>NC_056748.1:1159252731-1159575231 GCF_019279795.1 Protopterus annectens
GCCTTTGTCCTTGTAGACTTGCAGGATGCATGAAGAAATCCATCTAGCTATCATGACCTTGGAAATGAGTTTGCCCAAAAAGGGTCTATAGAACGAAACAAACAATTGATCAGATTTATGAAAATTTTTTGTCCTGTGTAAATAGAATCGTAACTGTCTGTGAACATCCAACATGTGTAGTTTGTATTCCAGCCTGTTGGTAAAATTGGGAAGGAACACAGGCAAATTTATCATCTGATTGATATTGACTGGTGATGCCACCTTAGGAAGAAAGGATGGATTGGTTCGAAGGGAAACTCTATCTTTATGAAAAATCTTGTACGGGAATTTTATGGACAAAGCCTGTAATTCCGAAACCCTCCTAGCAGAGGTAACAGCAACCAGAAAAGCTGTTTTCCATGATAGAAATTTTAGATCAACGGCAGCGGCAGGCTCAAAAGGCGGGGCGACCAGAGCTTGGAGGACCATAGTAAGGTCCCACAGGAGAACAGGATCTTTGACCAGGGGGCGTAGCAAAAAGGTGCCTTTGATGAAGGCTTTATACAGCCTAGAAGATGCCAAGGATGCAGAATTCTTGCCCATAGGAAAATGAGAAATGGCAGCCAATTGAACTTTGACAGTAGAAGAACTAGCTCCGTACTGGAAAATATTACCTAGGAAATCAAGAATAGTGGAAATAGGAGCCGTGAAAGGATCTAAACTCCTCTGAGAGGCCCAGAAGGAAAAACGTTTCCACTTGCTGAGATAAACCTTTCTGGTTGAAGACTTATGAGCAGCTACCAAAATAGACTTAACTAAGGAGGTCTAGGATTCCTAGCAATCATGGGAACTGGAGCAGCCAAGCTGTGAACTTCAGGCCATCCAGATTCGGATGAGGCGCCCCTGTTGGGTGTGAAATCAGATCCTGAAAAGGATCTAGGATCCAAGGTGGAGCCAGAAGGTGAGACCAAAGGAAGGGAAACCATACCTGGCGAGGCCAGAATGGAACAATGAGGATCACCTTGCTCCCCAGTTGACAAGCTTTCTGCAGAAACCTCAGGATGAGAGGGACTGGCGGGTAAGCATACAGAAGACCAGGAAGCCAAGCATGAACTAGAGTGCCTCTGGGGGACTCCACCGGCAGGGAGTTCAGAGCAAAAACCTGCTGCACTTCGTGTTGGAAGAAGATGCAAAGAGATCGCAGCAAGGTTGACCCCACTCACTGAAGATCTGTTCCGCTATGGACAGATTCAGGGACCACTCATAAGGCATCAGAATGGTCCAACTTAGCCTGTCCGCTAGAATGTTGGACTGTCATAGAATGTGCATTGTGATAAGAAAGCAACCGGTGGAGACCGCCCATTCCCACACTCTCATGGCCTCACGACAAAGGGGATAAGATCTGGTCCCTCCCTGTTTGTTGATATACCAGACTACCGACATGTTGTCTGACTGAATAGCAATTGTCCCCAGAGGAAGAAAGGCGTGAAGGGCCTGCAACGCTAGAAGGACCACCCTCATCTCTAGGACACTAATGTGCAAATTGGTCTCTATGGAGGACCACAGGTCTTGGACTGTCCTGCCTGAACAATGCCCCCCCCCACCAGAGTTGGGAAGCATCCATGGTCACTGTGGCTTGGGCCAGGGCTGGAATGAATGGTTGTCCCTCCAAAATGTCTGGAGAGCTCATCCACCATATGAGGAACGACTGACACACGACTTAGGTTGATAGGCTAAGTTAGTGGTAAATCCAACAGGGACAACTGAACTGCCAAAGTCCACTGAAGAATTCACATGTGTAGTCGGGCACATGGAAGGAGAGTTATGGTCGCTGCCATTGAGCCTAGGGCCCTCAATACAGATTCCGCTGTCAGGAGATGAGTATGGTAAATTAGGGAGACATGCATCCTGAGGTTTTGAACTCTCTCCGAGGTCAGGAACACTTTGCCCTGGAGTATGTCTATCCTGGCACCAATGTAGTCTACCACCTGTACAGGCTCTAGTAGAGATTTGGATGTGTTGATTGTGATACCCAAACTCAGGGCAAGTGTCATGAAGTAGTCCCTGGTTTGGGAAAGTAGACACCTGGTGGGAGCAGTGAAGAGCCAGTCTTCCAAGTACGGATAGACCTGAATCCCCTGTAGCCTCAGGTGAGTCGCTACCACTGCCATCACTTTGGTAAACACCCTGGGGGCTGTGGTGAGACCAAAGGCTAGTGCTCAAAATTGGTAATGATTGGCCCCTAGCCAGAAGCGGAGGAATCTCCTGGAGCTTCTGTGCATTTTTATGTGATAGTAAGCATCCTGGAAATCTAACAAGCACATCCAGTCGCTCTCTTGCAGTTACAGCATGATGGACTGTAGTGTGACCATCCGGAACTTTTCTTTGGCCACTGACAGGTTCAGGGTAGAGAGGTCCAGAATGGGCCTTAAGTCCCCCATTTTCTTTGGCACCAAAAATAACCTGGAGTAGAAGCCAGATCTGGACTGATCTGGGGGGACGGATTTGATGGCTCATTTTCCTAGCAGCTTGGAAATTTCCTGTGCTGCTACCTCCCTTTGCATGGGTGGAATGTCTGGGAGGAGTTTGGGAGGTGTTGGAGAACCCATGAAGGGGATAAAATATCCTCTGGATATGATTTGCAGCACCCAGCAGTCCATTGTTATGGACTCCCATGCCGCTGGGTGCAAGGACAAACATCCTCCGACTGCCTCCAGAGTACAGCAGTCAGGCAACCCCTCAGGGTTGCTGCCCAGATCTGTCAGAGAAGAGGGGCAGACCAACCTCCCCGCTGGTGCAGGATCACCATGATGTCTCCAAAGGAGACATCTTTGGGAGGTGACCTTGGAGATCCCTCCCCCCTCATCTAAGTCTGTGTCCTCAGTTAGGGACTCAGGGGAGTCCAAGTGCCTTCCCTTACATGTATGCTTGCGAGGCACATCTCCCATGGGGGTCTCCAAGGAGGGCTCGCAAGCCATCTGTTCCTCTGGGGGAACTGTCTGGGGTCCTTCAGACATGGGCTGTCCCTCTGGTAAGATGATGGGGACCGTAGACAGAGCAGAGGGGTTCTGGGTGGAGCCCGAAGGGGTGGACAGGGGCCTCGATCTGACGGAGAGGACCCATTCTACCACATCAAATGCCGAAGTAGAGCAGACCTCCTGTGAAGCCAGTAAGGAGGCCGGTCTCCCAGGTCCGATGCTAGAATCGGAGCCAGACCCGAAGTGGCCGGAGCTCTGAGAGAGGGAACCTAGACTGACAATGTCGGAGCCAATGGTAAAGGTTCCACTCCCTTGGATCCGACCCCCAGGCTCTGAGAGCAGTTCAGATCTGAACTGGTCAGATCTGAGATGCTCCAGTCAGCTGCCGGCATCGAGGACTGTCTGCGCCGATGCCCCGACCAAGACCAACCTCGGATCCGAGAACTCCAAAGCCAAAGGTCGGATCAGAGAAGGAGTAATAGGCTGAAAAAAGGGAAGTGAGCTGCCCCCTCCTAAGGGAGGGGGGCTGGCAAGACCCCCATCTGGATCTGTGTATGGATAAAGTGCCTCATCATCTTATCCAGATCCATGTCCGAGAGAGAACGCATCAACCGAGACGAGGCCACAGACTCCGACCTGGCCAGTCGGGGAGCTGAGGCCCAGGAGACTGGGAGTGCCTCCTCTGGCTCTGGGGAGAATCTTGGAGACCGGAGCTGAGGGGAGTCACGGATCCGAGCAGACTTGCTTGGTGATGAGAGGTCCAGAGACCTCTTCCTCTTCTCTTTCGTCCTTGACTCTCTCTCCCACTCTCTATCCCTCCTCTGCTCCGCTACCACAGGCTTAGAAGCGGGAGTTTGAGTCCCAGCCTGGGAGGGAGGGGAGGCCAGAGGCAGAAAAGCAGGAGAGGCAGTCACGGCAGCTGCAGTGACTGAAGCCAAGGATGAGGAGGGAGGGTCAGTGGCAGGAAGAAGCCCCTTGAGGGCCATCTTGGCCTTTCTCTCCTTCAAAGCTAGGGATTGAACCCCGCACAAATGGAACAGTCAACATTGAGGTGGGCCACACCTAAACACAATACACACAGATTGTGGCCATCCACTGGGGAGAGCTTATGGCCACACTCTGTGCATCGCTTAAAAATAAGCTTTTCAGCCATATTAAAGAAGAAAGAGAAGAAATAAACAAAACCTTTCTTCCGAAAGATTTAACACAAACCCACTCACCACACTAGTTGACTAGAAAGGGGGGAGGGGCACCACAGAAAAACTACACTAACTAACAACTACTACAAGCCTACATACAATGCCAAAGCGATGGGAGGGGAGAAAGGGTACCTACACTAATTTAAAACGGCTAATTTAACAAAAATTTTTTGAAAACTTACAGTCAAAAAACACCCTGCTAGCTGGAGCTCTAGAGACATGATGTTTCACAAATCACAGCAAATGAGATCTGGAGATGGAAGGCAAGGGAGGTGTATTATGGGTAAGGGGAGGAGTCTGGAGCTCAGAGCTAATGCTAGTAATCTTTGCCGGCTTGGATCCGATACGGATCCATATTCCCACAGGTTGAAGATCAAATGAAGTAAACTACTTCAGATCCAACAGTTAAAGTTACATACACATATAAGCCACACTGAACAATTGTAAAAATCCATATAAAACATTCACATAAAACATGACGAAACCTCCTATTTAATACTACTTTGTAATTCACATTTTTATTTAACCCAGGGGTGTTGTAGGCATAAAACAATATCTGCCACTTAAATTCTTTAAAATTCATCTCATCCTCCCCGTCCTCATTGAAATCACTTGGTACAAAATTATACACCAAAAAGTTCAGTCGGAGGCAGAAACCGCAACCACACAAGATTTATTGGAAGTAGATATTAACGCCAGCTGTAACTCAGATAAACACGTTTTCGTCGGAGAAAGCTCTCTGACTTCTTCAGATAACACAGGTGTAACTCAAAAGACCATTTAAATATTAATTACATAAAGTGTTAAATAAGTTAATTAATGAGCAATCATCTATTAAAGAAGCAGGGTGTAATTTATACATAGGTTGTATAGTAAACCAACCAATATAACTTCCATACCAACATAAAACAATACAAGATATAAAATATAAAAATTGATTGGTAATGTTTAAAAGACAATAATGTGTAACTTGATTATTTAATATTTAAAAACAATAAATAATAAACCCCAAACTAGCAACCTAGTTAAAAATGTCTCAAACTGAATAGGTCATAAACTCAAATGTTGTATACACGTTTGTATAAATATACCTAATATACCATGAAAGTGTATTTTGTGTGTAAAAACATATATTGTTACCATACTAATACAATATCCAGTGTATACATCATATGTGTTTTGAATAAACCTTAATAAAGAATGTATAAACATTGGAAAAAACATGAGGAAAAAAAAGTAACATAAAAAGCCTGTATACATATTGGTATGTGTACTTCACAACTTAGCTGCTCTTAGCTTAAGAAGAGGAACAATAGATATATTGTCATTCAATCCTGGTGTCCTATTGGCTTCCAATATGATTTGCCAATAAGTCTCACAGTACTCCAATTTAGTTTCCCAAGGGCCACCCCTGGCTTTCCTAGGCAGGGTTTCCAGAACAAAAAACAAAAACTTTGCTCGATTGCAAACTAAAGTATGTTTGAATAGAGCATTCTTAGGGTTTTGTTTTTAGATTTCATACATGTGCTCATATATTCTACGTCTTATATGTCTCTCAGTTTTTCCCGACGTAGAACCCTTCACATATCTGGCACATAGCAATATATACTAGCCCTTGTGTATTACAATTGGAATAAGAAGATGCTGTAATCCATCTATTCCTAGCTGAAATAAATATTTTCTCAGTTTGTGAAATGCTGTAATATTGTGAACAGGCCCCACACTTGAATGTGCCCTTACGTTGGTTGGAGAATCCATTAACCAATCCTCCGTGTTCAAGTATGGTTTAAATGTTTCTACCCCTCCGAAAAACAGTTTTCTCTGGCTTCCCTTTAAGGTTAGGGAGATCAGTAAAATCACTAAAAATTTCCCATTCTTTTTCTACTATATTTCTGATAATGCCAGCATTAACGCTGTATCTATAATGAAGGCTCTTTGTAGCCCTACTGGTGTTTTTGGGACATTACCAGAACCCGTTGAAGAATGTATGTTCCCAATACCTAGAATGGGTTAATATTTGTTATTACTACCTTCCCTCACCTCATTCTGTATGTTGGTAATGAAATTGTCTGGGTATCCTCTTTCCCGGAACATTTTGGTTAATTTTTGGCACTCTGAGATGTAATCATGTTCGTCAGATGTCATTCGGAATGCCCTAACGAATTGCCCCTTGACTATCCCCTTCTTTTGATATAGGGGATGGGAACTAGTGTACTGGATGTAGGTGTTGGAAAAGGTAGGCTTCCTATATATGTTGGATTTGAAGCCTGTTTCATCAACATTTAAGGACACGTCTAAATAATTGACTTGCTGTGCTGTAACCTGGTGGGTTAAGGTTAAAAATAAGCTTTTCAGCCAAATTAAAGAAGAAAGAGAAGAAATAAACAAAAACTTTCTTCCTAAAGATTTAACACAAACCCACACACCACACTAGTTGACTAGAAAGGGGGGAGGGGCACCACAGACAAACTACACTAACTAACAACTACTACAAGCCTGCATACGATGCCAAAGCGATGGGAGGGGAGAAAGGGTACCTACACTAATTTAAAACGGCTAATTTAACAAAAATTTTTTGAAAACTTACAGTCAAAAAACCCTGCTAGCTGGAGCTCTAGAGACATGATGTTTCACAAATTGCAGCAAACGAGATCTGGGGATGGAAGGCAAGGGAGGTGTATTATGGGTAAGGGGAGGAGTCTGGAGTTCAGAGCTAATGCTAGTAATCTTTGCCGGCTTGGATCCGATACAAATCCATATTCCCACAGGTTGAAGATCAAATGAAGTAAACTACTTCAGATCCAACAGTTAAAGTTACATACACATATAAGCCACACTGAACAATTGTAAAAATCCATATAAAACATTCACATAAAACATAAAAATGTTTATTCATTTACATTTATCTTGATGAAACCTCCTATTTAATACTACTTTGTAATTCACATTTTTATTTAACCCAGGTGTGTTGTAGGCATAAAACAATATCTGCCACTTAAATGAATTTAACAGCTTTGATTCTGGCTCTTACGGAAAGGGTCGAAAAGCTTTCATCTCGCCTTGATTCCCAACTTGGTGCAGCTGATTCCACTAGTTCGCAAGTACTGGAAACCGGCAACCTGTCCGATTCCATCCCTTTAGGACAACGTACACCAGCTACATTTACCGGTTTTAACACTCCCAGTACGCTGAATTCTTTGCAAGTTAACAACAACGAAACGCAACCTTTATTTGCTAATACAAGCAGTTCTGCTTCAGGCGAACAGAACAACCAGGTTCATGCTACTAACAACAATATTCTCGAGCTCACCGCTGAATCTGCTCTACATGGGCATTCTAGTTCAAACAGCGTTGGGGGGCTTATTGGAGCTCCTGTTTTTAAGGATTGGATCCAGAACACCTACAACCTCAATTTTAACAATCAAAACAACACGGAGCAACCGGCTTCCAACGCGGACACGCAAGAGGTGAGTGAGAAAGAATTTACAAATAACCTGAAACTTTTAGACGTTAAATTGTTGAAAATAAAAAAACTCCAGCTGGAAGTTAACTACTTCCAAGAGTGTTGTAGACTGCGGATTGTGCCTAAAGGTTTAAGGCACCATGTCTACCCAACTGGACTGCTGTTTAACTCTTTGTTCCACCTAGAGTTAATAAACTTATTTAATGAACAAGGTTTTGCACTTATGGAGTGTATGACTAAACATTACAGACTCCAAATAACGGAACTTTGTAAAGAAGTTGAGATGTTGAACAGTTTGATTACGAATCATTTAGAATTTATCAGATACAAATTTGACTATGACAGAATTTTTTCATCTATTGACCAACTTCTAAATAAATTAAAATTTACTAAAAATAAAAAACTTACTAGAGACAGACTTGCGTATGACCAAGGAAAAGCATACCCTAAACCACCAGGGCCTCTTAATGCTTCTACTGACATTACAGTTAACGATACTGGCACTTTAGAGACATTTATTGATGAACAAGAGACCAGTCTTGAACCTGACTCAAGGACTTCGACGGACAGACCGAATAATAGAAACAACAATACCTGGGCTGGCCGGCTGAGAAACGGAAGACAATTTACACCCAATAGGGACTATCAGGGTGGCCAACCGACTTTTTCATCTAACCAGGGCAATAATTATGATAGACAGAACTCGGGGGCTATCCCTAAGAGACATTATGTTAACAATTATAACCATAACAATCAGCAGAACTTTCATCAACAACAACAATCAAAAAACCAATTCGGTCCAACTCACAAACCGAAGAGATAAACCAGGAAGCGACAACCCCAGCGATTATCTATAATAAAGCAGGGGACTTTGTGATTTATAATTTTTCATGTATAAATATTGAACCTTCTTTGGTTGAAATCTTTTCTAGGGGACAATCTTTTGTACCTGCTAAAAGTATGGACTTGGTACAATGTATTAAGGATACCAAATTATTTGTTAGGAAACTCAATCTTAGTATTCTTTTGGAACATGTTCCATCAGTTAAGCAACCACTTAAGGTAGTGAGTGAATATAATCCTATGTTACACCCTACTTTGTCTACATTTGAACAAATTATGGAATTAGACTTGCGTAGCATTAGTGATAATGCACACTCTGGAATTTACAGGAACATTAGGCAGAGAAGAAACATCAGTAAGGAAGAACATGCAGCATTATCTACTTTTAAAACACTTAATATTAGAGCCATTAAACCTGACAAAGGTGGGGGAATTACTCTATTTGACAATTTTGACTATATTGATAGAGTTGAAAATATTTTAGCAAACGACACATATAAGGAAGTATCCTTAAATGAAGTAAATACCGCATATAGAATGATTAAAAGTTACTACAGTGACTTATTTATGGACGGTTATATTGATATAGACAGCTATCACTATATTACTACCAACTGGCCTAAGATCCCATTAATGTTTGCAACACCTAAAATACATAAAAATATTTCTAACCCCCCATTTAGACCACTTATAGATGGTCGAGACTCTATAACATATGCATCAGCTAAACTAGTGGACAGTATTCTAAAAAAATACTTAGTTACTGAAGTTCAAATTTGTAAAGATTCATGGTCATTCTTGAGGAATTTTGACAGTATAATATATAATGAAGAACACAATTTCGTCACTATCGACGTTATTGACTTATACACGTCAATTCCTCACTTAGAGGCTATAGAGTGGGTTAACTTATTTTTAAATAAAAAAGGAGCTTCAACTAATGAAATATTCACAGTAACAACCTTGATTGACATTATCTTGACCAACAACTTTTTTACTTTCAATGACAAACTGTATTTGCAAAAATGTGGCGTGGCAATGGGGTCGCCATGTGGGGCCAGTTTAGCGAATACAGTTATGGCATATTGGGAACATCAGTTTATTTTTAACAACAATGTATGGTCTTCTTCCATTAAGTATTATACTCGCTTCCTGGACGATATATTCATTCTCTTTGAGGGTAACCAAAGAAAAGCAGATAAGTTATTAAACTTTCTTAATAACACTACAGACTTTTTTAGATTCACTTCTAATTTTCAACTACTTTCTATTGACTATCTGGATGTGAATTTATCTAAAGATATTGTTAACAACCAATATTTTTCTAAAATACATAGAAAGGAAACCTACTGCAATTCTTACTTGCACTTTACTAGTCTTCACCCAACTGCACAGAAAAAGTCTATAGTTAAGGGCCAATTGATACGAGCAGCCCGAATGACCACTTATAGCAAAGACTTTGATATTGAATGCGAATTACTTACTAATTTTTTTAGTGAGAGAGGTTACCCTTTTGATTTTCTTGAAGAGATTGTCCAGGAAGTGAAATTTAAAAGACTCAATGGTACTATTGTTCCCATTTTAAACCAGTCTTCTGGTCAGAGTATACATTTTACAACAGCAGACTATCAATTTCACCCCTTAGAAGAGACAGATGGCTTAGATAGTAAAATTGAACTAAGTAATGAGTTCAAAATTAGTTTTATTACTACTTTTAATATGGATAGCGACCTTATTAAAAAACTGTTACTTAAAAATTGGTCACTAATCCAACAAGATAAGAGTATTTCTAACAAATTGGTTAAATACCCCAGAGTTGTTTACAGAAGGGGTTATAACTTGAAAAACATTTTAGAAAACAATCCCACTAAGAACTTTAGTAGAAAGAAGGGAATGAAAATTTGTGAGAATTGTAGTATGTGTAAACATATGTACAGTGGAGAGTGGGTAACTATTAATGACAAGAAGTATGGAATTAGATACAAATTAAACTGTTGTT
The DNA here is from genome assembly GCF_019279795.1 of Protopterus annectens. NCBI lineage: Eukaryota > Metazoa > Chordata > Ceratodontiformes > Protopteridae > Protopterus > Protopterus annectens. Next base: position 1,159,263,193 of record NC_056748.1, read on the forward strand.
CTAAACTAATAGTATATGTGGCTTCATGCACACTTTGTTCAGCTTTCTATATAGGGAAGACTGAAAGACAGTTTAAAGAAAGAGTTTATGAACATACATATGCCATACAGAATAACAAAGTAGAAAATGCTTTAGTTAAACACATATCCACTAATCCAGGGCATAGTTTCAAATTTACAGCACTGGATCAGATCCAGACTAATATTAGAGGCGGGCCATATAATTTATTGTTAGAAGAGCGAGAACTTACTTGGCAATGGCGTACTAATGCCTTTTGTTACCCGGGCTTAAACGACCATTGCAATATAGGCTGCTTACTTAAACTTAGAAGTCTGAACCGAAGTTAAGTGATCCAAGTACTTATTTATGTAGAGCCTTGTTTAAAATTTACTTTACCTTCTTTGACTTCGACTTTGGTCTACTTTATATACTTTATATATTTATATATTTATTTAGACTCTTAGTTAGATACTTATTAGTTATTTGAATTTAATGACCCTTTTTGAATAGTTGTTCTGAGCTTTTTGAATGTTTACCTTATGTTTATTTATTTAACTAGTTTTTAACTATGCCCATTAGTACAAATAAGCAGACACATTCTAGCGTTTGACTAATCTGATTTTAGATCAATATATTGATTTATTTAAATTGTATTTATACTATGAAATCAGTGGCATACTTTTAATTTAAACTTTACAGGGTGTTGAAAGACTTTTGCATTTGCAAACTATTTTATTAGCTAGTCGAGTATAGATTTAGTTTTACTAATAGAAAAAAATGTGCTGGTTTTCTTACAGTACTGCATATTTGTTGTATATAAACTTATTTTGAGGGATATAAGTATACAACATGTTAGTTTAGTCTATTATACATATGTGCATAGACTTTGTTGCTGCTAATAGTTGGGGAAGTTTTTATATGATTAGTTTTTATATGATTAGTTTTTTAACTTGCTGAATTTGTTAATTGACACTCTCGTTTAAGATGTTAGTGATGTGAGAGTATAAATATGTTAATGAATTTTGGTTTGTTAGTCTGAGGAAGTTGCTCAAAACTTGAGCGACGAAAAGCGCTTCACGTTTATCTCAATTAAACCTGTGTTTTGTCTTCAGTGGCGTGTTGGATCCGTTTTTTGGTATATTCAGTTTGTTTTTAATACTGAGTTTGTCTTACAAATCCATATTCCCACAGGTTGAAGATCAAATGAAGTAAACTACTTCAGATCCAACAGTTAAAGTTACATACACATATAAGCCACACTGAACAATTGTAAAAATCCATATAAAACATTCACATAAAACATAAAAATGTTTATTCATTTACATTTATCTTGATGAAACCTCCTATTTAATACTACTTTGTAATTCACATTTTTATTTAACCCAGGTGTGTTGTAGGCATAAAACAATATCTGCCACTTAAATTCTTTAAAATTCAACTAATCCTCCCCGTCCTCATTGAAATCACTTGGTACAAAATTAATAACTATGAAATAAAATGACTTATAATTTTTACATATAAAAGCATGTTTCGCTAAAGCATTATCCATGTTCCCAATGTTATGGTATGTAAATATTTAAACATCCTCTTTTTTAAATGCCTACTAGTTTTTTCTATGTAAAATTCAGAACAGGATGAACACTTAGCTAAATACACCATGTAAATAGATTCAAAAGTAAACTTTCCCTGTATCTGCCACACTTTTTCACTTGTACTAACTTCAAAAAATGGCCCTTCCCCTATATATCTACAAAAATTGCAATTGTAACATTTAAACGTACCCCTCATCCCCCCTCCACTGTTAATATAATCCCTCTCTATAACTCTTTAAAATTCTTTCCTCTCTTGTTAATAAACAATGTGAAAGGTCCCAAAAATTACCTTAAATCACTATTTGACTCTAAAATTCTCCAGTTGTTTCTAATAAGACCAGCCTAACTACCAGGTTAACATTTTCAGCTAAAATAAAATAAAACAGTATATCATAAAGTAGCCAAAAGAAGGACACTGTAAGTCTGTCTATACTGCCCAGTTTTAGCAGCTTGCCCAAAGCAACTGCCCCCTCTAATCCAGTTTCTCTAGGTACCCCAGTCTGATTTAAAATCCACAATGTTTCAGCTACAAACACGCATTCTAGAAATTAGTTACTTCTGTCAACCACCCTATCTGTGAAAAAAGTACTTTATCATGTCAAAATTACACTGTTTTCCCTTGATCTGTTGGCCATTCCCCTTCAGCCTGCTTGCTCTAGCCTTCCTTTCTAGTTTAATATTATCAAATTCTTCTTCTCCTAATTCCTTATATATCTACTATGATAATGTCCTCCTGTGCATCTTCCCTAGATGTCATATCCTGAACCACAAACCATCCTTCTCACCTTCTTCTGCACTCCTTCCAGCACTAAAACCTCTATTTCTTTACAAGCCATCAGTAATTGCATACAATATGCTGACTACGACCTAACCAATACCTGATAAAGAGAAAGTATCACCTGCCTATCTCATGATTCTCCCACACTGATGATCTATATATCCCAGCAGGTTTGGTTTTGCTATTGTTTTTCTATTTTGTGCCTGATAGTTTTGATTTGCTGTAATGATAATCATCAGGCCTTTTTCAAGCACTGGATTTTTTTTTCTTAGTTCATCTCTCCCAGTTGCATATTCAACTCCTGCGTTTTCTCTTTTCTTCTCAGGTGCAGCACAATTAATTTAGAAGGTTTGAAGTTAAACTGTCTCCTTTCAGACAGGACCTGCCACCTGCTTAGATGCTTCTTCATGTTTGCTCTCGCATCTGTCACAGCTCTCAACACTGGTGTCATCTAAAGAGACTGATCCAATATGCTCTGCCACTTGGGAAGTCCAAGACAAACACAAGGAGTGTAGCTGCAGCAAGGACTGAACCCCAAAGGTCACCACTTGCCAAATTTATACCTCCCAATACTTTCAAATAGTTCCCCTCCCCTCTGCTGTTTCCTGTTATATATCCACTTCTGTCAGTAGATTTCACTACCCACTCCTCTTTCCTCTTCATCTTTTTAAGAAGCCTGCTGTGCTGGGCTGATATGTTGAAATCTAAGGACAACACATCCACAAGCATACCAGTATATACTGCCTTACTAACACAGTCATACAACTGGATCAAGATAGTGCAACAAAATCTACCTACACTGGATCCATCCTGGAATCTAGTGAACAGCTAATTCTACTTGCGGAACCTTGTAAGTCTTGACTCCAATAATGTTTTTTCCTCCAGCTGAAGTTAGGTTCAATAGTTGGTAGTTTCTTTAGCCAGTCCTTGCAGACTGGTGCAACTACTGCTTGTCTTCAGCTTCCTGACACCATCTCTCCCTAAGGAATCTGTTCAATACCTCTGTCAGATTCAGATGGATAAAAGGATGGAATTTTATCAGTTCCTAATCTTTGTTATGTGTTTCCTTTCCCAATTAGAGTCTCACTTTCCCTCCATGCCTTCTTCTTTGCCTTTTTGTAACTAAAGGTTTTCCAATCTTAATATCCACGAGTCTCCCTTCCTTTGTATCCCCTTTGCCATCCATATGTACTTTGTTTCGCTATTCTAGTCTCCACGTTCATTTCCAGTGATTCTCATCTTTGATCTTGCAGAGCTTCTCTCTATTTTTTTTTTCATTTTCCTTTATGGCTGCTCTTACCTCCTTAATAAACCAAAACAATTTCATTTTTCTTTACAACTTAGAAATCCTCTTTGACACTTTTCTATCCCTCCACAGGCAGAACCTTATAGTTTTCCATAGTTCTTCCACTCCTTTGCTGTCTTGCCATGTTGCCATTTATAAACATCTCTAATCTGCCTTGGGCCAACCTTGCTTGTAGTCCCACACCCTGGTATTTTTAGCCCTTCCTAGCTTATTCTCCATAGCCAATGAAAACCTTTTTTTTTTTTTTTTACAAATGGGTGCATTGGAAACTCTGGCCACTTTTCAGTTACAACTAGTTGCAATAAACAATAGTCAGTCACATAAAAGTGTACTGAATAAAATACAAAATTCTATATTAGTTCCATATGGCAGTTTGGTACATAATCTTTAGAAGAGAAGTACAAATAGTGGAAAATGTACATTGAACTAAAACAATGCAGTAGTGGTGTAGGATAGACAGTTTCCCTCTGAGTCTAAGAAAGAATAGTTTGGATGAAAATATGTACTTCTAGATCACTCCTGAAAAGAGGTGATTGCCTAGTAATAAAGAAAGATTGTGAGGAAAATACATTTAGAGTGTGTGTGTGTGTGTGTGTGTGTGTGTGTGTGTGTGTGTGTGTGTGTGTGTGTGTGTGTGTGTGTGTGTTGTGATGCCCCACCACTGGCCCAGTAATCAAGAAGCCTCAATCCTCACCACTGGCAACAGTGGGGGGCGTACATTGGAATGACAGGTACACACACCGTATTTCCAGATGCAGCTTTCTGTATCAAGTGCAATTTCTTTTAAGAGCACACAGAGACCACAGTCAGTCCAGAGCTGGTTTCTCCAGATCACCAGTAAGACTCCCCACTGGCACAGCTATAGTGTTGAGATCTCAGCTGAGTGGCCAAGCCAAAGCCTTCAACATTCTCTCTGTCCAACCAGTGCTTCGTGTCCCTCCACAAGTAGCTGACACACACCTGGGAAAGGCTGGCACAGGTTTACTAGCGATGCTCCCTTCTGCCCAGACTATAAGGTAGTTATTACTGCCACCACCCAACTCTTTATCAGCTACTTTAAGGCCCTTAACAAAGGGTATCCAATCATACTGTGTAATGTTACTATCAATACAAATGGTAGTTTGAACAAGAGCAAGGCTATTAGGAGTGGCTGACACAGTGTCACCAAATAAATATGGAAGTACTCTCAGAACTTAAATATTTTTAGACAGACTAGCCACAATGAAAGGTTTAAATATACTTAATAATAAATATTAAAACAACAAGACAATACTAAATATATATTTATAGTAACATCAGAGTTCAAAATCATGGGAAATATTTAAAACAACATTGCAGGACAGTCTCAAATAAATAAAGAAAAACATCGAAACTATGCTTTGCTACATCCCTGACTGTATCAAAGAGAATTAAAGTATGCCATAGTACGCTTAATTAGAGCAGCAAGGCAGAATTGGTGAATAAATCATCTAGCTGATGTTGTCAGGTCAAAGACAGAATACAAAATGCTGAGTCTCTTTCAGAGAGTTCTTAAATTAATATCTCAAATATTACTGCTGAGATAGCTTCCAGAATGACATCATTTCTTGTCATCTGCCTCTATCCCAGGTAAAACCTCCACTGCTGAAAGCTAGAAGTATTTAGCATCCACCTGTGACAATACATAGGCAAGGGCTTTTCCTCAGACCTGGGCAGCTGTTGGAAGTCATAAAACAATAAAACACTTCCACATCTCAAGCCTAGTAATTATTTCTCCTTCAAGACAACACAGAGAGCTCCCTAGTATAGACATAATGTCTCTTGCTGTCATAAAGTAATTTAATTTCAACTATTTTCTGAAGTTTTGTAAGTTAACCCCCTATTTTCCAGTTCCCCCTGTTGAAATATATACATTTAAATGGTTACAATAGTGTATATACAGTTCTATTCTATTCCAGTAGAGTACACTGTGGATATATTTCAAACAACATTTTGTAAAATACCTCTTCAGCACATGTCTGTACAAACCATCTTATATGACATACAGCTCTAATACATTTGTAACACAAGCATCTTATATGAATCATGTTGATATTCACAAATGGCATATAATTATTTACAAAATTCGAGATAGCTGCGATGGCCTTATTTGCTTTCTTGACATGTGTATATATGGGTCTAATTTGACCCATCGAAATTACACTTCTTTGAATTTCACTTACCCGACTCCACTTCTCTGAAACATTATTAAACCAAAAGCACAGACTGCTGAAATCCTTTCCCTGTGAAAGGAGCCACTTGGCCACCATGATGAACTTTGCCCTTTATTCAGTGTAGTGCGATCTCGGAGTTGGTATATTTAAGTAGGGCAGTATAGGGGGTGTGGGTGGGGGTGAAGCCCACCCACTTTGGTGGGGTTAGTATTTGGTGCATTGGGGTGTTTTTCCATGGTGCCTAAGTGGTTCCTTTCACAGGGAAAGGATTTTGGCAGTCCATGCTTTCAGTTTAATGATGTTTAAGAGAAATGGAGATGGGTAAATGAAATATGAAGAAGCGTAATTTTGATGGGCCAAAGTATATATATATATATATATATATATATATATATATATATATATATATATATATATATATATATATACACACATATATATATATCATCATCATCATCATCATCATCATTCCCTTTTTCCCATTTACATGGGGTCGGGGTATCGTATTAACTGTCGCCAACTCTCTCGATTCAGTGCCACTCTCCTGCCTTCTTCAACACTCATGCCTGACTGCCTCAGATCTTCTTTCACACAATCCATCCACCTCTTTGCTGGATGCCCTCGCTTCCTCTTACCTTCTTCCTGTCTGTCCCAAATCTCCCTCACCAGATTGTCTTCTGCTTTTCTACACATGTGTCCATACCATCGTAATCTGTTTTCTTTGATCTTTTCTGCAATTGGAGCTACTTTGGCTTCTGCTCTTATGTCCTCATTTCTTCGCCTGTCCCGCAGTGTGCATCCTACCACCTTTCTCAGGCACTTCATTTCCATCACCTCTAGCTTCTTCAACTGTTCTGCCTTTACTGCCCAGGTTTCTGGTCGCACCACTGTCTTGTACACCTTACTTTTTAGCTTCTTTGGCATTCTTCTGTCATATACTACACCTGATACTTTATGCCAGTTGGCTGCAGCCCCTCTGATTCTAGCTTTGACCTCTTCATTCAGACTGCCCTTCTCCTCAACCACCCCTCCCAGATACTTGAAGCTGTTTATCTGTTCCACTATCTTCCCATCTATCTCTATTCTCAGCTTCTTCTGATTTCCCCAATCTGCTGCCATTACCACTGTCTTATCTGTGCTTAGTTTCATCCCATGTGCCTTCAGATTTGCATTCCATTCTCCTATCCTTTGCTGAAGTTCTAGATCAGAGTCTGCCTGTACTGCCACATCGTCTGCATACAGCAGCTTTGTTGCTCTGACCCTCCAACCTGTTTGCTGATGTAGTCCATTACCAGTATGAACAGCAGTGGGCTCAGAGCTGAACCCTGGTGTACACCCACTCCCACTGGCAACCCCTCAGTGAGGCCAAACACTGTTCGTACTTGAGTCACTGGGTCCTTGTACATAGCCTGTACTAATTCTACCAATGTTTCTGGGACTTCAAACCACCGCAGTACTGCCCAGATCAGCTTTCTTGGGACCTTGTCATATGCTTTCTCCAAGTCTAGGAAAGCCCAGTTTGACTCTCTCCTCTTCTCTAGTTTCTTCTCAAGTATCTGTCTCAATGCAAACATCGGGTCAATTGTGCTGCATCCTGATCTGAATCCGAACTGTTCATCTCCCATCTTACATGCTACTATTCTGCGTATCCATTTATCAATCACCCTCTCCAGAACTTTCATGCAATGTGATAGGAGTTTGATGCCTCTGTACTGTCCACAGTTGTGGATATCCCCTTTGTTCTTGTACACTGGCACGAGTATGCTTATTCTCCAGTCATCTGGAATATGCCTTTCTCTCCACACTGCAATTAGTACCCTCAGGAGCCATTTCTCCCCTAGCTCACCCAGCATCTTTATCATATCTGCTGTGACCTCATCTGAGCCTGCTGCTTTCCCTGACTTCATTTTCCTTAGTGCTGCTCTTACTTCTTCTAAGCTGGGCTTCTCTTCTACTCTCATTGTAGGCTGTTTCTGGGGCAGTACCGCTTCTGTGGGGTTTTCTTCATTCAGAAGCTGCTGGAAATACTCCTTCCATCTGCCTTTGATGTCCTGTGGGCTGGTAAGCAGGTTGTTGCTGGAATCCCTTATGAAGGGTGTCTGACTATCTTCTTTATCTTTCTGTCTTTGCCTTGCAAACTCGTATAGTTTCTTTGTGCCCCTTACTGAGTCACTCTCCAGAAGCTGATAGAGTGCCTGTGATGCCCTATTCTTTGCTATTGCAACTTCTTTCTTAGTTTCTTTGTTAGCCAACCAGTAGTCCTTCCTAGCTTGGTCAGTCTTTTCAATCTCCCACTTCTTCCTGCACTCCTTCTTTCTTTTGATTACTTCCTGCACTTCTGCATTCCACCACCAGCTTTCCTTATGTACCTTATTTCCATACCTGGCTCGGCCACATATCTTTTCTGTAGTCCTAACACATGCTGTTTTTAGGCACTGCCACTCTTCTTCAACTCCACCTATTTCCTCCTCTTCTTGGGGTGCTAGAGCCCTGAGTAATTCCTTGAACTACTGTACTTTCTCTCCAGTCAACTTCCAGGTCTTCAGCCTCGTCTCTGTTGACCTTAGAGCCTTCTCTGACCACTGCTTGCAGCTGATTTTGGCAACTACTGGTTTATGTTGTGAACTGACTGTTTCACTGGGGATGACTTTGCAATCATGGATTCTACCAGAGTGTCTTTTCCTTACTAGGAGGAAGTCTACCTGAGTTGCATGTTGGCTACTCTTGCATGTGATCTTGTGACTGTCTCTCTTTCTGAACCATGTGTTGGCTACTATCAAGCCATTTGCCAGACAGAAGTCTAGAATGGCTTCTCCTTCTTTATTCCTATTGCTCCACCCATGTGGACCCAGGCAGTCCTCATATCCTGTTCTGTCTGTCCCAATATGTACATTTAAGTCGCCCATTATCAACACCAATTCATGTTGTCCTGCTTTATCTAGTAGGTCCTGCAACTGCTGTCTGAATGCACTCTTTTCCTCACTATCACAACCCTGCTGTGGGGCATAGGCTGAGATTGTGAATACTGTCCTATCATTACACTGGAGTCTGATTGCCATGAGTCTGTCATTAATTCTGATGATATTCCTCACTGACTTCTGAAGCCTCTGTCTCACCACAATTCTTACACCATTTCTAGCCTGTCCACTACCTGAGTAGTAGAGTCTGAATCCCAAGCCAAGTGGCTTTGTTGCACTGCCCTTCCATCTCGTCTCTTGGATACATAGGATGTTCAGCCTCCTCCGTATCATCATGTCATCCACTTCCAAGCTGCGTCCTGTCAGTGAAAGTGAACCTACATTAAGCGTAGCAATTTTTAGTTCATGTTTGACAGGTTGGTTGGTTTTATGTCCACCTTTCACTCAACAGAGTTATCCCAGGTAACCCAGGCAGGGCAACTAGATACCGGCCAGCCAGTAGCCTATTGACCCAGGGCTGCTGGGCTTTTGTGGCGGGCACACACTGGCCAATAGGGGCACATATACCCCTCTTACCATTAGCATGGGTCCCTGGCGTGGGTCAGAGAGTAGGCCAGGTTCTCAACCCACTTATCACCTGTAACTACCCATGCCCATTTTTTGGCGACAGTCAATGGAGCTGTAAATGGGTGACCTTCTTTTTCACATAACTACTTCACTTTTAGTCATGTTCTTGTGAGGTTTAAGTGTTAGATCATGAGCACCTCTATCACATTCTGTGTTTCCCCTTAATTCAACATACTTCTCTTTTTTATAGCTGCCATATACTTACTAAGCTTTATTTATCTAACTCATTTATGCTCCTCCTCCTCATCAGATGTCTCCTTATAGTAGACAATCTTCCTTCAAACTCTAACTTAACTTCACAATCTCTATCACATAAATCAGCCAACATTCCCATGCAAATTCCTTTCCAACTCATTATAAGCTGACTGAACTACTTAATTATCTAACCCCCCCAAAAAAACAAATAATAATAATAATAATAATAATTTCTTATTTAAACATTTTGAAGGACAGAGATTGTTACTGAGTGTCATAGGATTTATTAATGGCTGAAGAGGGCCACTATAATTTTGGATGACTCTAGATTTAAGCAGTTTCAGCTGTAAATGATATAAAAGAGAGGTATTTCTTAAAAGTTGCAGCAAATTTATTTTATAAGTGTAACTGCTTCAACAAACTAAATTCACTGCTACCTTTAAGGAATAACTCCCTTCTATATTACTTAACTTTCAGATGAAACTACTCGCATCCAGAGTAATCCAAACCAATCCTGGCCCTCTTCAGCAATCAGTAAATCCTACAATATCCAATAACTCTCACTACCCCTCAAACTATCCCAACTCTAACAATATTGTCAGAAAAAGTCACAGCTTGTTACATATTGCATGTATTAAAACCTGTAGTATGAACAATAAAGTGGGTGTCTCTGAAAGCAGAAAGCCGTAATATAAGAGCTATTACTGAGACATGGCTTAAAGATTCCTTCTGCCTTCTACTTACATCAAAGACAACTACAACATCCTGTATGACTTTAGACCTGGTCCAAAAACTGCTTCTAATCAATCAATCACTGAATCTTCATAGGTTCATAGGTTCATAGGTTGATACTAGGCTATCTGCCCTAGGGCATTTACAAGCCTAGCCAGAGTGTGTTTGGCTTTCGCCACCCTTTTTAGATTAGTTGACTGTGTCTCTGTATAGTAGGTCACAGAAGATAGCCCATTTAAGGTTAGTTTACCATGCCTCTGTCTAGCAGTGACACAGAAGAGATCCCAGGGGTAAATTTACGATCTCCCATCCAAATGTCAAGATTCTTCTTGAAGAGGGTCATTGAGGGGCTCTGTCTAACATGGCTTGGGATTTTGTTCCAGAGTGAGGGGAGCCTCTGGGATATGAATCTGTCCCTCAAGCATGTTCTATTTATTTCTGTGCTGAGGTTTAAGTCACTGGAGTGTGTAGCTCTGATGGATTTGGATTTCTTGAGGTGGAGCATGTCCATTAATTCAGGGTTGGACATGGCTTTATACGTCAGGCACAGGTCACCTCTGAGTAAGCGGTAAGCAACTGAGTAGAGCTGGAGTTTCTTTAGCCTAACTGCGTAGGGCATCTGTTTGAGTCCCTTGATCCTCTTGGTGAGGTACTTGTGGGGTCTTTCTAGTTGTAGCAGGTGTTGGGTAAGGTACATCCCAAATGGGGCATTGTATTAAATTATGGGCCTGATGAGTGATGAGTAGAGGGGCACAATGATCTCTCTTGATCTAGATGTGAACCCCTTTGTGATAAGGTGGGCTATATAGAATGTCTTTCTAACCACTTTGGCAATGTGATTGTCAAAGAAGAGATTGCAGTCTACTTGGGTCCCCAAATCCCTAATTACTTCTTCTGTACTTAATGGATTACCACCTATGTGGTTATTTGTGGGCACTTTGTTTTTCCCAAAGGGGATGACTATGCACTTTTTGGCATTTAGCTTTAGGCCATGGCTCTGGCACCAGTTATCCGTCTCTGTGAGACCTTTTTGGAGGATTCTTGTGTCAGCCGGCGAGTCAGTTATGGCCCCCAGTTTGCAGTCATTTGCAAACTTTGTCAGCCATAGTCCTCCTATGTTAGCCTGTACCTCAGAGAAATATATACCGAACAAGAGAGGTCCCAGGAATGAGCCTTGTGGGACACCACTTGTAACTGGTTTAGAGTCTGACATGGCACCTGCAATTCTGACCATGTGGGTTCTATCCCTATGCCAGTTTGCAACCCATCCTGTGACATAGGGGTTGATATTTAAGTTGGTGAGCTTATTTATGATGCCCGAGTGGGGTATTGTGTCGAAGGCTTTTGCAAGGTCAAGGTAGGCTGTGTGGACGACCTTCCCTTCGTCTATGGCCTTGGTGACTGTTTCAAAGAAATCGACCAGGTTCAAGAGGCAAGATCTGCCCTTAACAAAGCCGAATTGGGTAGGATCCAGTGTTTGGTTCAAAAGCTAACCAGGTGTTGGTAAAACCCCCAGCTGGCTGTTAGCAAACATACATATAGGGAACAAAACTTAACTTTATCCCTCTTTATATTTCCTCACATTTCTCAGATGTTTCTATTCAGGGACTCTATCTTGAAAATGTCTCAACTTGGTCCTTCCAGGAATATAGGTATTCTAAGGGACTTTAACTTGAATGCTAATGGCCACAAAGCCAAGCTGAACAACATGTTGCAACACCTTACCCTACAACAACTTATAAACCAGCCAACCACACCCAACCTCCAAATAAGAAATTATTCTTCTCTTGATCTTATTTTTTGCAACTTGGCCCATTGATGCATTAACTCTAAAATTCCACCAAACCTCCTAAGTGACCACTGTCTGATGCTGTCCTATTGGTCCTTCAAAGCTGTAAAACCTATTCCACAGACAGTTACTGGTCACCTTTTCCCGTGACATAAACTGACTATGCTTGATTCTCATTTGAATTCTGTCATTTGGTCTCCCCTTTACCAAAACTGATGACCCTGAAAGTGCCTTGTGTAACCCTTTCAGCTATCCAAAACACTGTCTTACATTGTATTTGTAGAAGGATACAAAGCCAGAAATGCCATTGGCTTACCAATAGCAAAATGGTTTTGAGACAAGGGGGACAAAACTTGGTCTAGTTGGAAAGAAAATGCATCTAATATCCTCCTACGTGAAAAGTACTCATCCTTAAGAAAACAAACAAGAATAGCCACAAACTAAGCCAAAACAATTTATCTTAGAAATAAGAAATCTGCTACCAATAATCCATACAACTGTTGGAAAGAAGTAAAACACCTAACAACACAGTCTTCCAACTTTGCCTCTCTTGCCAGTTATGTCTATAATAACTCTAATATTAGCAAACATACACATAGGCAGCCATACTTAATGTTGCCTCTGTTTATATTCCACTGCCTGAGGATTATAGAAACTTTATAATCTCTTCAATTGAAACCATAAACAACACATTTTTTAACCCTGGCTCTAACCAACAAAGTTCTCAAAGTAATCCTCAAGTTCAAATGTACATTTTTGAAGGGTATCCGGCCACCTTCCACTTCAGAGCTCTTCCTGAGAAAAAAAAACTAAACGCTTATTACAGAACTTGAAACCCTCTCCCTCTGCCTTTACTGCACTCCATCCTGATGTCCTTAAGAAGGCAACAGACAGAATAGACAACCTCCTAAATTATTCTTTATAACCTCACATTTACCACAGGAATTGTTCCACCAGCCCTAAATCATGCCATCATTATAACCCTTCCAAAGGTGCCCCAGCCCCAAACCCTTAAAACTATAGACTAATTTCCACTCTTTGCCCTCTGGCAAAAATAGTTTGAATAAGTTGTTTGTAAACAACTGCTTAAATATTTTAATAGCTAAGGGCGTATATCAGAAAGACAGCATGGCTTCAGAAACAGTTTTAGCACAACCACTTGCTGTCTTTGCATCTGACACTATCTACAGAAACCTCAATGACAGTCTCCTTACAGATAGTATTTTTGTGGACATGACCTGTACTTTTGAAACTGCTGACCACAAAATCCCTCCTGTTAAGCTACAAAAATTCAACTTTGGAGAAAATGTCACTACCTGGTTCGATAGCTACCTTGACAGCAAAACCTTTCAAATTTACTCCTATAATGGAAAAGAAAAAAAGAGGTGTCCCCCAAGGCTCTGTTCTAGGCACATTACTGTGTTCCTTATTCATTAATGATATTACTGATGCCATGCTAAACTCAACCTTACCCTCTAAGCAGGTGATATTTTATTACTCTAAACAAACAGATGTCTCATAATCCTGCAATCTCAACTCCAGCAATCCTTCTGTGATATTTAAATAAAATAAAAAAATCCATTCCATGACAGTGTATGGTTCAGATATTTGCAAATGGCCTGAACAAAATAAACTCCAAATTAATAAAAAAGTCACTGTTGTGATTTTTTTTTCCTCCCTTCACATAGCCTCTCAATTTCTTGTTCTTGCTATCTCAGACAATAACAATGTAATGCATGGAGCACTGTGATTAGGCTCAGATATCTGGAAAAAGGCAACTCAGTTAAGCGCTACAGTGGTGCTAGACCCAGTCTTAACAATTGCTAAACACCCTACCAAAAGCTGTTAAGATTAGGTCTCACAGACTTCCAAGATGGTTGCACATTGAGTAACAGCTTAATTCTAGCTCTTCTAGTGTGAAAACAGAAACATATCAGAGAAAGCCAGTGGACCTAAATTTCTGGGTAAATTTCAGTAACTGTACTGCCTGGATGCCAGGAAAAAAAGAAATATAAAGGATAAAGAGGACCTGATGGAAAATCAGCTACAAAAAGTGATGAAAAAAACACTGATTGAGAAAAGTACTGCAGCTGTTCAGCAAAAAGCAGTGCAAGCTCCAAACATGACTTCCAGTAACCTAAATGAAAGTATAAGGCAACTGCACATACATCTGATTAAAATAAATGAAACCTTGATGGAGTATATCAAGTCAAACAATAAAATGCTAGAAAAAAATGGAAGAATATTTAAACAGATACTCAGATAAGGTGATAAAACTGCAAAACTCAGAGGCTGAAATGAAGAAAAGGCTGGCTGAATATGAAACTGCACAGGAAGAGATATTTAAAAAAATAATAGAATTAAATAACAGAGCATGTAGGGAAAAACCCAAGATCTTCTGCTTACTAGAGAAGCTGGAAGGAACAGACTATATTAATTTTATGAAAGCATAAATAAGCAACTGGACTGGTATTACACAACAGGGATTGTTAATTGAAAGTGCACATTGTGTGTATGCTCCAAACCTGGCTATGAGAAAGCAACCTAGACCTTTAATAGTAAAGATGCAATATTACCAGCAGAAAGAGTTGATTGTGACTAAACTGTGGCAGAAGACAAAGTACTAAAAGTGGGAGACAGCAGAGTGTTTGTGGAGAATGACTACTCATTGTACACCAGACAGAAGAGGAATACATTTATTCCATTATTCAGGGAAGATCAGGAAGCAGGCATGATATTCAAACTGCTGTACCCAACTATCTGCAAAATATTTTTCCTGAAGGGACAAAATCATATTTTGATGAAGTGCATGCTAAGGAAGAAATACAAAAATTTGTCCAACAAAAAGTGAGCTGTGAAACAGAAGGAAATTTTCCTTCTTTTTCTTCTGGTAATAAAGACCTCAGAGAGACTGCTAGTGAAACCATTTCCAAATTTTCAACAGAAAATGCTTGAGAGAAGCAAAAAAAACAACAGTTGACTAGAAGAATCGAGAGTACATTGGAAAAGAAGCAGGGATAGGATTTGAGAGATGGAGATGAGCAGGAATGTAACAAGAAAATCTGGAAATATTGGACGTTCTTGGATTTTGTTAAACTTGTAGGAGACTCAAAAGCATATGCCCTACTTTATGTCATTAATGTTTGCAGAATAAAATCAGTGACTTGGATATTGACATGTGAGATTACAAAGCAATAACTATATTTGTGAAACATGACAGAACAAGAACATCTGGAAATATTGGACTTTTTTTAGACTTTGTTAAACTTGTAGGGAACTCTAAAGCATATGCCCTAGTTCATGTCATTAAGTTTCAGAAAAATACTCAGAAGAGGGAGAACGTTAAGTGTAAGTAAAACATTTTTCTTAATTGTACTATTTTAATAGTGCATGATTTTCTTTGCATGCTATAAAGTAAAGTTTTCTCAGTTATTTTTAAGTGCAATGGGGATACTGATGTAAATAGGTGCTCCTGTTTTTTTTTTCTCTCTTCTTCTCTCTTTCTCCTTGTTCAATTTTAAGAAATGTAGAAATTGCAATGCAAAAAGTAGAAAAATCTGGTTAAAAGAGCATGCAAAAAGAAAAACTTAGTGTGCTTTTTCTCATTCTTGCATGGGGGTGACTGGGTTAAGGCAGTTTGCTTAATCTAGTAACAAGCAAAATAATATTAAATATTATAAGGCTTTTTTTCTAGTAAACAAATGTATGCTTAGAAATGTTGTGCCTGGCTCTCATGTCTCTAGGAAGCAATCTGATAAATGGCTTGGAGATTTTTTTTCTGAAATCATTCAAGTGTTTTATCAGCTGAGAGAGCTATACAGATAAGACCAACCCAGACTGCAATTTGTAGACGCATAGGCTGCACCATGGGTCTTAGCATGGACAGTGTTTATTTTACATTATCTCAAGTGTGTGTGTGTGTGTGTGTGTGTGTGTGTGTGTGTGTGTGTGTGTGTGTGTGTGTGTAGCTATCAGTTTGGAACATTTGTTCCTATTAGGAGGATAAAACGATGTAAAGATGTACATAGTTTTGTGTGCTATTATTAGGTTAATAGGTTTTATTTGGGCACTGTTATTTTAAGGACTTTCAATAAAACAAAAAGTTTTGTAAGATGTGATATAGGCTCAAATGGAGATGACAAGAAACAACTGTATAAAAGATTAATCTGCCAAACAGTATTTGCATGTAACACAAAAGTTGGAACCAAACATTTTAACAATAAAGCTGTTATATATAAAAGGTGTGAATAATAATTTTTCAAGAAAATCATGCTTTCTGTAATGTCTTCATACATCAATGGTCTCAAAGATAAATACAAAAAAGAAAGAGTACAAAACTATATTAAAAAATGCAGAGCGCAAATAGCTACGCTACTGGAGACACACTTGGAAAGAACTGAGCATGTGAATTTGATTATTCGGTGGAATACATGTGAAAAAAGGAAAGAGGAGTACTTATATTAACTGCAAGAAAAGCTCTAATAGTGGCAGAAAATATTAAAAAGATAGTAATGGTAGATTTGTAGTACTAAGGGGCTACTGGAAAGGGAGGAGGATTATATGGGCATGTATTTATATTCCATCAAAAACTGCTATAATGGAGCTTAAGAAATTTCTGAAAGAAATAATCAGCTTTCAGCAAGGAATATTACTTATAGTTGGGGACTGGAATTTGATTTGAAACAGTGAAGATGTGTCTGGAGGACCCAGAAGGGAAAATATAACAAAGGAGGGTAGATTTTTGAAGAAATATATGGAAATATTTGTCATGGAAGATATGAATTTAGTACTAGGGGTTTGAAGTGAATTTACATATTATTCCGCAAGATGCAAAAACTGGGCTTGGCTCGACAGAATTTACATTTCACAGAAACATGCATTTTATTGAAGGTCTTGATACACACGCAATAACTATTTCAGCTCATGTACCAATAATAACTAAAATAAAACACAGAGTTATGAAATAAAAATGAGACATTGGTGCTTTCTCAAACATCTGTCGAAAAGAGAGGATTTTAAGGAATGGTTATTGGAAATTATTCAGGAACTAATAGAGAACATAGACACTTCTGAAAATATAGCTAGGGAGTGGGATAAAATTAAACCAGAGTTTAACAATAGGGTGGAAATAAAAGAAAGGGAGATATGGTTAAGAAGTAACAATAATTATTTAGAGGGACTGACAAATGTAAAAGTATTGCAAAATAGGAGGAATCTCACAGAACAAGCAGATGAGCAATTGCAGAATGATAAACAGAAATAAGGGATTATCTTGATAATATGCATGAATTTAGAAATATTGCTGTTAATTGTTTTTTGACAATAACTCTAGAGCACAAAAACTTTTAGCACAATGACTTAATGCAACAAAACGTAGAAAGGGCTGTTGCAAAGCTTAGGGAGTCTATCTCAAGGAAGATAACAAGGGATCCTGTAGAAATATTGGAAATATTTCAGAAATTCTTTGCAAGTCTGTATAAAGCAGAGAAATATGGAAATCAAGAAAAGGTATGAATGGAAATTTTTATGGAAGAATTAAATATATCAAGGTTAGAGATAGATGAGGCTCAGTTACTAACAGGTAGGACAGGTGGAGGACATGAGATAAAAATACAGGAAAGCCCCCCAGGAATAGATAGTATATTCCTGCGGAAGTTTGGAATCTAGAAGGGAAAAAATGATAAAGATCTGGAAGGTTTTGTTTAACATTATTTTTAAGAAGAGGAGAAGTACCAACATCCTGGAAGAAAGTGCTGGTAGCTATAATACCTAAAGAGGTTAAAGGTCCAGAGATCCAGCTTCATACAGGCCCATTTCAATACTAAACTATAACTATAAAAAGTTTATGTGTAATGGCTAAAAAATGGCAAAAGTGGTGCCAAAATTGATAGATATGCATCAGTGTGGTTTTGTGGAGGGGAGGCAAACATTTGGCAACATAAACTGAACATTAATGACTAGAGAGAAACAGAATGTAAGAAAATACCACTGCTGTTTGTGATGCAGAGAAGGCATTTGACAGATTAAGCGGGGGCATTTTGAGCAGGGCATTGGAGGCATTTGCATTTCCTGAGAAAATTATATGGTTGATTAGGAGGATATATGAGGGATCGGTGGTAAAAATTAAAGTGGGTGGAGTCCTCTCTGATAATTTCTGCTTACACAGGGGTCTCTTCTCTCT
Source organism: Protopterus annectens (assembly GCF_019279795.1). Taxonomy (NCBI): domain Eukaryota; kingdom Metazoa; phylum Chordata; order Ceratodontiformes; family Protopteridae; genus Protopterus; species Protopterus annectens. The sequence goes on from NC_056748.1 coordinate 1,159,281,503, forward strand.
CTCCTCTGTTATTTGCATTATATTTAGAACCATTGGCAAAGAAAATAAGGGCCTCAGACATTCAAGGATATAACTGTGTGGCTATATTTGCAGATGATATTATTTTATAACTGACAAAACCAGAAAGGGACACTACAGTATTGTGGAACATTTTGAGATAGTTTAAAACCTTTTTGGGATACAAAGTTAATAAAGCTAAACAAAAAGTAATAGTGGTAAATTATGTACCCATACACCAATTGATTCAGCAATCTCCATATTTATGGGGGCATGATAAATTGAAGTACTTAGGAGTATGGATTAAAATGATTCTGGTGTGCAAGCCAAAGATATGTGGGAAGACACTAAACAAAAGATAATACAAAAACTGAGAAAATGGAACTCTGTTATATGGATATCGATAGTACGATACAAGCAGTTAAAATGTTTTTAGTCCCTTTAGTCTTATACACAGTTCAGGCATATTTTTATCAACCAGAGGAGAAGTTGTGGCTAGCAATTAATAAAGAGCTAAAGGATTTTATCTGGGAGGGGGAAGATGGCAAGAGTCAAGTGGGATAAGCTGATTCTTCCACTAGAACAAGGTGGATTGGGATTACCCGATTTGAAGGGGTATTTCAGAGCAACACAGTTAAGGCTCATATACATAATTCAGAGTGGAAAGGGATGATGATGAAACAGGGGGGAAGCTCAAGAAGCAAGGAGAGACTAGGATTTTAGATGCAGACCTTTAAGCAGAATAACAAACATCATACAGAATATTATATTCATAAAGTAGCAGAAAGTATTCCAAGAACTAACTCAGCACTGGAATGGAGAAAGGAGATTCTGCTAATAGGGATGACTGCAATTAGGAATAGTATGGGGGCTGGAATTTATTGGAGATAACTGGCAAAGGAACAAAGGCATTGGGAGCAAATAACTAGAGAGGGAACGATGATATAATGGGAAGACGCCAATAATTTATTTATCTGAAGGTTGGCGATTGCTTTCCCTATCAAGAATATATATCAGAGTATAGGCGAAGAGAAAGAAATAAGGGGGTCCTAAATGAAAAACCAGAACTGGTAGAGTTTTTAGTAGAATCTAGAACAGAAGCCACCATTAAGAAATGAATAATTAGTAGACCATATAAAATAGCGCATGATAACTATAAGAATCAATCACAGGAGGTTAGAAAGGATTGGGAAGAGAAACTGGATAAGCAATTCATGAAGAAACAATGGGGAAGTGTATGTATGCCTCCCAAATATGCAACAAAGTGTAGAAGATTTAGGATTTTTGCTTGGAAGTGTTTACATAGGTATTTTTATACCCCAAGTAGACTCCAAAGAGTTTTTCCTCAAGTAGACAGCAAATATTGGAGGTGTGAGTGGGAAGAAAGAGGTAACTGGGAACATATTTTCTGGGAGTGTAATGAGGTGGCAGACTTTAAAGATTCCCTGCAGACTGCACTGTCAGAGATACTGGGTGAACAAACTGGTGTAACTAAGGAAATGATTTTTTAAGCTAGGATACAGACTCAGAATTGCCTAGACATAGTAAGGCATTGATGAATCTAATTATGGTGGCTGTCAAAAAAGCAATTACTAGAAAATGGAAATCAAAGTCTAAACCAACTTTACTAGAAATATTGAATATAGTAACAAAGATAAAACAACTGGAATTGGGTTTTTTGGAAAAGTGTAGGAGCAAATTGCATAGGGAAAAATGGGATTGTGGGAACAATACATGCAGAGGAGTAATGAGGTTTAAAAGAAGGCAGGATTTGAATGAGTTATGTAATGTCTGACTGACAATGACTGGCTGGATTATAAGTGATATATAATGTGTGTCACTACAATTGTGTCATCATGGTTTGTAATGTATAATGTTTGCAACTAAAATTATGTCACTATGGTTTGTTTTCATTTATATAAATGTAAGATTGCCTATGTCATATGTGATAATTTAATGAAGATGTTTCTTGTTTAAAAAAAAGATTGGGTCTCACACAAATGACAATGCCAACCAACAAACCACAGCAGCAGAACTCAAAAACAGATTTGTTTCTGTCTGCTGTGCCTGCATTCTATCCTTACCTTTCTTAAAAAACACAGGCATGATGCACATTGCTGTCCATTTGACAAAGCTTGCTAAGTGGTTTACCAGCTATGAATGACAGCCTAGTAGTACATGAAGAAATTAATCTCCGTGCCCTTCTAAGAATTATGATTGGGTCTGTGATCACAACCCTGTAATATGCGTTCACCAATATGTTGGCATCCATGTCTCAACCACATAATAAAGAAGTTACCGTCACAGCTGTTCCACTCATAATCCTCTATACTATTCCTTTTGCAACCAAGTTCAAATATTTAGACTTATCCCTTGACTTTATGTCCAGCTTTACAACCCATACTGATAATGCATTCATCCACAATCCTGTTTTTTCCCATTTTTGCACAAGGGGTCAGGGTGTCACTTCAGCAGTGATAATCATAGCATCATTAAAAATGTTTGTTCACAACTACAGTGCTGCTGTCTCTCACTGCCCCAAAACCACTGGCCATAAATGTCCTTTTCGCTAAACTAGAATATTGTTTTCCTGTACTCTTTTTACACTCTCTGCTTTAAACACTCAAAGACCAAAGAGTCACTGAGAATAAAACTGCCAAGTTTGCCCTATTTTGCTGACACCCCAGTACACCACTGCAACCTTCTAAATTACCTAAATCGGCTCCCCAATACTGAAAAGTCCACTAATCATCTATGCACCTTACAATCTAAAATAATAAATAATGGCTACTGCCCCCTCTATAAAGAAAACTCCATATCAAGGAACAGTCCTACACCCTAAGGACTTCCCAGGAGACCTTAAAATCCACTCAACCATCCCCCATTTAAAACAGTCATTGGTGAAAGAGTTTTGTGATAAACAGGCCCAGCTATATGGAATAAACTACAAGCTAAAACAAGGCATCAAGATACTCTTACCAAGTTTAAGAAGTCCCTTTTTAAGCATCTCTTATAGGAAGTTGCCTGTCAATGCTTTATGGATAAACTCTTTAAAAGGCTTAAAATTGTAAAACTGCTCAGTCCCTCTACTGATTTCATTTGCCATTTAACTCTTCATATGCTGTGTTCACTTCTTAGTCACTAGGTCAGTCTCTGCAGATCTTTTTTTTTCTCACTCTCATTTCAGTGGGGTTTTTTTTTTCAAGGAAATTCAGTTTTAAACCTTTAAGAAGCAATTTCATGTAGCCAAACTGTATTGCAGTCCATGTAAACTGATAAAAACTAATGTAAACATTCTATTGTATTAGAAATGTATAAGACCTGTATAACATTCTCCCCAGAATTCAATAAACTCCATGTAGGTTTTGCGCAGAGCGTAAACGGAGTGTTTTCTCGTAGGCAATGTTATTCATTGAGCGGCCTTCTTCCATGCACATTAATGAGGCGCAGCACGCGTAAGCAAGGTTTCATAGCTCGTACCAGTGTTGGTGTCCGCAAAGCCTCTAATATGAAGGCGGATAATACCTCTCAACCTTTTAGTGCAAGAACTCTAGACAAAGACTAAAAGAATGATGGAACAAAAACCCAAAAATAGGAACAGATTTTAAATATTTTGTTCTTATAAACTTAGAAAGTAGTTAAAATAATAGGATTTGTGTTAGCATGCATTTTCTGAAGAATATGAAGTACAAAACTCACATGTATGTCAATATTTATTGACCTCAGTCTTCAGTAATTTTCCAGAAAACCCCAATTTTACAAGAAACAGGCCAAAAATATCACATAAAAATCTGGACATTCTGCAAAATGTGGATAGTTGAGAGGTATGATGCTGAAGATCTAAGGATGTAATGGTGCCCCTCTACTCTTCCCTCATCAGACCCATTATTGAGTACAATGCACCAATTGGAATGTACCTGGCTAGACATCTCCAGCAGCTGGAGAGACCACAGAGGTACCTAACCAAGAGGATTACTGGCCTCAAACAGTTGCCCTATGCAGCACGATTGAAAAAGCTAAAACTGTTCTTTGTTGCATACCGCCTACTCAGAGGCGATCTCTGTCTAACGTACAGAGCCATGTCCAACCCAGAATTGTTGAACATGCTCCATCTTAGCAAAACCAAATCTACTCGAGCTACATGCTCTAGGGATATAAACCTCAACACAACAATGAATAGAACATGCTGGAGGGATAGATTCCTACAGAGACTTCCCTTACTATGGAACAGGGTCCTGATCTACATAAGACAGAGCCCCTCACTATCACTCTTCAAGAGGAACCTTGATGAGTGGATGGGTAACAGAAAGTTCACACCGGGGATCACACCAACAGCACTACTAGATAGGGGCCAAGGGTACTAGCTGCTAGTACAATGGTCTAGGGAACTACTAAAGGGGAGGTGAATATCGCACAACGTGGCTGGGCTAATATATGCCTTCGGGCAGATAACCCAGTACCAACCTATGAACCTATAGCAGTTCCATGTAATGTTGTTGGCCATGAAAGCGGATTGTATGACAACACGGTAATTGCTTTTCCCTTTCTTGAGTTTTCTTCATTAAAATTTGGGGCACTCCCATGGATTGTTTTTCCTCATTTCAACTATTTCTCCATTTTTTTTTTTTGGCCAGTGTTTGTGCGTTCTGCCACTTAGGACAAACATTGTTTGGCCATGCCCATCTGGTTTGGTCAAACAGCGGCATTGCACAAGCTGGCTGAATGAACCACCCAGGTTGCAGATAGGACTCAGAGAGCCACAAACATAAACTAGATGCATTCAATTAATACTACTGGCCATTGCACAAAGACGGTAAGTGGCGTTGCACTGCAGTTAACAGCAAGAACATTATAATGAATACTAAGATAGCAAATGTCATCTAAGTAATCCTGTGGCAGCAGGTGTTAAGTGTAGGTCTGAAGTGCAGATGGTCCTGGGTTCTAATACTGGTTGTGCAAACTTTGTTTTCCTGTTGTGATATTGCAGATTATAGCAATGAAGTGCAACATACACAACTATCTTCTCGACCTTCTTGGGGCAACAGCTGTAAGTGTAAGACTACCATACACATGGTCCAGGGTTTGAATACAGCATATTCCATACACGTTTAATGTTGTTCCACTTCACATTATAGTCACTCTCACTTATAACACATGACATAGTATAGCTGATATTAATATTTATATGTGTGAGGCCTGAGACACTGATACTGTATCAGTTACTTATTTATTTATGTATTGTCCATTTATTATCAAAATTATGACTGTGGGTATACTGTGTTCTATGTTCATGCAAGTATATTTCTGCTATCTGGACTGCCATGGCCTCCCCATTTGACTACACAGTTACACAATTCCCTGTATATCAAATAACCTTGAAATTACATTGCTTGCCACTGTTGTGCATCACTTACAATCACACAAACACGTTGCCTGTCAGTGTGCACCTTTGACTACCATGTTTGCACAATGGTAAGTGATGCACAACCTTTTCAAGTGTTGCAAAACCAAAAAGAGCGCACTCTCAGTAAGTGCAATACATGCAATTGTCGGGAAAACATCAGGATACAAAATGCAATTTGCAGTTAGGGTGAGGGACATCACAGACCCATGGAAGTCAAGCTGGTTGACAGTGAGAATCGAATCATCACCCACTGGACTATCATCAATCTCACCACACTGCGCTGATGGCTGCAGTGTCTGACATCGCGTATCCTCGTGTTATTCGGTACAATGATGGAGAGCAGTGTCTCCATCCGGCATAGGCATACACCAGCTGTGTGGCATACAATGCTATGCACCATCCCTGACAGATCATCTCGGGTGATAATAATCACCATATCTGACACTGCTCCCAGAAAGAACCAATGGCACTGGCCTATCCTGTGGGGAAAAACTACCTGAGGGGCCAGGTAGTGCAGAGGCAGTAGAGGGGGCACTACCAGGTTGCATTCCAGAGGTGCTGGGACTTGGTGCTGTAGCCGGTGGAGTGAGGCCAGGTGGATTATGTGAGGCAGACCTACCCCACTGTGCTGTCGGAAAAATTAAAAAATTAAAAAAAAAAGAGAGAGAAGATAAGGGTTGGGGAGAGAGAAAAACAAGGGAGAACATTAGCAACTTCATATGTGACTACAATGCACTGATACAATTATTTGACTCTATTCTGTTACCTTTACCTTTAAGACTACCAACTCCTAACAAATAGCTTTTTTACTGTTAAGACTACCCAGCTCATAACAGATGCACACTATACTACTGATTGCAGCAAGCGATCCTTGATGTGTGCATATATTGCACGTATGCATGTTCTAATTATACTGATTACAGTTTACAGCAGGCCATTGGTGCCATTGCTTTAGAGCTCTGACGTTGCATTGCAATATTGATGAAAACTTAACAGAACTGTATATTTGGGAAGTGTGGTTTCTGAACCCGCAACCTCTGACTATTCTCTAATACTGAACTGTTGTTTTGGCCTACAGATGAATACATGCATATTTTCCTGTTACAGTTGAGAGATGCATGCACAATTTGATACAACTATATAATAAACCAAAAAAGGTGTGTCTTTACTTTTAATGCTACAATAACAGTACTGATTGGTTGCATACATACCACATGCTTCTTGCATCTATGCCAATTTAGAGGCATGGGTTTGCATATTCAGTTCTCGGTCTGATGGCTGTGGAAAAAACAGAACAGAATACCATTATGCATACCAATCCTGACTATATACAGCTTTTAACTCTTACAAGTAGTCTCTGTAAGTGATACTTACACATCTGTGGGGTGCCCCCAGTCCTACATTCCTCGATCCAATGTTCAAAGGTATCCCTTTTCCTCAGCTGGAGGTCTCTGTAGTGATTCCTACATTGCTCACCAGTGCAGGGGGGATACTTGTAGCACTGGTCAAAGCCCGGGTAAGATTAATCCATGCCTCTGACTTCTAATCTGAGCCACAATAGAAATAGAAGAAGAAAGGCACTATATTAAAATTAATTAACTGACAAACACCACAATAAGGAAACATTTGAAGACTACTCAAAAAAAAAACACTTGTCAGCTACAAATCTGATACAAATGGCAGCAAACAAGATCTGAAGTACGTTAGGTTGGTGGGGCATTATGGGTAAAGAAAGGAGCTCAAGAGTTCTATGATCTAAATCTAAATCTAAATCTCATGTCTGAATATATGCAGCTTTTCTCCCCGGGCCTGCGCTGAAAATGGGCATATACCCAGTCAGACTTTCCCGGTCAACAAATGTAAAATAAAATAAATAATAAATCTGATGATCTGTTAGAAGTGGCCAAGTCTTGAATCTGAGCTCGTTAGTTGAGGAACAAATAAAAATGAGAAGATCGGATATTTTTTCCTCTTAAACAAACGATTGAATAGTAGCAGTGTTCTCATCCTCCTTCAACACCTAATATACGTCCTCAAAAAAAAAAAAAAAGTGCCTAAAACGAACGACAATTCTGTTCACCAGGCAGTCAATCAAAGAGTTTTCTGGCTGGATGTATAAAAAAAAACTGTCTTGTGAGAGTAAATCCAGTCTGTGGGTATGGGGAAGCCTGTAGCATTTACATTAGCCAGTTTCAAAAGAAGGGAGTCACCTGGATACCGATGGAAAGGGTGAAAAAGCATTGACAAACATTGCTATCCATAGGAATAAGAAGCCATCTGTCTTCCGGGCTTGATTGCAAGGAATCATGAAGCAGAATTTCTTAAGTTGTCTATTTAGCATTATTGCCCTGAATGTACTCATAAAGACTTAAAAAGTAAAAAGTCATGGGCATTCAGAAGCCATGTAGATGAAACATTTTTATGTCCTTAAGGAGTCATTTGCACTTATCCCATGGGCCTTCATTACAGGAGGTTTCAGGTATTACTCAGTGAGGACTCTAGCTTTGCTGACTCTTTTCTTATAGTTTTTACTGTTTAGTTGTGTGCTCTGAAAGAAGGCAAACAGGTCTGCTTGAACTGTTCTTCACAGCTGGATTAATTATTGGATGATCCCAGGGTGAGTTTCCATTGATGAGAGTCTGTCCTGGTCTTATTTGCTACAAGGTTTTGCACTTAACAAAATGCATGAAGCCTGAAGAGTCAATTGAGCTGCTACCTCCCAGGCTATCACGGCAGGCCTGCAAAGGGAGTAAGATCTGGTACCTCCCCCTCCCTTGTTTATATACCACATCACTGTGGTCCTGCCTGTGAAAATTTGTAAAGGTCCTGGAAACCAGAGATGTATTAAGGCTTTCAAAGCATTTATTACTGCAATTTTTTGACATTTATGTGCTTTTGTCTGTTTTGTTCCACAGACCTTGCACTTTCCCACCTTTGGAAACCACTTCTCACGCCAGGTCTGAAGCAGCTGTTGTGACAGACTCAGGAGGCAGAAGGGAAGGCCCAGATTCACAGAGAACTAGTCTACCCACCGTAGAATCTCCCTTCTTACAAACTCCAATATAACTTATATTTCAATTTTGTTTCATTGTATGTTCCTAGCTACATACTAACATATGTCTTATTTTATGGTTCAATGTATGTTTCTAGCTATGTATGTTTTTCTAAAATGCTTGTTTTCTAACATTTATCATGTACTGGAGCTTTTCTCCTCGGGTCTCCACTGAAAATGGGTTCAGGCTCAGTTGGACCAACCCAGTTAACAAATGTAAAATAAATAAATAAATATTTTGAACTTTGGGATTGTGACAAAAAGACTGAAAAATGAGAAGTCCAGCACATTAATCTAGCTCTCTTTCTTGTTTGCCACTAGAAAAACCCTTCAATAAACCTGCTTGCCCATCAGCAGGTACTGGTTCTATGACCCCCTGAAGTAACATTTGTTTCAGAAGTGCAGGAAGCAGGGATAACTGGTTTACTGTGCAAGCAGAGATCCCCTGAATAGCAAGGGAGGGGCTCCCACTGCCAAGTGTACTCCTACTGAATGACTTTTGGAACATTTTTGTCTGAAACAAACTGCTGGCACAAAGTAAGATGAAGACACAGAGGGAGAAGGAGAGATTGCTTGGATTGGCCGAAGAGGCCAATAGTAAAACTGATATATTTGGACTGTCCTCGAGTTTAAGGGGCCTTTCCTTTCTCTTTGGAGCCTCCTTGCCACTGCATATTAAAATTCTGTTTGGTGACACCTTGCTGCTTGTATTGCCTTTTTGAAAAAGAGAACTGAGGTACACGGAAATTTTTTATTTGTACCAAAACATGTTGATTGGAAAATTTAGGTCAAACATTGAATCGACCTTCCCCTCTCATCAAACCTGTTAAGCACCTCAGCTGCAGAAGGGCCAAACAGAACTTCTTTGCCCAGGGCAGAATTTAAATTCCAGTTTTAACTTTTGCAGAAGGATTTTGGGAATACAACCAAGCAAGAGTTCTCATGAGTGATCCAGAATTAGCAGCTTTGGTGATAGTATCAGCAGAACTGTCAGAACACTGAAGGCACATATAATTACAAGGGAAGTAGACATTAAAAAGGCAACCAAAGACTTTTCAACCTCAGAGGAGGGAAAGTTAACAGTTTTCAAGTTGAGTGTGGCAGTTTAATTCTGAATATTAAAGTGCTTCAAGAATAAATTTTCTTTCCAAATTTATCGAAAGCTTTCCCATCCTTGTCAGAGAGACTGGGAATAGAATTAGCAATACTGTCTAGCAGAAGCAGTTTGGAATAGGGAAATCACTGTAAGGTCTGCTTTAGCATTAAAAAAATGAAAGTTATGTACTTACCATATTGTCTGTTTCTGTCCGGTTCAACGTGTGGGTTATCAGATCAGACTCAGATCCGATGCCTGCCTTTCTGAGAGATTTCAACTCCAGAGTTCCACCTCCCTCTACCCATAATAATCTGCTCCCTCCCATCTACCCCAGATTGAGTTTGCCCCTCACACAAATCTAAGAAAACTCCAAAAATAACTCCAGGAACTTAGCATAAGACACAAAAGAGAAACCCCAAAGGCCCAGTTGCCTGTTCACATAGAAAGCAAAAACCCCAAAAAGGAGGAGGATAGGAGGGAGGGAGTGATGGCTGAACCAGACATAGACCGCATAGATCTATCATTATGGTAATTACATAAGTTTCACATCCAATGTCTTTTCCATCCAGCTTCAACCTGTGGAACAGAGTCCCCAGCCACGTATCATCCCGGGGGGCCCTAGGAGAGAACATCTCACAGAACAGTTAAACCAAAAGAGGCCCTTGACTTTGACTGCACATCCAGTTTGTAATGAGATACAAAAGTATGAGTACCAGCCCAAGCAGCATCAAAAATGTCATTAATAGAGGCCCTGGAGGAAAAAACAGTAGAAGTAACCACTGCTCTGGTTGAATGTCCTTTAATTTTTGCAGGTAAGGGCCTTCCTCTCAAGCTGTACACAAAAGAAATGCAATCAGAAAGCCATTTTGATATGGGTTGCTTCCAACCCTGGCCTGCCTAGCGTAACCTAACCTTAGAAAAGGAGATGAGTTTCTGTTTTTATAAAGGTTTTGGTTCTGTCCAAATCCAGACAATGCAACAAATATTCATTCTAATTACTTAAGTTTGGGAAGAAAACAAGCAAATGAATAAGATGGTTCAAAACAGACTCTAAAGTTACCTTGGGCAGAAAGGAGAGAGCAGTCCTGACAGTAACCACATCATTATGGAGAATCAGATAAGGAGGGACAGAGGACAAGGACTGCACCTCAGAGACCTGTCTTACCGATGTAATAGCTTTCAGAAAAAATGTTTTCCAAGACAGCAACTTTAAGGGAATGGGATCTTGAACTAGAAGACATAACAAGAAAGTACCGCTCAAGAAAACCTTAGAAGTTTTTATGGCAGCTACAGGATTGTCATCTCTACCAATGTAAAAATTAAAAATAGTAGCAAGCTGAATCTTGATAGTAGAATAACTCAAACTGGATTGAAAGAGTTCAGCAGGGAAATCTAGAATATCATCAAGTGGGGCTGAAAAAGGGTATAGACCTTTAGACAGAATCCCAAATGCGAAGTGTTTCCATTTACTAACATCGGCCTTCCATGCAGAAGGTTTCCAGGAACAGGTTAAAATATTGAAAACTCTGTCAGAGAGTTTGGGATTCCTGGCCATCATGGGAACTGGAGAAACCATGCAGTCAACCTGATGTTATGAATGTTGGCAGAGAAATCCCCACTGGATGAGAAATCAACCCAAGAATGGGGTTCAGCATCCAAGTTGGGTGTCTGAGATGAGACCACACAAAGGGAAACCAATCTTGGGCCAGAAGTGGGCAATGAGAATTGAAGTTACTCTGCAATGGGGTGCTTTCCGAAGAACATTTACTATGAGGGGAGTCAGTAGGTAAGCATAAAGGAGACCTGGGAGCCAAGCATACAGGAGACTGTCCCTCAGGGGGAACCAGAGCATAAAAACAGCTCTTCATGTTAGATATGGCGGCAAACAGATAACAGCAAGGAATGTCCCAACATCAGAAAATCCAAGCTGATACTTCCGGATTCAGGGACAACTCATGAAGAAGGATGTCCCTTCTTAAACTATCTGGCAAGGTGCTGGACTTCCCTGGGATATGGGTTGTGATCAGAAACCATTGAGAGGAGATCACCCATTGCCACACTCTCATGGCTTCCCAACAAAGAGGGTAAAAAGAAGTTATGCACCTGCCATAACATTCCATGTTAGTTGTCTTCATCTCGCCTTTCTTCTTGCTGTTTGGGTTCGGAGCCGATCCTCGGCTCCAACTCGGCCATCTTCTATAGCTTGAGAGCTGTTTACTGGCTCGAGGCTACCCCTTATCCCAGCATCAGCTGCCCAGATCTTGTTTGTGATAGCGCACACTAGACATAAGTAGAGTAACCAGTTCCTAAAAACTGGTTGTCCAATACACCTAAACAAGGAAAGAGTTATAAATTACCTGGCATGTGAAGTAATAAAAGATGCTCAGCCAGTGAAAACAAAATGGAACTCCTCACAATCCTCTAGGAAGGGGGGAGGAGGGAGGGACACAAGAAGGAAGGTGAGATGAAGACAACTAACATGGAATGTTATGGTAGGTACATAACTTCTTTATGTTAAGTTGTCCATCTCGCCTTCGCTCTTGCTGTTTGGGACAGTGTCCCTAGCACCTACAATTCCGGGTGGCTCATTGGAACAGACTCTTCAAAACAGTAGAACCAAAGGAAGCTCTGCTCCAGGAGACCATATCTACCTTGTAATGAGAGATAAAAGTGTGAGGGTTTGCCCAAGTGGCAGCTGCACAGATTGAGTCTATGAGCAACCTAGACTGAAAAGCTACAGAGGTGGCTAATGCTCTAGTGGAATGACCTTTCGGTTTAGCTGGTAGCTCTTTATTTCATAGCTGATAAATAAAGGCAATAGTTTCAGATAACCATCTGGATAAGGTCACTTTAGAAACTGGAAGGCCTTGTTTGTTGAAAGCATAAGAAAGAAATAACTGGTCTGACTTTCTTAGTTCCTTAGTTCTATGGAGGTAAAAACACAATTGTCTGTGCACATCCAATTGGTGGAGCTTGTATTCTGCCTTGTTGCTGTGGTTAGGAAAGAAAACTGGGAGATCTATGGATTGATTTAAATTGTTCTCTGAGCAGACTTTAGGAATAAAGGATGGATTGGTCCTCAGAGAAACTCTGTCCTTGTGAAACACCAGTTAAGGACGACGAACACATAGTGCTTGAAGTTCTGAGACATGTCTAGCTGAAGTGATAGCAACCAGAAAAAGTGTCTTCCAAGAAAGAAATTTTAAAGAACATGATGCTGCCGGTTCAAAGGGAGGCAAAATTAAGGAGGCTAAAACTAAATTGAGATCCCAAGGAGGGGGAGGATCTCTAACTGGGGGTCTAAGAAGAGATGTTCCTCTCATAAAGGCCTTGCAGAGCTTATGAGACATTATACTAGAATTAAACATACCGATATGAAAATTAGAAATGACAGCTAGTTGTACTCTAATGGTAGCAGAAGCCACGCCAGACTGAAAAAGCTGTGCTAGAAATTCAAGAATTTCATGGACTGGTGCTGAGAAGGGATCCAAATATCTAGATTCTGCCCAATAAGAAAAGCATTTCCATTTACTAGCATACATTTTCCTCGTAGTAGAACTATGTGAGGAAACAATAATATCACGGACTGCTGGGGAGATATTGGAAAGCCTGGCTAAGGCTGGAAGTGGAGTAACCAAGCTGTGAGCTGGAGAGTTAGAAGGGATTGGCGCAACCCGCCTGATTGGTGAATCAGAAGATCTGGAAATGTGTCCAGAATCCAAGGTTGATCCAGAAGGTGGAGGTATAGGAACGGGAACCATATCTGTCAAGGCCAATATGGGGCAATGAGGATCATTTTGCAACCCAACGATTTTGCTTTCTGTATGAGTCTTGGAATTAGGGGAAAAGGGGCAAAAGCGTAAATGAGTCCCTGAGGCCTGGAAGAGGAAGTAGGGAGAAGTAGCTGCTGCATTTATTGTTGAGAGGAGTGGCAAATAGATCGCAGCAAGGCTGTCCCCATTTGTGGAAGATAAGATCCGCAACTTCCTGATTCAGAGACCACTCGTGAGGCATGAGGATAGCTCTGCTGAGCCTGTCTGCTATGACATTGGATTTCCCAGGGATGTGCATTGCTATCAGAAAATGGGAGGAAATCGCCCATTGCCACAGTCTGAGTGCTTCTCGACACAAGGGGTAAGACCTGGTCCCGCCCTGTTTGTTGATGTACCACACCACTGACATGTTGTCCGTTTGGATTGCAATGGTCCCGGAAGGAAGAGAGTCTTGAAGGGCTTGCAACACTAGGAGAACTGCTCTCATTTCTAGGACATTGATATGCAGATGGTACTCGTGAGGTTGCCAAGTGCCTTGGACTGTCCTGCCTAGATAATGCCCCCCCACCCTATCAGGGAGGCATCCGTGGTCACTGTGACTACTGGAGGGGGTTGTATGAAAGGTCTGCCCTGAATTACTAGTGGGGAGACCATCCACCAAGAAAGGTTCCTTTTGCATGTTTCTGTGATCAGGATCATGTGAGACACGGGTAGTTCCTGGAAAGACCACTGCGTGAAAAGAAGCCACTGAAGGATTCTCATGTGGAAACACGCTAATGGGACAAGAAGAATGGCAGCTGCCATGGAGCCTAGGGCTTGGAGGACATGTCTGACTTGAACCCTTTTGCTCTGCATTAGAATTAACACTTGCTGAATAGTGGAAACTCTTTCCTGTGGTATTCTTGGAAACATTTCTTTTGTGTTTGATTCTGCCCTTATGTATGTGATAAACTGACAGGGCAACAAGGCAGATTTTTCAAAATTTACTGTAATGCCTAGTTGAGTGCATGATGTGATTGTACAATCCTGTGCCTCTAAGAGTTGATGCCTGGTGGTAGCAGTCAGGAGCCAGTTGTCTAGATAGGGAAACACCTGGAATCCTTGACGCCTCAGGTGAGCCATGACTATTGCCATACACTTGGTGAACACCCTGGGGGCCTAGGTGAGACCAAAGGGCAGAGCTCTTAACTGGTAATGACTGGCCCCTACCCGGAAGCGAAGAAATCTCCTGGAGCGTCTGTCCATCTTGATATGGTAGTATGCATCCTGAAGATCTATCGAGCACGTCCAATTGTCCTGACCCAGAAAAGGGAAAATGGACTGCAGTGTCACCATCCGGAATTTTTCTTTTTGTACATATTTATTCACTCTACTGAGATCCAGTATTGGTCTCCAGTCCCCTGTCTTTTTTGGTAATAAAAAGAATCTTAAGTAAGTTCTGGATCCTAGCTGGTCTGTGGGGACTTCTTGAATGGCTCTTTTTTCTAGTAGTCTTGAAACTTCTGTGACTGCTTGATCCCTTCGATTGGGTGGGACATCTGGGATGGACTTTTTTGATTCTATGGGGGATTGATGGAAGGGAATTTTGTAACCTCCAGATATGATGGATAGTACCCATCTGTCTCTTGTTATATTTTGCCAGGCTTTTGGGTACAGTGAAAGTCTTCCCCCGACTGCCTCCAGAGGTGAGCAGTCGGGCAACCCTTCAGGGATGCTGGAAGGGCTTGGCAGAGAAGGCTTCTCTGTAACCCTGGTTTTGTGGTCCCCCTCTGCCATGAGGGCGGTGTCTGTTATTGTTGTTTCCCCCTCTGCCCCTGGGGGAAAAATCACCACGTGTGTCAGGCAAGGGTCCCTGGGATTTTCGGAACCACATCTTTCCACTCTTCTGACCCTTGGGATAAGGTCTGGAAGGAGTGGAAAAATGGACACCCATGGCAGAGAGAGTCTTGCCTTCCTGCTCACACCTGGTCAACGTGTCTTTCACCTGAGGCCCAAAGAGAAAGGAGCCATCAAAGGGAGTATTGGTGAAGGACACTCGAAATGGTTCCGCAAACTGACACAGCCACATCCAAGCATGTCTCCTGAGAGCCACACCTGTCCCTGCAGCTCTGCTCACTCCATCGGCTGCATAGGGAATCAGCCTCATGGAGGAGTAGACTATGGAATTAAGAGTTGCAAGCTGAGAAGCTACTTTGGCTGGTGCTCCCTCAGCTGTAGTATCTTGAAGGGTATCTCCAAGCTTTTTCAGGAGATCCTTTTGAAGACGTGTAAAATGGCATAGATAGTTTAGGGACCTCATTGAAAAGGTCGCTGAAGCAAACATTCGCTTTCCATATCTGTCCATTGTCTGAGACTCTTTGTTCGGAGGATGAACAGATGAAGAGGTTTCTGCTAACTCTTTCTTGGAGGCTGTTGCTACCACCATGGCATCAATGGGCACACCTTTGGAGAGGAATTGCTTGTCCTGGGGGGCTGTAATAAATTTGTTTGGTCTCCTCGGAGTAGGTTCCACAGAATCTGGAGATGACCAAGCCTTTCGAGCCACTACAGACATGAGTGGATCTAAAGGAGGGGATACCCAGGAGGTGGAAGATTGGGAACCAAATGCGTCCAGGCATACAGACTCATCCTCAGTAGGGGCTAGGGAAGTCCAGTCCCTCCTCTGTCTAAGCATTTCAAGAATGTCCGAAAAGGAAACATCTTCAGAGGGGGACCTTGGGGAACCTTCCGATTCATCCATGTCTGTATCTGAAGTGACAGACTCAGGGGAGTCTATGTGCTTCCTCTTGCACTTCTTCTTCTGGGGAGGTTCTTCCAAGTGATCAGGGAAGACTTCAGAAGAAGAGGGATCACCCAATGGGGTGTCCTGGAGCATACGTTCCCTACGCTTGGGTCTAGAGGAGGAGTAGAGGTTGGAACAGACACCACGCTGGGAGGAGCCGATGGAGATGGCAGTAGAGCTGTTTCGGGGGACAGCACACTCTGCATGACCTCAAAGGTGTCCTGACCTCTAGGCAGAGAAAGCTCTGGCTCCAAAGAAACAGGAGTCTTTCTCCACATCGAGGGTGACGGCTCCGAGGCCGATGTTGGAGCCGAGCTCACCTGCGCTGAAGCTCCGAGGGAGAGAACGGGGTCAGACAAGGGTCTGATGCCACTCCCCTCCTCGGAGCTGATGAGAGAGCCTCGGTGCCCAGATCCCTCAATAGAAGGTATAATCGAGGTAATCGGAGTCGACATCAGAACCAAAAGAGAGATGATGATCAGCGCCGACGGTTCTACTACCTGTGGATCCATGGTCTCCAGCTCCGAGTTAAATGTAGTCAGAGGAGGAACAGAAGTAGAGGCAGTTGGAGCTGGTACCTGTTGAGGTGGGCTGGACAGAATTTTTGCCAGTGCCTGTGACTTAAGCAACCTACTTACTACTCTCTCCACATCAGGATCCGATAATCTAGAGGATCGAGAGGAGTGGGAAAAATGATGGCTATGTTCACTCTGTAACAAAGGTGACTGAGGTGCTGAGTGGATGGACTCCAAGGATGGAGACATCAATCTCTTATGGCTCTGAGACGGCTCTGAAATAGCAGATGGAGCCGAAGGAGGAGTTGTCTTGTCGGTGCCAGCCAGCACTGACATACTTGGTTGGTCCAATAAAGGAGTCAGCTCCAAAGGTGGAGCCGATGGCTTGACAGACTTAGGGGATTTCACTGGCTGAGTAATTTTACCTGGAGAATCCTGAGGCTTCAATAATCCCTGAAGGATTAATTTGTTTTTGCGCTCCTGCAGGACCCTTGGACTAAAGACATGGCATATAGAACAGGAGTCCTGCAGGTGAACAGCACCCAAACAATATACACAACTAGTGTGCCCATCTGTCAGAGACATTTTCTGACAGCATGAGTCACACGTTTTAAAGCCAGATACCTTGGTATCTTTAGACATTATAGTAACAACAACTACAACAACAATAATAAAAAGCTATACTACAAAAAACAAGAAACAAGTAGATTTTTTTTTTTTTTTTACAGTTAAGGAACAGAAAGGAAAGCCTCTAATTTAAATGGCTATCCTAATGGGGGGTGGGGGGGACTCTCTAATTTAAATGAGTTCAAGGGAAACAGAAGGCCTGCGAGTTATGGAGCGATGGCCAACAAATACACAAGAAAGCGATAAGGGATAAAGGAATATATCTAGTACAAAAAAATTACCAATACTTGACAAAATTTCAAGAATAAACAACAATATATTAATAGACAAAAAGTATACTAAGCCTGAGCCAGTAACAAAGCAACCTCGCAGTTGAAGCGGCAAATGAGATCTGTGTAGCTGACGCTGGGCATGCTGGGATAAGGGGTAGCCTCAAGCCAGTAAACAGCTCTCGAGCTATACAAGATGGCCAAGTCGGAGCCAAGGATCAGCTCCGAACCCAAACAGCAAGAAAGAAGGCGAGATGGACAACTTAACATGTCTGAGTTCCCCCTGCTTCTTTAGGTATCAAACCAGAGACATATTGTCTGTCTGAACCAAGATCACACCCTTAGGGAGAAGGTCCTAAAAAAACTACAGTGCTAAGAAGACTACTCCCATCTCCGAAACACTGATGTGAAGATTGCCCTTGGGGGATGACCATGTTCCCTAGACTGTCTTCCCTTCAAAATATCCCCCAATCCAGAAGAGGGGCATCAACAGTGACTTCCGCCTGAGGTTTAGAAGAACAAATGGCCGCCCTGTGGACAAAAGAGTATTTAAACCATCATTTCACCTGCAAGCAATAGTAGTTTGTTATGATACCAAGGAAATGTATGGGATGTGTTAAGTAAGACCATTTAGCTGCTAACATCCACTGCAAGATCCTCATATGGAACCTTGCCAGGGGTACCAGGTACATTGAAGCTGCCAGGTGTCTCAACAGCCTTAGAATCACTGAGATTGGAGGTATGGGATATAGATGTACCTTAGAAGCCTGTGCTTGAAGAGATGCAAGCTTGTGGATGGGAAGTTTTGCTGTCTAAGAAACCATATCCAAATGGCAGCCTATGAATTATTAAGACTTGAGCCAGGTCCAGAGTGGACTTTACACAGTTCACCATGATCCCTAAGGACAGACATAGTTGAAGCAAGGAGTCTTCAGCTTTGGTAAGAGGCACTCTCGTGGAGGCAGTATGGAGCCAATTGTCCAGGGAGACCTGGAACCACTGCAGTCTGCTGCCACAACCACTATGCATTTGGTGAACACCCGGAGGGCTGTGGTGAGATCAAAGGGCAGTGCCCAGAACTGATAATGATTGGCTCCCAGTTGAAAGCACAGAAATCTGCTGGACTGCCTCACAGTCTTTATATGATGGGAAACATCCTTGAGATCTATCATGTACATCCAGTCATCCTTCTTTAACAGGGGTAGAGTGGACTGTACACTGGAACTCTCTTCAGAAAGGTCCCTTTTGGTGGCTGCCACCACAATTGTATCAACAGCAGGCCCTTTACTCCAATGTGGTCAGTCCTTAGGCAGAGAAAAGATTTTTCCAGGTGTCTTAGGGACTGGTTCCACATCTGGTTCTCTCTCTCTCTGTTCCCTCAGGGACACCGGATGAATAAGCACATTCAGAGGGGGAAGCACCCAGAACGTAGATGGGTCTGCACCAAATGCCTCCAAAAACAAACTGCTTCAGAGTTTTGGTGGTCCAACCCCATACTGGCACAATAACTCCAGAAAATCACTAAATAAAGCATTGTCACTGGGGGAACCTCTCTTTCATCAAGATCAGTGTCTTCAGTGAGAGATTCCTAAAGGGAAATCTGTGTACTTCCTCCTGTAGTGGCTGTTTCTGTGACCATCTCAGACTGAAGAATCCAGAGGGGATGTGGAAGAATGGGGAGGCTGGAAACAGGATTATTTGGAGGCCAAGAGGTGTGGTTTGTCCTGGACCTAACTGATGCATGCCCACAAGTTTAGATACTGAAGATGGGGGAGGAAGAACAGTCATTGCTAAACACTTTATCTCAGACCTAGAGAAAATGCTTTCTACACTGCTGAATGCCAAAGCCAAGGCCAAACACCATGATCCAACACTCTTCGGGCCAGAATACCAGAGTGAGAAGCCATTCTCACTTCCTCCAACACTGAGTCCAGAGCCGAACTGTTGAGTGCCAAAGCCCCAAGGGTGGGAATGACTCTGAAACTCGAAGGGTCGGACCCAACCCTGGATCCACTGCCCCAAACTCTCAGCTCCAAGGTGCTCCTGGTTCTGACTTAGCCAGAGTCAAGAAGGCCAAGGAAGGCCCGGGACCTGAAGTGGCCAAGCCATGGGAGCTGACCTAGTTGATGACAAAGTGACCGAATCCATAAACCCAAGAGCCAAAGGATGGAGCTGAACCCTCTTGCACTGATGTCAAGGTGGCAGGAAGGAGCACATCAGCTGCTCCAAATCTGATGAACTCAAACTTCAAACTGAACAGGCAGACTGAGATGAGGAGACCACCAAAGAGGATTGCTCAGAAGTGAAGGATAAAATTAGGGTGAATCTTCTCTTGGAGTAACTTGAGAGAAAGGGTAATACATCCTATTAGAACCAACCCTACCATTAGCTAAAAATGTGCTAGGGTACTCAGAGCTGGGGATACTAATTTCCCTAAAGTCGGTGCTGTAGATTTTGGGATGATGGAGCCTACCCTGTCAACAAAGTAGCTGAAGGAGCCAAAGAGCAATGGACCTTCTGGTCTGGCTTGATTAGAAGAACAACCAGGAGCCACTTGCTCACAGTCTCTGCCTTTATCCCTGAACTTTTGGGTCCTTCTCCTTTCTCCTGTCAACCCCTTTCACTCGTCAGATTTCTTCCCTGGCAATGGGGAGAGAAAAGAAAGAGCAAAAACAGCTGCCGAAGGCAACAAACCCTTCAAAAAAATACTGTTCAGCATTCGTAAAGCGCCCCAGCCCCAAATCTGGCAAAAATACTACATCGAAATGTAACATGCTGAAGCAGTAGATGCACCTAAAATACATCCTGAGATGGTAGCTTGTAGCCACAAGCCATGCATTTGTTAAAATCTTTGACTGTCTTCTCTATAGAAACAAAGAAATCAAGATATACAGCAAACAAAGAAGTTCAAGCAAACAATTAACAGACCACTAATCTATCTACCTCTCTACCTAGTGATCTAAGAAAAAAAAGCACACAACAGTAACAATAAGCAGGCCACCAAACTAACTTTTGTTTTTTAAAGTAAACACAAAAAAGGTGGAAACATCACAAACCTCAAGAAAACTAACTGCAGTTGAGCACCACTACCAGCAAACCTAACCCTAAACTACTACCATCCAAACACTAAAAAGGTAGAGAAAACAAAGAATAAAACACAAGCCTGGTCAATTGCCAAAAGGATACACAACAAACTTCTTCAGTTGTGTTGCATCCCCTCAAGGTGGCAAACAATAGCTGAGGCAGAGGGAGGAGCAGTTTATTATGGTAAGAGAAGGCAGAGCTCTGGAGTTAAAGTCTCCGAGAAAGGATGGTATTAGATCGTAGTCAGATCTGATAACCAACAGGTTGAAGCCAGATACAAAAGACAAAATCAAATCAAGTAATTATGAGTCTGAGGCACCTAGCTATAGGATATTGACTGTCAGGTAAACTATAAGTTGTGAAAACAACATTCTCTAAATTAGATATAACAGGAAGAACAAATGTAGATTGAAGAATATCCAGCCATAACAAATTATAACACATTTGCTGGACAGCAAGAATTTCATCCTGATCCCAATGAAAAATATCTTTCATTTTAGATAGTTTCATAAAAAGAAAGGTCTTCTGGAGGGAAATAAGAAGCAACACTTTCCTCAGAATAATAATCCTCAGATAGTGAAGAAATTCCTGAAACACAACATTCTTCTTTCAACCCCTGCTCTTTTGAATGAAAATCAGAATCAGAAAGTGAGGGGGATCTTTTCTTTCCTGAAGAAAAAGAAGGTAAAGTATAATCAGAAATTAAATCAGTAGCAAAACACTGTAAATCTTCCCTGTCCATTGAGACAGAAACAGGAGAAGCTATTTATTTTTCTTTTTGTTTTTCTTTTCCATGGAAATTCCCTGTGAAAGGCCCCAACCAAAAGCCGGCATACTATCCTTGGGCTCAGGTTCTTTTTCCTGGCTATGCAGTAGACTTTCATCAGAACCTTCCCCCATGACCAACATGAGTGGGTCTCCCTTGCCCACAGAGGGTAACACTACATCCAAAGAGGATGTGTCTATCTCCAGTCCTTAGTGATTGCAGGTACTGCACCAAAAGAATGGGAGAAAATGAGTAATCCGAGAACCAAATCCAGCTACAACAGATTCACCCATTGGCAGTTGAGGCATAATCAGAGATGGCCTGACACCCAATGAATCCTCGACAACTTTCTTATTGTCATTAAGGGAAGGAAGAAATGAGAAGACCTGGTAACTGCTCCATAGATTCAGACAAAAAACACTGAAGAGAAGCAGTGAAGCCTGGGTAGTCAGTAAAACTTAGAGCAGCAAAAGGGCAAGAAACTCACCGACAGTCCTCATAAGCACAAATTCTTGCCCATAGCACATATAATCCACATAAATACATAGAACACAATGGTGATAAAATGAAAGTCGTGTACTTACCATAAAGCTAGGTCAGTTTTATTTCCTGTCCATCTTAGCTACTGGATATATCGGATCTGACCAGATCAGATGCTGGTAACTTTCAGACACTTGGAGCCAAGGCTCGGACTCCTCCCCCAACCCACAGTTCCCCTCCAACTTCACAGTTCCTCAGATCAAATTTGCCTGCATATAACAAAAACTGCTATGGTATGTAAGTGGCGGAGGAGTTGAGAGAGATGAAAGAAGACAAAACAGATTTAACGTTATAGTTAAGTACATACATTTTGTATCTGATGTAATTTCCATCAATATCAACTACTGAGACAGAAACGCCAGCTACCACAAACCCTTGGGGGGGGGGGTTCTGAAGGATGGTGTAACCAAATGAAGCTGCAGACCTAGACTGCAGATCCAGCTTGTAAACAGAGATAAATGTAAGCACCATTGATCAAGTAGCTGCAGTAGAAATATCAATAGGTAGCCTTCTGAAAAAAGCTGTAAAAATTGCCATAGCCATAGCTGAATGAGTTTTAGGTTTGTGAGGTAATGACAGTCTCTTGGCTCTAAAAGCAATGTATTCAGACAACCACCTGGATAGGGTGACCATGGAGAAACTAGTTCCCACTTTAGCTTTAGAAAAGGAAAGAACAAGGTCTGATTTTCTGAAGCCCCTGGTATAATGTAAACAGAAGTATAATTGTTGATGAACATCCAACAAATGTAGGAAATATGAGCCCTTGTTTGAGAAATTGGGAAATGAAACCGTGAGATTAATACCCTGATTCAAAGCACAGTCAAGAGGCAACTTTGGGAAAGAAGTTAGGATTCATTCAGAAAGAAATTCCCTTTGAAAGAACAAAGAAAGTGGCTTGCAAGACAAAGTCTGGAGCTCAGAGATCCTCCTTGCCAAGGTAACTGCAACCAGAAAACATTTTCCAAGAAAGGAACTTCAATTCTGTAGTAGCTGCAGGTTCAAAAGTGGGCTTTGTTAAAGCCTGCAGTAAGACAGTAGTATCTCAAGGTGGAACTGGGTGCCTTGAAGGAGAATGTAGGTGAAAATTACCCTGAAAACAGGCATTAGACTGTTTTAATTAGGCAACAGGAATACAGTCTTCACAAACATGAAAATACGAGCTAGCAGCTGAACTTTAATGGTGAAGCAGCTGGTTCTTGCATGACAAAGTTCTGCTAGAAGACCTTTGACAGTTGCCCAGATGGAAAACCTATTACACTTGTTTCTATAAACTTAGGTGGTGGAAGGTTTTTGAGATGATAACATGCGGATCACTATGGATGAAAGCCTGGAATTTCTGGCCATCACTGGAAGCAGTGGAACCAAGTAGCCATCTTCAAGCATTTGACGTCTTGGGTGAGATTTGTCAGATAGGTGAGAGATCAGACCAGGAAGAGGGTCTAGTACCCAGATACCCAAGGAAGGTACATCAGATGGGGCTAGAGAAACAGGCTCCATAAATATCAAGACCAAAGGGGGGATGATGAGGATAGCCTTTGCATTGTACCAGCCAGCTTTCTGCAGAAACTTGGTTATGAGGAGAGTTGGAGGATAAGCATAAAGGAGACCAGGGAGCTAAGTGTGGATTAGGGCATCCCTCGAGGACTCTCCCTCCTAGGGAATCATGGCAAAGAAACTGCTGAATTTGTTGCTGGTAGGAGCTTCAAACAGGTCGTGTCAGGAATGGTCCCAGCCACATTCCTTAGACAGTCTTTTCTTTAAAATAAACCCCCACCCCAGAAGGGAAGCATCCATTTTACTGTGGCTGCTGGAGGAGGAGGAAGAAGAACAAAGGGACAACCTAGAGTGACTAGAGGAAAATTTAGCCACCACAGCATATGTTGTTTACAGATCCCTGTGAATCTGACTGGAAAGTGCATAGGATGGTGA
The DNA here is from genome assembly GCF_019279795.1 of Protopterus annectens. Lineage (NCBI taxonomy): Eukaryota > Metazoa > Chordata > Ceratodontiformes > Protopteridae > Protopterus > Protopterus annectens. The sequence continues at coordinate 1,159,305,337 of NC_056748.1, forward strand.
AGAATAGACTACTCTCATGTGGAATCTGGCATGAGGCACAAGGGTTATGGATGCTGCCATAAAGTCCAAAAGATGTAGGAAGGATCTTGCCGTGGGACAGAACTAAGGAAGCTAGTTGAGGCAGAGTGACTAATCTTGAATCAGGAAGTTTGACTATCTGCAAGGTGGTGTCCATACAGCATCATATGAATTCTGTGGTGTGGATTAGTGTCATCTTGGATTTTTTCAGGGTGATTGTGATCCCTAGGTTGAAGCATAACTGCAGCAAGAAATGTCTAGCTTGCACTGGCAGTTCACTTGTGGCAGTAGTAATGAACCAGTCCTCTATAGATGGGAACACCCAGAACCCTGCAGTGTGAGAAATCCTGCAACCACTGCATGCATTTGGTAAACACTTATAGGACCTGTGGTGAGGCCAAAGGGCAGTGCTCTGAAATGAAAGTGACTGGCTCCCACACAAAAACAAAGGAATCTCCTGGACTGCCTGCCTATTTTATACTTGAAGGTCCATGGAACAGATCCAGCTGTCCTTTCTTCAAAGAGGAAAATCAACTGAAATGTGACTGTGGAAAGTTGTGGGTTTCACAAATTGGTTTAGGTGGCTGTAGTCCCCATTTTCATTTGAAACAAAATGAATTTCAAGTAGATTCTGGATCCTTGTTGGCATGATGGGTCATCTTAGATGATTCACTTGTCTAGCAGCTTTGTTATTTTCTTGAGCTGTTTTCTTCCGATGGGGAGGAACATCGAGAAGTTTCTTTGTGATATTTTTGTGGACAAATAAGGGGAATGACAGCCTCTGGTCACTGCTCTGCACCCACAAATCAGCCATAAATCAGACATGATGGCCATGAAAAGATCCATAAGAGTTCTGGTCCTGAAGAGAACAAAGACATTAGGATGGTTTAGGTAATTTAAATACTGGATCCAAAGCCCCTGAGAGATCCAGAGAGCTCTTTCTAGGTTCCTTTACAAATGCCTTTTCTTTTAACTTCTCCCTCTTGTTATCTTTTTCCTTTCCTCTCTCTCTGTTTCTCTCTCTCCGCAGATCCTTCCCCTTTGGCCTTTTCCACAGTTGCCTTAGATGAATGAGAACCCAAGAGGGAGGAAACCAATTCAAAGAGAAGGCCTCTGAGTACAAATTTTGACCATCAGTCCAAAAGGGCCTGTGGCCCAAAAGAACGACAAATGTCATAGTCTTCCAGAAGATGGACTACTATCAGATATTAGACACGCTTTGTGTGGACCTTGAGGGGGAATTTTGTGCCCACAGACAGAACAGTTTTTAAATCGAGAAACCTTGCCAGCCATGTTGTAGAAGCACTGTAATATCCAAGCAGTGCACTAATAAGTGAGCAAAGAAAAAACAACTACACTTAAGTCCAATAAGTACACCAACCAGAAGATAAATACCAACTTCAACTATGAAGCAGAAAAAAAATCAAGTATCTATTTTTTTTTAAACTACAAGAGGAGAGAGAGAGAGAGAAAAAAAAGGAAAGGGAATATATCTACTACTAACTATTCAAAACTACAGCTAGAGACCTAACACTAGAAAGTAGGAGGACAAATCTAGTCTTAAGAAAGAGAATGGCAACTAGTAAGACTTCACTTATTTAAAAATTTAAAGGTAAACTATGACTACCACTCTGAGCCTCTGGGGCCATGTCAGGCTAGCTCAAGTGGCAAATGACATCTGAGTAACTGTGAGGGCAGAGGGGAATTATAGGTAGGGGAGGAGCCTCAAGCTTGGATTCAAGTCTGAAAGTTGACTGCATCAGATCCAGCTAGAATGGATATTGTCAGTAGCTGAGACAGACAGAAAAGACATTGATGAGACTTTTACAGTTTGTTCGCACAAGTAATCACAATGGCAAATCATGACAACCAGAGACAGTCTTTGATATCTAAGTTTATACTGCGTTTATGTGGAAGGATTTCCCAAAAAGAGCACTTATCTGCCCAGCCTTGAAGTATATCTAGCTAACTATCAGTTCCACAAAAGCTCACAGAAGGACTGCATTTAAGCAGCAAGAAAGCTCTGAAGCTGTTGGAGCTCTAACTGCCTCTTATGTGGAGCTCTGCTTGAGCTTCTAGCAGTTAATGCACGTAATAAGCTTCCTTAACCTTTGAAAAGCTGGCCAGTTGGTCATATGCTTGGCAGGATATAACCCAAATAGTTAGGCAACAGCAATCTAATGCTGAATATCTAAAGATGTCATGGACATACATTCTACTTACATCAGCATGCTGGGACATGATTTACAGCTGACATACATTGCACCAGGGCAAGTCAACTGAGCTCTTGAGGACTGGACAGACATTTAAGATACCTAATTAATAAGGCCTAGTAGTAAGGATAACTACAACACTGATTAAAAAAAAAAACATTTCTGGATTCGGGCTGACTGAATGCACTGATGATCCCTGGATGCGTCTTAAATGGCATGAAGTACAATTTAGCCACTCCCCAAACAACACTGTTCAATCTCAACCTCCACTCAGATTTTGTACCAAGAGAATGGAGAACAGCTAAAGTCATTCCCCTGCATAAGGGAGGACCATCCACAGACCCAGGCAATTACAGAGTTACAAGTCTGACCAGCCTTGTATGCAAATCAATGGAAATACTTATCATGGAACTAATCAATCAGGACATGGGGACTCTCGAAACAGCGGATTATTTTCAGTTTGGATTTATCAACGGCAGGTCACAGTTAGTCTGGTGGATTTTTTTTGTAAAGGTCCCAAAAACAATGGATGAAGGTAAGTAAAATGGTACCCACCACATACCTTGATACGGCCAAAGCTTTTAACACAATTCCCCACTCAGGCATAGTAGAAAAGCTTAATAATCTGTGAATAACCCCCTATGTCACCTGCTGGATTGCCAACTGCCTCATAGATAGGATGCAGGAAATCAAAACAGGGGAAGCTACCTCTCAAAGAGTTTACCAGTCGAGTCCCCCAGAGTTCTGTGCTGGGATCTCACCTGTTTGGCATCTATTTTTCTGAAGTAAAATTCCATACCAAGGGGCTCTGACTGACTAAGTTTGCAGTTGACTGCAAGGCAGAGGCAGTCAATGAATCCCCAAATGACCTAGCCATCCTACAGGAAGACATGTCTAAATAAATAACTGGTGCTAAAATCATGAACTGACACTAAATGACAAAAAAAATGCATTATTGTATCCTTTGAGAAGTCACCTTTCTGAGGGAACTACCACATTAATAATACACCTTAAGAGTTGACCCAGTTGTTTTGGATTTGGGAATTTATATAAACAGTAACTTAATTTTTGACCAACATGTGACCATTGTTGTAAGAAAGTCCTTCAATATTGCACAGCTTAAAAAAGGGATTGTGTCAAGATCTAAGGATGTCATTGTCCCCTCTAGTCAGCCTTCATTAGGTCAATCATTGAATATAATACCACCTTTGTCATGTATCTGTTAAGGAGCATGCAACAACTGGAATGCACACAGAGGTACTTTACTAAAAGGACACAAGGCCTGAACAACATGTCCTATGTAGATTGTTTCAAAGCCCTGCCAGTACACTCAATATCCTAGACTGCTAAGAAGTGAATTGGGTCTGGCATAAAAAGCATCCTCTGACCCAATACTAATGTAATTACTGCAAATCAGCAAGTCAAATCCCCTGCACTACTAATGGGCACAGGCAGCTCCTAAATGCTTTAGCCCATGCATGGCTCCCCTCAAATTATCTATGGTAGGATCCCAGTTATTCTCATTAGGGATAATATATAATTATAGACCACGAGATGGGTAAAGCCAGTCTCTATTCAACTGTGATAGGTTAATTCTAACATAAAAAATGGAAAATGGTTAGGCTTAAAATAGACCAGAAGTGCAGCTAGCCTTGTACTTACCTAAGATGCAAATGGAGATTTTGTACACCTTGTTTTTCCTTGCACAAGCAGAATGGAGCAGAAGCTACTGCAAACAAAATGGCACCAAACTGCAAGGGACACAGCACTATATGATCCCAGCCATGGATCTATTAACAAATAACAAGGTAAGGGGACTGAGGAAGAACCCAATAGTTATATGCTTTTATTATAAATTCCATGGTAAGATTTCTGAAGAAAGGAAAGCATATCTCAAGTCGTTAACAAGAATACCTGTGTAGTTCCATCAAGAAACCCCTCTCAGATGAGTGCGACTTTAGAGAAGAAGTCTGAATTCTTCAGAAAAAGAAGCAGGAAAATGTATGTACCTCATCCTGACTGATAACAGACTTAAAGAGCCTACAAGATGAAACCGAATAAAGAACATATCATCCAGTTCTGTTGTAACAGGACTGGAGATGGATATATCATGAAAATATGACTATGTGCTGATTAACTCCATGTTAATCCAGCAGTTTCTCACTAGTTTAGTCGCACAAGCTATACTTCTTGTGAAAATCGTGACACATGTAACCACTGTATGTTGCTGTAGTACTACAAGTCTTTTCCTTCTATAATGTATTGTACTTTCTTGCTTGTGGAGCTTTTCTGCCCGGGCTTCAGCTGAAAAGGGGCTACTAAGCCCAGTCGGACCACCCCGGTAAACAAATGTCAAATAAATAGATCCATATTTCCTAGGGCAGAAGGGAATGAAGCTGCAACGATAGCAACATTCTTTTCTTCTCTACCCCCCCTGCTGATCATCAGTCTCCTGCATGTCAATCATACCATTCGCTCCCCATCACCAGAGCAAGGGTTGAGCAGGAGGGGCCATAACTCAACCATCAGTAGTAGTTCCAAGGAGTTTTTCATTTTTTTGTTTTCCCTAGCCCCAACTGCATGCAGCTGGCAAGGAGTTAGGAAGGGTTGTGCAATGCACTGTTTGCAAAGGACATTCCTTCAAAGCAGCCCTGTCCCTCCCCTTAAGGCAGGAGCTGTGGTTTCCCTGGTCTCTGTTAGTGAAATTACACCACCAGTGTGCGAGACAGAGAGAGAGGGAGAGTGAGAGAGAGAGAGAGAGAGAGAGTGAGTGTGAGTGTGAGTGTGAGCGTGAGCGTGTGTGTGTGTGTGTGTGTGTGTGTGTGTGTGTGTGTGTATGTGTCATTCTAAACCCTAGTAACCTAGGTGACAGTCAGGGCTTCACCTCTCTGCTCCAAGAAGACAAGCAAGTATAGCAATATTTACTGCAGAATGAAGTTCTAGAAGATCGGATGGACCACCACGACACCATGAGCATGGCATATTAACCTGTGGCAGTCCCAGAAACATCAAGGTAACGTGATACATAGGTAGGCCTTGGCAAGGGATTCCCTCTTAACTGAATCTAGTTGTCCCATTAGAGGTTGATATAACAACAGGATTAATAAGAAGCCTCTGAATACAATGGCAGTGAAATAAAACAAGGGAATTTACATAATAAAAGTCCATCTAATTCACATTAAAAAAAACTTTTAAAAAGCTGTGAAAAGGTAAAACACTTTCATATTAGTACTAAAAATTACAGTTATATTGGACAATAATTATATCTTTTTTAAGGTGAATATTACAAACAAGTAACTGGTGTAACTATGGGGCTGCATGCGCCCCACTATATTCTAACACAGTATTAAGCCAGTGGGAACAAAAAAAGAAGTTATGTACTTACCATAATGTTCCATGTTTGTAGTCCATCTCACCTATATTCTTGCTGGATGGGTTTGGAGCCAATATTCGGCTCCGACTTGGCCTGTACTAAAGCTCGAGAGCTTTTTACTGGCTCGAGGCTAGCCCCTATCCCATGGTGCCTCACGGCAATTCCCCAGATCTAGTTTGCAAGAAAGTAATAAATACCTATCAGGTAATAATAAGAAAGAAGCTGTAAAATACAGCAAGGGATTAGAAACATAATCCATTCCAGGTGGACAATAAAGAGCAAAGTCAGGCAGCCCCAAAAAGAGGTCCACTAGATCCCCCAGAAACAGGAAGAGGGTTGGAAGGAGGGACGCAAGAATATAGGCGAGATGGACTACAAACGTGGAAAGTTATGGTAAGTACATAACTTCTTTATGTTATGTAGTCCTAGCTCGCCGTAATTTTTGCTGGATGGGACAGCGTCCCTAGCACCTTTATCCCGGGTGGCTCAAGTGAAGAGACTCTTCAGCACAGTGGACCCAAAGGATGACTTGTCCTGGGAGGCCAAATCCAATTTGTAATGAGTGACAAATGTATGTGGTCTTGCCCAAGTAGCTGCTGCACAAATAGCATCAATTGGGAGCCTAGATCTAAAGGCACTTGAAGTAGCTACAGCCCTAGTAGAGTGACCTTTAGATTTTAACGGTAACTGTCTACCAGCTTGCTGATAAGCAAAGGATATGCAATCCGAAAGCCATTTTGAAAGAGTAATTTTAGAAACAGGTAAGCCTTTCCTTTTGTCAGAAAAGGAAATGAAAAGTTGATCAGATTTCCTGAGTTCTTTGGTCCTGTGTATATAGAATCTGAGTATCCTGTGGACATCTAGATGGTGAAGTCTATACTCTGATTTATTAGAGTGGTTTGGAAAAAAACACAGGTAGCTCAATAGTAGTATTCAGGTTGTGTTCTAAGCATACATTAGGAAGAAAGGAAGGGTTTGTCCTGAGAGAGGCTCTATCCTTGTGAAAGATAACGTAAGGAGGTCGAATAGTTAGGGCTTGAAGTTCCGAGACTCTCCTAGCCGATGTTATAGCTACCAAGAACAAGGTTTTCCATGATAACAATTTTAAGTCTGACGATGAGGATGGTTCAAAGGGTGCAGACATCAAAGATGAGAGGACTAAATTTAAGTCCCAGTGTTCTAAAGGTTATTTTATTGGGGGCCTAAGAAGAACTCATTTTAAGAAGGTTTTACAGAGGTTGTGTTGCATGACTGGATTTTCCATGAATCCAAAATGGAAATTGGAAATGGCAACTAATTGAACTCTAACTGTAGCGGCTGCCACTTCTAGGTGAAAAATTGTTAGGAAGGATAAAATGGATTCTAAAGGAGCTGTATATGGATCTAAGCCCTGGTTCGTAGCCAAAAGGGAAAACCTTTTCCATTTGCTAGAATATAATTTCTGAGTAGAAGGTTTATGGGATGAAATTAGGATGTGTTTGACCACTGGGGATAAGGGAATGCACCTGGCTATACGTGGAATAGGAGCAGCCATGCTGTCGATTTGAGGGTGTGGATGGAGGGGTGGAACTGTCCTGACTGATGAATCAGGAGATGTGGAGATGGATCCAGAATTCATGGTTCCATCAAAAGGTAGGGCCACAGGAAAGGAAACAAACTTGTCGAGGCCACTAAAGAGCAATGAGGATCAAGGAACTCCTCAACTGTCTTGCTTTCTGTATTACTTTGGGTATGAGTGGAAAGGGAGAAAAGGCATAGAGAAGTCCCAGGGGCCAATCGTGAACTAGAGCATTCCTGGGTGACATCCCTGGATGGGAAATGATGGCAAAGTAGCTGCTGCATTTGTTGTTCAGGTGAGTGGCAAATAGATCGCAGCAAGGCTGGCCCCATTTGTGAAGGATCTCTTTCACAACCATTGGATTCAGGGACCACTCGTGAGGCATCAGAATTACTCGGCTGAGTTTGTCCGCTATTACATTGGATTTCCCCAGGGTATGCGTTGCTATCAGGAAGCGTTGAGTATCCATCGCCAATTTCCAAACTCTTAAGGCCTCTCTGCAAAGTGGGTAAGACTTGGTTCCCCCTTGTTTGTTTATGTACCACACAACAGACATGTTGTCTGACTGAATTGCAATCATTCCATGGGAAGGGAGTTGTGAAGTGCTTGCAACGCATATAGCACCGCTCTCATGTCCAGAACATTGATGTGCAAGTGGTTCTCATGGTTTTGCCAAGTACCTTGGACTGCCCCCCCCCCCATCCCCCCCCATCTGGGAAGCGTCCATGGTCAAAACTGCTTTCTCTTTGGGAGGAACAAGTGGACGATCTATGACAAGTTGTTTCGTGTGTAACCACCATGTCAGATCCCTTTTGAATGCGTTTGTTATTAATATCTGGTGAGACAATGGAAGGTCTTGCATCGACCATTGTGCAAACAGCATCCATTGGAGAATCCTCATATGTAGGCGAGCAAGAGGAACGAATAAGATGGTGGAAGCCATAGTCCCTAGGACTTGAAGGACTACTCTGGCCTGGACACTTTGTTTAATAAGGATCTGATCTGACTGCATAGAGATTCCACTCTTTCCTGTGTTAGCTTTACTGACATGGTGATTGTGTCTATTTCTGAGCCTAGATATACAATATGCTGCGAGGGAGATAAGACTGACTTTTGCAAGTTGACAGTGATGCCTAGGCTGGCGCACAAGGATAGAGTCTCGTCCCTGGTCCTTATGAGTTGACGTTTGGTAGTAGCAGTGAGGAGCCAGTCGTCTAGGTACGGAAACACCTGGAATCCTTGATGTCCCAGGTGAGCCGTTACCACTGCCATGCATTTGGTAAACACTCTGGGGGCTGTAGTGAGGCCAAAGGGCAGTGTTCTGAACTGAAAATGGCTGGCTCCCAGCCAGAAATATAAGTGTTTCCTGGAGCGCCTGTCCATTTTGATGTGGTAGTACACATCCTGGAGATCAATTGAGCACATCCAGTTGTCTTTCCTGATAAAGGGAAATATCAACTGCAGAGTGATCATTCGGAACTTTGATTTTCTTACATGCTTGTTGAGCCTGCTGAGCTCTAGAATTGATCTCCAGTCCCCTGTCTTTTCTGGAACTAAAAAGAATTGAGAGTAAGTTCCGGATCCTACTTGCTCTGCGGGGAATTCTTGGATGACTCTTTTTTGCAGCAATAAGATGACCTCTGATGTTGCACGGTCTAGTTGGATGGGTGGTATGTCTGGAAGAGACCGGTTTGTTGGGGGTTTGGAAATAAAGGGAATCAGGTATCCTCCGGATATTACTGTGTGTACCCAACGATCTTGACTGATAGTTAGCCAGGTGCTTGGGTACAGCGATATACGACCCCCGACTGCCTCCAGAGATGGACAGTCAGGCAACCCTTCAGGGTCGAAGGAAGGGACGATCAGAGAAAGCTTCTCTGTCTCCCTGATGTTGTGGACCTCCTCTGACGTGAGGGTGGTGTCTTCCATTATATTCCCCCCCTACCCCCGGGGGAGGGTTGATCTTGTGCCTGAGGAAAACCTTTTTGGGATTTGCGGAACCACATTTTCCCTCCTGTATTACCCTTGGGATAGAGTCTGGACGGGAGAGAGAAACGGACTCAAATGGCAGATAAGGCTTTTCCTTCCTGCTCACACCTAGTCAAACTCTCTTCCACTTGGGGTCCAAAAAGAGATGAACCATCAAAGGGAACGTTAGTGAAGGAAGACTTGAAGGATTCTGTAAAATTACAAAGATGCATCCACAAATGTCTCCTGAGGGATATTCCTGCTGTGGCTGCCTTGTTCACTCCATCTGCCACATACGAGATCAGCCTCATGGAGGAATTAGCTATGGAAGTAAGGGTGGAGAGCTGCGTGGAAACCTTGTTCAGAGTTACTGAACCCTGGAAGGTATCTCCTAACTCTTTCAGGAGATCCCTCTGAAGACTGAGTGAAATGAGTCATGTAATTCAGTGATCTTAGTGTAAATGCCGCTGAAGAAAAAGTACGGTTCCCGTACCTATCCATCATCCTGGACTCCTTGTTAGGAGGATGGATATTAGAAGACGTCTCAGATAATTCCTTCTTGGTGGCCACTGCTACCACCATAGCATGAACTGGAACTCCCTTGCTAAGGAAAGACTTGTCCTCAGGTGCTGTCATAAATTTGTTTGGCCTCCTCAGGATGGCTTCCACTGAATCTGGAGAGGTCCATGCTTTCCGCGAAATGACCTCCAAAAGTTGGTCATAAGATGGTGTCACCCTAAAGGTGGAAGATCAGGAGCCAAAGGCCTCAAGATACACTGATTCATCCTCAGTAAGGTTAGAGGTCTTCCAATCACCCCTCTGTCTAAGGATTTCTAGGATATCAAAGAAGGAGACATCCTCACAGGGAGATCCAGGGGACCCTTCTGATTCCTCTAAATCAGTGTCTGATGTGACAGACTCAGGAGTCGACATGTTTCCTCTTCTGAGGGAGCTCTCCAGTGGGATAATTTGGGGAGGGAGCACCTCCAATGGGGGCTACTTGGGCCTCTGGTTCCCTACGCTGTGGGGGTGGCAGAAGGGAAGAGGTTTCTGCCTGCTGCTGGTGGGACACAGGTTCCAAAGGAATGGCTTTAGCAGAGGATAAAGCCTTCTCTATAGCTTTGAAAGCCTTCCTCCCCACTCCGAAGAAGACCTCCGCTCCAAGGGGGTGGATGGTCAACTCCTAGCAAGAGGGAACGGCTCCAAAGCAGAAGTGGGAGCCGAGCTGAGTCGAGCCGAGGCTCTGAGAGGGAGGGTCGGTTCCGAAGAGAACCCAGGGTGACTGCCCCCCTCAGAGTTGACACAAGAGCATCGGCTCCCAGAACCATCGGCTCCAGACTGAGCCCTCGAGGATAAAGTAATTGGCTCCAAGGAAACAGGCTGAATCCCCAGAGCCGAAGGGTCGAAGACAGAAGAACCTGATGTAATAGGCTCCGAGAGCAAAGCAGTCAGAGGAGGAACGGTGATCGGTATGGGGGGACGACTCCGAGACCTTTGGGTCTGGAGGGGTCAATTTTCTAGCCAGAGCTGGATCCGAAAGTAACCTCTTCAACACCCTCTCAATGTCCTCATCTGATAGGGTCCTGGAGGATCTGGTGGAGACTGAAGGAGACCTCCTTCTCTCCAAAATAGGAGATCTCAAATTAAGAGATACAGTCTCGATGTCGGGCAAAATCTTCGGTACCAAAGACTGTCTCAGAACTGATGGAATGGACTGCACCGAAGATGAAGCAGAGTCGGAACCAAAACTCCTTGATTCCGACGCTTTAGACTTTTTGGTCGGCTCCGAAGTCAGGGCCGATGATTTTCTCTTTGAAGATTTTGGAGCTGCCTGACCAAGTTCCACCTGTTCCTGGAAGGAACTGGCCATGAGACCCCTGTCAATAAGTTTTCTTTTCCTTTCATTTAACACTCTTGTACTAAAAGTGTGGCAGAGGGTGCAAGGTTCCTGTAAATGGGCTTCACCCAGACAATATACGCAACTGATGTGACTGTCTGTAAGGGACATTTTCTGCACACACCTGTCTCATTTTTTGAAGCCCGAAGGGCGATGATCCTTGTGATCCTTATCTTTATCTTTAGACATAGTTAAACACTAAAATAAAAGTGTAAGGAAGAAGAAAAGTTTTTTTTTTTTATAACAGTCACACACACATAGGGAGGAAAGGCCCTCTAATTTAAACAGGCCGTACAGTTCTAAGGGGGGAATAGGGGTTGATAACTTTCAAAAACAGTCGCACAATACAGAAGAAACTATTAAGATATATATATATATATATAAGATAGAAAAAGGGTAGAAAAGGACTAAATAAGTAAAAAATTGTTTTACTTAGCCAATGAGCCAGTAAGACACAACCTTGAAGCTTTCGCGGCAAATGAGATCTGGGGAATTGCCGTGAAGCACCATGGGATAGGGGCTAACCACGAGCCAGTAAAAAGCTCTTGAGCTTTAGTATAGGCCGAGTTGGAGCTGAATATCAGCTCCGAACCCATCCAGCAAGAATTATGGCGAGATAGGACTACATAACATTTATGTTCTTAAAGTCAGGTTTTATGCAATATATAGTGGTGTATTTGCATTTTCTGGAAGCTATATTTCTCATTTAGAGTGGAAACCCTGCACAGTTAACTCTTTCACTCCAGTGGAGCTCAGGAAGTTTGCACTGTAACTTCCAATGGGCGGAGCCTAAGCCTTTTGACAGAATCAAATTATGTCCTCGCATTTCAAACCAAATGCTCATATCTCTGAAACCATAGGGGTTATGAAAAAAAGTATGAATGGCAAACTCTTCAGCGCAAATTATTTTTATAGTGGTAGTATTCTTTAGGTTTTAGGTCCTAAACTGAATTTTATAAGTCACAGTTAGCACAGTGACCATTACATTTGGAATATTTTCTAAACAACTTACAATATCTCAGCAACCACTCAAGTTACATACATACTTTCAGCAGCATTTTATTCATCTAGCCGAAAGCTTTCATATCAGCTAAGGAGTTCTGTCAGTGTCATTTGGTTGTTGAGATATTAAGAAAAATGTGAAATTATAGCTATATAAATTAATATCATAGAAAACAGCAGTTAATATCTCTTTACCTGCACTAGACAGAGGTCAAATATTAATGCAGCTGAGTTTGCTGTTGTGTAAGCTTTAAGATGAAATATTTTAAAAACCTTGTACATAGCATGGTTTTGGAATTATTGATGCAAATATGAACAAGCAATATTTGACGCCTAGAGGTGTCAGTAGTAGTTAACTGCAGATGCACCTGGAGGAGTCACGCAGATGTAATGAGTTAAATGAATTCATTGTTTTCTTGAATACAAACACAGATTGTTTTTGAGGTTTACCTTTTCATACTCATTGGAGGCTCTTAATTATTTAGACATGCTGATTATTTAGGAGTTATGTACTTACCATAACTTGGCATCTGTGCTGCCCATTTTCATTCTTCCTCACTGATGGGTTATGGATCCGATACTCAGATCCAACTCAGCCGTATTTTCCAGACTTTAGATTCTTGTCTTGCACTCTTCCCTCTTCCCATAATACACTGCACTATCTCTACCTCCTCAGATCTAGTTTGCTGCCTATGTCTACTGATTTATAGAGACAGAACATATAAGTAACAATTATGACTGAAAAACCTGAAATTGAAAAGTTCCTGGAACATCCCATTTATTTCTAGAAAAAATAAGGCCGGGGGATGGCTGGGAGGGAAGGTGAGGAAGAATGAAAATGGACAACACAGATGCCAAGTTATGGAAAGTACATAGCTCCTAAATCTGATGGTGTACTTTTCATTCTTCCTCACTGATGGGAAGAATTCTCAGATACACAACACTTGGGAGGCTGTCAAAGACGGATATGTTGGAGTACTGTCGAACTAAAAGGAAGTCTGCTTCTGGAGACAGAGTCCAGTAGTAATGCCTCACAAAGGTATGAGTTTATTCAGCAAGTGACTGTAAAAGAGATATTATCAAAAAAGACTGTGTGAATAAGGCATATGAGGATGCCGTAGATTTGCAGAAAGCAGATACCAAAGCACTGTCGCTCCAAAAAGTAGGACTGTTTCTAAAGACAAATAGTAAGGCTTCACATAGGTATGAATGCTTGTGGAAGAAATCTTAGGACGGATGTCGTTGAAGGAAGCTCAAGAAGAATAAGGCTAATGAGCTAGCCATAGCTTTGGCAGAAAGAGTTCTAGAACAATAATGCAATTTCAAGCATATGGGAAAAATCCATAAATTATGGAAAAAGGTCACAGATGATATACCTAGCAATGATATGGATAGGTAAAAGATCGTCTCTGTGGCCATTAGGGGTATAAAGACAGGATTTAAGATAATGTTGGTAGTCTGGTATACAAGTTTTGCAGTTGAGAAAGCCGCCTTTTTTTTTTCCTTGAAAGAATCATCATCATCATCATCATCTTTCGGCTTTTCCCGTTAGGGGTTTCCACAGTGGATCATCTCTTTCCATTTCTTCCTATCCTCTGCATCTTGCTCTGTCACACCAACCACCTGCATGTCCTCTCTCACCACGTCCATAAACCTTATCTTAGGCCTTCCTCTTTTCCTTTTACCTGGCAGCTCCATCCTTAGCATCTTTTTCCCAATATACCCATCATCCCTCCTCAGCACATGTCCAAACCAACGCAATCTCGTCTCTCTTGCTTTGTCTCCAAACTGTCCAACATGAGCTGACCCTCTAATATACTGATTCCTAATCCTATCCATCCTAGTCACACTGAGTGCAAATCTTAACATCTTTAACTCTGCCACATCCAGCTCTGACTCCTGCCTTTTTGTCAATGCCACTGTCTCCAACCCATATAACATAGCTGGTCTCACTACCCTCTTGTAGACCTTCCCTTTCACTCTTACTGGTACCCGTCTGTCACAAATCACTCCTGACACTCTTCTCCACCTATTCCACCCTGCCTGTACTCTCTTCTTCACCTCTCTTCCACATTCACCATTACTCTGAACTGTTGATCCCAAGAACTTAAACTCGTCCACCTTTAGCAACCCTACTCCCTGCATCCTCATCAATTTTGAGCTTCATAAACATCACTCTGTCAGACACTCTCTTCATGTCTAAAACACTCTTGGCATATTGTTCCTTTAGTATAACCCCTACCCTATTTCTCCTGCCATCCACACCATGATAGAACAATTTGAACCCATTTCCTAAACACCTGGCCTTACTTCCCTTCTATTTGGTCTCTTGCAAGCGCAATATATCAACCTTCCTTCGCTCCATCATATCAGCTAGTTCTCTTCCTATACCAGTCATACTGCCAACATTCAAAGTTCCTACCCTCACTGCTACACTCCTAACCTTCCTCCTCTCTTCCTGCCTTCAGGCATGCCTTCGCCCTCCTCTTCTCCTTCGGCCAACAGTAGCCCAATTTCCACCAGCACCCTGTTGGCTAACAGTACCGGTGGCGGTCGTTGTTAACCTGGGCCTCAACCGATCCGTTATGGAAATATGAAATTTTTGCCCAATAAGTGATGTGGTAGAATTTTTATGCCGGATGCCCTTCCTGACGCAACCCTCCCCATTTATCCGGGCTTGGGACCGACACAAAGAAATGCACTGGCTTGATCCCAAGCTACCTTGAGATCCATGGGCATCCCTTATGGAAGAACATTCCATGAGTATCATTGAGCCAAAGGCAGCTCTCCCCCTGGAGACCAGGTCCAATTTGTAATGATTGATAAAGGTATGAGGCTTAGCCCAAGTAGCTGCTGCACAGATGTCATCCATGGATGCCCTGGAATGGAATGCTGTAGAAGTTGCCATAGATCTAGTGGAGTGGGCTTTAACTTTTTGCATGGATTCATTATGGAGGGAATAAGTGACACGTATGCAGTCCTTTAGCCATTTTGATAATGTAGCATTGGAAACAGCCTCTCTCATTTTGGGTCCCAAAAAGGAGATGAAAAGCTGTTCAGATTTAAGGATAGGTTTGGTCCTGTCTAGGTAAAACCTTAATTGCCTATGTATGTCTAAGGTGTTAAGGCAATACTCTCCTCTATTGGCAAAATTTGGAAAGAACACTGGTAGATCAATGGACTGGTTAATACAGAATTCAGAAACAACTTTGGGAAGAAACGATAGGTTCGTTCAAAGTGACACTCTGTCTTTATGAAAGACCAGGAAGGGCTTCTTGATACACAATGCCTGCAGCTCCGAGACTCTTTTTGAAGAGTAATGGCTACCAGGAACAAAGATTTCCAAGACAGGAACTTTAGGTCACACTTAGCTGCAGGCTCAAAGGGCTTTTGAGTCAAAGACTGGAGGACTAAAGTGAGGTTCCATGGTACTACGGGCTGTCTGAGAGGAGGCCTGAGATAAGATGCCCTTTTGAGGAAAGCCTTGCAAAGGAGTAACAAAATAAGAGGGGTGCCATCTATACCATTGTGGAAGTTGGAAATTGCCACTAAATATACATGTACTGTAAAGGCAGAGGCTCTGTTATCAAAAAACGTAGTCAAATATTGAAGCACTGCAGTAACTGGAGCCAAATACAGGTCTAGCATGTTTTCCTTGGACCAAATGGAAAACCTTTTCCATTTATCCTGATGTAGTCTTCTGGTGGATGGTTTGTAAGAGGCCAGAATGATGTCTCGAACAGGTGAGGAGAGGTTAGCCTGCATGGCAACTAACGGAAGTGGAGAAACCAAGTTGTCAGCTTGAGAGTGGACAGGTTCAGGTGACTCAATCCTTGGGGGTGAGTGACCAGATCTGGTAGAGGGTCCAGAATCCATGGCAGGAATACTAGGTGAGGCCGAAGAAAGGGGAACCAAACTTGTCGAGGCCAGAATGGGGCTATGAGGATCACCTTGCATCTCAACCGAAGAGCTTTCTTTAGAAATTGTGGAATCAGAGGAATGGGAGGATAGGCGTAGAGAAGTCCCATGGGCTAAAAGTGGATCAGAGCGTCCCTCGGTGACTCCTCCTGCAAGGGAAGTAGGGCGAAGTAGCTGTTGCACTTGGCGTTTGCTGGGGAGGCAAAAAGAATGCAGCAAGGCTGGCCCCAGTGGCTGAAGATTACATACACCACCTCGGGGTTGAGGGACCACTCGTGAGACATGAGGAAGCATCTCCTCAGTTTGTCTGCAATCACGTTGGAGCTCCCCGGGATATGCGTCGCTATCAGAAAGTGGTTGGAAGCTATTTCTCACTGCCAGATTCTCATGGCTTCTCGACAAAGGGGGTAGGACTTGGTTCCTCCTTGCTTGTTGATGTACTAGACCACTGACATATTGTCTGATTGGATTGCAATTGTTCTGGAGGGGAAATCTGCATGGAATGCCTGCAACGCTAACAGCACAGCCCTCAGTTCTAGGACACTGATATGCAGGTAGGCCTCCGAGGTGGACTATGTGCCTTGGACAGTCTTTCCCTGAAAATGCCCCCCCCCCCCAATCAGGGATGCATCCATGGTCACAATGGCTGTGGGCTGGGAAGGTTGAAAAGATGGGCTCCAAAGATCTTCGTCTGGCCTCATCCACCAAAGCAGGTCCTGTTTGCAAGAGTTGGTTATTCGAATCTTGTAATCCAGGGGATGACAATTTGGGAACCATTGACACAGAAGGAGCCATTGCAAAATTTGCATATGTAGCTTTGCTAGAGGCACTATTGGAATTGACGCAGCCATAGAATCCAGAGCTTGGAGAACTTGTCTTGCAGGGACTGATGTTTGAGAAAGAATCACTCAGATTTGAAGCCTCAATCGGTGGAGTCTGTGAAGAGGGAGTGATACCAGACAAGACTGAGTATTGAACACTGCTCCAATGAGCTCTATTTGTTGTGCAGTCATAAGATTTGATTTCTCCCAGTGTATTGTTATTCCCAACAATTTTGCCAGAGAGAGTATGTTGTAGGGCAGTTACCAGAAGATGCTTAGTGGGGGCGGTAAGGAGCCAGTCGTCTAGATATGGAAACACCAGTAATCCTTTCAGTCTCAAGTGAGCTGTTACCACTGCCATGCATTTTGTGAACACTCTGGGGGCTGTAAAGAGACCGAATGGCAGGTCACAGCATTTGTAATGACTGGCTCCTAGTCAGAATTGAAGCAGACTCCTGGAGCATTTGTCCATCTTGATGTGGTAATACGCATCCCAGAGATCTATACAGCACATCCAGTCGCCTTCTCATAAAAAGGGAAGGATGGACTGAACCGTGACCATCTGGAATTTGGTTTGGGTGACAACTTGTTTAAGCTGCTGAGATCCAAAATGGGTCTCCAGTCCCCTGTCTTTTTTGGCACCAAAAGGAATCTCAAGTAAAATCTGGATCCGTGCTGTTCTGGTGGGACTGGTTGGATGACTCTTTTTTGAAACAGCTTTATAATCTCTGAAGCTTCTGCTTCCCTTTGACTGGGTGGAACTTCAGAAAGTTTTCTTGGAAATTTTGGCTGACAAGAAAGGGGAATGGTGTAACCTCTGGTGATAATATTCTGCACCCAACGATCGGTGGTGATAGAGTGCCAGGCAGCTTGGTGCAGAGAGAAATGACCCCTGACTGGTTCCAGAGGTAAGCAATCAGGCCACCCCTCAGGAGCACTGATAAGGCTGTCCCGAGAAAGAGTCCCTGGAGAGCCTTGGTTGCAAGGACCCCCTCTGCCTCTATAGGGGCGTCTTCCAGAATTGTTACCCCCTCTGCCTCTGTGAGTATCATCACCATGTGTGGCATGGAAAGGACCCTAAGATTTCTTATGCCACATTTTCCCACTCCTCTGATTCCTGGAGAAGGTACATTGAGGGTTGGAAAACCATAGGCATATGGCATACAAGGTTTTTCCATCTTGCTCGCACCTGGCTAGTGTGTCCTTCACTTTGGAGTCAAAGAGGGATGAAGCTTCGATGGGAGCATTCAGAAAGGAAGACTTGAAGGGATCCGCGAGGTCACAGATGCGCATCCAGGCATGACGTCTCATAACAATGCCCGAACCCATTGCTCTAGCCACCCTTTCAGTTGCGTGTGAGAGCAACCTCATGGACGAGTTGGCTATTGATTCCAGGGTTGCTGGCTGTGAGGCCACCTTGTCAGACAACTATCCTGTGAGTGTCCCAGAGAGTTCGGAGATCAAGTCCCTATGAAGCCTCGTAAAATGTGCCAAATAATTCAGGGACTATATAGCAAATGTCCCTGATGAAAAAACATGCTGCCCAAGTCTTTCCACTGCCCAGGACTTCCTGTTGGGTGGAAGGACAGTGGAACTTTCCTCATCCAAGTCCTTTTTCGTGGCCACCGCCACCACCATAGCATCAACTGGTAACCCTTTGGACCAGTGCGGATTCTCAACAGGAGGAAACAGAATTTTGTTTGGTCTCTGGGAGATCACCTCAATGGAATCAGGGTTCTTCCACTCATGCTGCATGACGAGCTGGACGAGTTTGTCGACAGGCGGGGTCACTCACGAGGTAGACGGCCGGGCATAAAAAGCCTGCAGGAACACAGACTCCTCAGACAAAGGGTTGGATGGCTTCCAGTCACCTCTCTGTTTTAACATTTCCAGGATGTCTCCGAAGGAGACATCATAAGGAGGTGACCGTGGGGACCCTTCACCATCATCATAATCCATATCTTACATTAAGGACTCCTCAGGTGAGTCCACATGCTTCCTCTTGCATGTCTTCTTTCGGGGGGTGCTCCTCTGTGGGGATCTCTGAGGAGGACTCAGAAGAATGGGTACCCTGAATGGGTCTATATCATATGATCAAAGTTCCACTTCGAATCATTAAAGGATGAACTTTAATGACCAAAGTCTTGGAACTTTGAAAACACATAAAAAAAAAGAAAAACTGTAAAAAAACAAAAAAAAAATGCTCTACCCCACATCCCCGCTACTTAAATATACCAAGTCCGAGATTGCACTACAGTGCAGTAAAGGGAAATCTTCCCTTTCCATGCTCTATGGTGATTTCCATTATATGCTTCGAGGTTTTACAACTTCAATCATTAAAGTTCATTCATCATTGATGGGGTTCAGTTCCAAGCCCTTGGAATTGAGTCAGCTTATTACCAAGCTTGCTCCAGCCAAAAAAAACTCTCGAGCTAAGTCTCTACCCAGAATGCCCTTCTCCCTGTTACCTCAGATCTCGTTTGCCACTTCTTCGGGTGGGCCTGCCTTCCGCATGATGGAGAGGGCTCTTGCTTCTGGTAGCACTCCTATGATGTTGGAACCCCAGTTTTTGCCCCCTGAGCTACAGCTGTCACAGACCAACCCCCCAGGACACTGGGCAGAGAAGCCACAGGACACCTCTGTTAAGGGGGGTTCCTATCATATGATCAAAGTCTTACAATGATGAATAGAAAGAAGATTAACAACATCAGGTCTGTGGTTAAAAGGGGAGATAAAGACAACAGTTTTCCCTACCCTATGTCTTGGGAACTCTAATAAATACAACACCTGCTAAATTGGATGAATGTTGATGGGAAAGTAAAAGGCTGGTAAGGAATACACCATAGAATTGTCATAGTCTACAGAAAAGGATCGCATGACAAATGTGAAGGTAGAACAGCTAAAAATATGGGAAAGTCTTATTGCTGAATTCTCCACATGAAGACGCAGCTGCGGAGTAGTAGCAGAACGATTCCTACAAAAAACCCTGATACTGTGCAAGAATTGGCTTAAATATAACTGTATTGGTATAGATTTGCTTATATACACTTAAAGCTCAAGGACTGGGGAAGTACAAACAAGAGATAAGCACTGGGTAGTAAATGTTGAAATCAGGTTAGAGAAGTGAAAAAATGGTAACTCTTAGTATATAATCACAGAAGTAGCATTTTACGTACGTGAGTTAAATAGTCTGCTTGTCATGAAGAATAATATCGGGGAGGCCACAGTGAGGGTAAAGGAGATAAACTGAAGGTATAGTGACTATCTTTCTGACTTGGAATGGCCATCCATTTTAATGGGCTATGTGTATCTTTAGAGACATAAGGAACACCTTTGATAAAGTTAGCACAGGGAAGACAGGATGGAGTGAATTGTGACGCATCTGGAATTTAGGTAGGTTACAATGAGATTTACAATAATTAGCTAGATCTCAGGACTTACATCTTTGTCTCTTTGTTACTGATAAAAAAGAAAGAGAGGGATGCAGTACCCTATTATTTATCTATCTATTTATTTATTTTGACAATGTAGAAATTGTTTGTGAAATTAATCCTGGTGTCTAAATTGGGGTAAAAATGACCCCTAAAATATTACAGAATGGTGAGACAAGACACTGATGGGATCGATCAACAGAAAGGAGCATCTAGGAGCCTGTTTTTGTGAACTCCTTTCTAGGTACATATTTATATGGCTTTGCTAAAATACTACATGAGGAAAGGTGAAAAGTTGCAATTCCGGTGGCATTCATGGTCTTGTTCCTCTCTTTTATAGACGCAGATGAGTGGCTAGATACTTCACTCATGTACCAAGAAAGAGGAGTCAAACAAAGAAGGTTTAAGAAGTCACCAAAGAATTGCAGCATCATGCCAGAATGCCTGGGAAATGGTGAAGTCAGAGCTAACCAATTGAAAGGTGTCTATCTCTATATGAAGGATGAGAGACATTGAAGTAATTGAAAATGCTTGGAGAGAACATATTAACACCTTCCTAAAAAAAGGAGTCAAAGGAAGAATCAGAAAACTGTTCAATGAATCTCAGCAAGAAGAAGTAAGGGAGTCTTTGGGATCCATGAGACAGTACAGCAGAGTGTACATATGTCTCCTAAGGAGATAACTTGGATTAGCTGTGTGGAAAGCATTGTGATCCTCCATGGATAAAAACTTATAAAAATATGGAAGTTTTATTTCGAAATCTTGTATGGCCTAAAGAAGTGTGCAGGCAGTAAAAAAAAAAAGAAAAAACTCAGCATGGGAGTATGTAAGTGGAAGTTACATAGTCCCAAAGAAATGATTTGTAGTTCGAAACTTGAGGAGGATGGACGGAGAAGATGGGGTCAATCATAGCTCTCTTACTGTGAGACAGGTCGCTACCGTAACATCCAGTGAAACTGTTGTATTCCAGATGGGGACAATGGAAGGGGATGGCACCAGACAAAACTGGAGAATCCTTCCTCCCAAAGTGACAGAGTCCCAGTGGAAAAGCTGGAAAGCTCTCCTCTGCCCATACATTCCGAAGGGAATAAACCTCTTGTACACACCATGAAGAATGAAAGACCACCTCAAATCGGAGTGAGACAGAGACAGAAAAAGATCCTTCCCACTGTGTCCAGCTGAAGGCCCCCAGGACACAAAGGGCAGATTAAATCCTGGGCTAAAGAGCTAGGGAGAGAGACATTTGGACTTCATGGTGGAGCCATGTGGGGGTTTGGGGATTAGAACCAGATCCAAATCTCTGAGACTGAAACAGTACTGGTTCACAAAGATGGAGCCAGTCTCAAGGAACATCCCTTGTTAAATCTACAGTAGAACTTTGCTGGATTCTATCTGCTAATGCAAGCTTCTTCAGTCTGCTGCAGGATTCATACTCCACAGTGCTGCTTTCTTTTTTTTTTTTTTTTTTTTTTTTAATTTGAATTACTGAAGGACACAAGAAAACTAAACTATCAGATATGAAGGAGTCTCAGATTAGAACAAGCTAAGCTCAGAAAACAGCTCTGGAAACAAAGGGACTGGATCCAAGAACAGCCCAGCTTACTCTGGGAAACGTGCCACCTTTTGGATCAGATCACCTCAGATCTGAGCAGAAAACAATTCACTTAGCAGCCATGGATCGAAGTCACCAGATCTGAGGACAGTTCAGCTGTTCCTGAAACACATGTAGGATCCAAGAACCTTGGATCCTAACAGAGGACCATTGCTCAGCTGTTTTGGATCCAAAGGCATTGGATCCAAGAAAAAAAAAAAACAGCTGATTTGATGAGGCAGTCTAAGATTTATGCCTCCCAAGAAGATCTTCAATTAGTCAGATCCTGAGGCCTAGGAACCGATGAAGGAGATAGTAATCTGAGATACTTTATTAGATCTACCTATCAGATCTGAGAACTTGGCATCTGAAAGTAGTGTAGGAACTTTGGATCAGAGGGTGGATGGGATCTGAAAAAACCTGTGAGATCGGTCCGATCAATTCTCTGCTCTGATATCATATATTATTTTAAGAAAGGGGGGTTGAACCCCTAAAAGGAACCATTGCTGAGACTCAAAAAGGCAGAAGTCCTGTACATTTGAAAAGTTCTCACCTCACAGATGATCATACAAAAACCTCAGCAAGGAAACAAAAAAAAAAAAAAAAAACTGTGATGAAAACTAGCCAACAGTCAGCAAGACCGGATAGCCGAAAGCCCAACAAGAACAATTGCTTGACAGCTGCCCAAAATACACAGCTGCACATGGAAGGAACTCAGATGTCTGTGAAGTATGCTCCAGTAATGCAACAGTTGTAGAAAAACTGGTGAAGAGAGCTAAGCCTCAGGTGGCTATCAGACAAAGCCGTCCACCAGCCAGTGTTCAATGGATATAAAAATACTCTGACTAAAGGCATACCCAGAAAAGTTGCTGAAAATTAGCTGTGTGAAGCAATTCCCACTGATCATACCTCTCAACCTCTCAGTGCAAGAAATCTGGACAAAGACAAAAATAATGGGGGGACAAAGGCTCAAACATAGGGACAAATTTTAAATATCGCTCCTATAAACTTAAAAATTGTTAGAAAAATAAGTTATGTACTCACCGTAACGTTCCATCTGTATTGTCAATTTTTCATCTCTCCTCATATGTGGGTTCAGATCCGGTCCCTTGGATCCGACTCAGCCATTAGCAAGCTCATGGCAACCAAAAAGTTCTTGGATACCTCCCCTTACCCACAATGCATCTCTCCCCATTACCTGAAATTTTGTTTGCTGTGATTATATCAGTAGAAAGAGAAAAGTTAGTATTTAACAAGCAAAAGAGCCGTAGGTGAAACAAATTCTGGAGGATAATGAAATCCAATCTAACCCTAGAGATCCTCTTCCCATTCAACCAGGAAACCAATGGAAGGGGATTGGAGGGTGGGGTTTATGAGGAGAGATGAAAAATCGACAATACAGATGGAAATTTATGGTGAGTACATAACTTCTTTATCTGATATTGTCAATTTTTCATCTCCTCTTCACATGTGGGACAGAGTCCCTCGCTACCTTTATCCTGGGTGGACTCATGGGAGAATATTCCTGACAACCATCACGCCAAAGAAGGCCCTTCCCCTGGAGACCAAATTTCATTTGTAATGAGTGATAAAGGTATGATGGTTTGCCCAACTGGCTGCTGTGCAAATATCATCCAAGGAGGCACTGGTCTGGAAGACCGCAGATATGGCCATTGCTCTGGTAGAGTGAGCTCAAATGGACTTGTCAAGTTTCATGCCATTCAAGGAATAAATAAAGGAAATACAACTAGACAGCCATTTAGATAAAGTAACTTTGGTAACTAGTAGGCTTTTCTTAGGGCCTGCAAATGCAATAAACTGTTGTTTTGCTCTCCAAAATTCTTTGGTTCTTTACAAATAGAAACGTAACTGTCTATAAACATCTAACAAATGTAATACATATTCGTCCTTATTACTAAAATAGGGAAAGAAAACAAGCAAATGTATGGTCTGGTTAATATTTGTTTGAGAAACAACTTAATGCAAGAAAGAGGGGTTGGTACACAAAGGGACTCTGTCTTTATGAAAAACCAAATACGGGGATTGAGAAGATAGTGCTTGAATCTCTGACACCTGTCTCACATATGTGATAGCCACCCAAAAGGCAGTTTTCCAAGAAAGGCACTTAATATCGCAAGTTGCTGCAGGTTCAAAGGATGGTTGAGTAATCAAATGTAGGACCACATTTAAATCCCAAGGAGGAGAGGGATCCTTGCATGGAGATTTCAATAACATGGTCCCTTTTAAGAAGGCTTTACAAAGTTTGTGGGAAATCAAGGATATGTTATCTATCCCAACCTGAAAATTTGAAATGGCTAACTCTACCTTAATACTAGATGCTGCTGCTCCATCAGTGAAAAGGTGAGCTAGGAATTCCAGAATGAAATGAATGGGAGCTATGATGGGATCAATTTTGAACTGTTATGCCCAAATTACAAACCTCTTCCATTTACTCCTATATAGCTTCTGAGTAGATGACTTATGCGAGGATATCAAGATACGACGGGCCAGGGAGGAGAGCATAGGTTGTATGGTAATCAATAGAACTGGAGGAAGCAAGCTGTCAGTTTGAGATTGTGAAGGCTGGGATAAGTCACTCTTGGTGGATGTGACAATAGATCTGGAAAGGGATGCAGAATCCAGGGATCCTTCTGTAGATGAGGCCAAAGGAAGGAAACCAGATTTGTTGAGGCCAAAAAGGGGCAATGAAGATTACTGTCCTCTTTAAACTGTTGGCTTTCTGAAGGAATTTGGGAATCAATGGAATGGCATACAGTAGTCCAGGGGAGGGCCAATCATGTATTATAGCATCCCTTTGGGACTGCCATGGTGGGGTGATTAAGGCAAAGCATCTGTTGCATTTGTCATTTAGATGAAAGGCAAAATTATTGCAGCAAGGCTGGCCTCATGAGTGGAAAATATTGTCCGCTACAATCTGGTTGAGGGACCGCTCGTGCAGCATAAGAATTGCTCTGCTCAACTCATCTGCTATGATGTTGGATCTCCCCAGAATATGTGCTGCTATCAGAAAGCAGTCAGATGAGATTACCCATTGCCACACTCTGAGCACTTCCTGACAGAGAGGATACAATCTGATTCCTCCTTGTCTATGTACCATACTACTAACAAGTTGTCTGGCTGAATCACTATGATCCCTAGAGGAAGGGCAGTCTGAAATGCTTGCACCATTAGAATCACCACCCTCATCTCCAGGATGTTTATGTGGAGTTTAGACTTGTCTGTGGACTAGGTACCTTGGACAGTTTTCCCTAGATAATGACCGCTCCATCTGGGAAGTGGCCATGGTCACCACAGCCTGTGGTTGAGGTGGAACAAATGGTCAACCTTGTGTCACCTGTTGTGAATGGATCCACCATGAGAGATCCTTTTTGCATATGTCCATTATGAGGATCTGCTGAGACACCGGTTAACAAATTACTGACCGTTGAGAGACTAGAAGCCATTTCTGAAACCTGGCCAGTGGAACCAACAAAATTGTTTCAGCCATAGAGCCTAAGGCCTGTAGAACATGACAGGCAGCCACCCTCTTGTTTTTGATCAACCTTGCAGTCTGCCTTCTGATTGTTAAACCCCTGGATGGAGGATGTTTGTCAATCATCTGACTGGAATCTAGCAGGGCTCCTATGAACTCTATTGTTTGAGTGGGTTCTAGATGAGATTTTTGATGATTTATGGTTATGCCTAGTTCTGAACAAATCTGAAGAACAGAGTCTTTTGTGTGACCTAGTAGATGCCTGTTCAGGACGTAAATGAGACAGTTGTCTAAGTATGGAAACACCTGAAATCCTTGTCATCTCAGGTGAGCCACAACCACTGCAATGCATTTGGTGAACACTCTGGGGGTGGTAGTGAGACCAAAGGGCAGTGCTCTGAACTGACAGTGACTGGTTCCCAGCCAGAAGAGTAGAAATTTTCTGTAGCGGCCTGTCCATTTTTATGTGGTAGTACGCATCCTGTAGATCTATAGAGCACATCCAATCATCCTGTCCCAGAAAAGGAAGTACGGACTGCAATGTGACCATTTGGAACTTGCATCTTTGAACCAATTTGTTTAATTTGCTGAGATCCAATATCGATCTCCAGTCCCTTGTTTTCTTTGGAACCAAAAAGAGCCTTGAGTAATTTCTGAACCCTCTCTGAACTTGCGAGAACTTCCTGGATGACTCTTTTTTTCCAGCAGTTTTTGAATTTGTGAGACTGCTTGATGACTGGGTGGGACATCTGGGTTTTCTTGCTGGGAGTGGGTTGTTGAGACAAGGGAATTTGGTAACCCCTGGATATTATCCTCTGCACCCACGCATCAGAAGCCATCTTCTACCAGGCTCTCCAGTGCAGGGATAGACGACCCCCTATTGCCTCAAGAGGTGGACAATTAGGCCTCCTTTCAGGAGCTCTGAAAATGTTTCCTGAAGAATGTTTCTCAGGAACCTTGGTTTTTGCAGACCTCCTCTGCCACAAGGGTGAGATCTTCTGTTATTGTTTCCCCCACTGCCTCTGGGGGAAAAATCTCCATGTGTGTTTCGGTAGGACCCTTGCAACTTTTTGAATCACATTTTTCCACTGCCTCTCTGACCTCTGGGATACGGCATCTGAGGAGCCAAAAAATGCATACCCATGGCAGAAATGGTCTTACCTTCCTTCTGACACCTGAATAGTGTATCTTTGACTTTGGCACCAAAAAGAGACAAATGGGGCACTGATGAACAAAGACATAAAGTTTCCACAAAATCGCAAAGGCACATCCAGGCATGCCTCCTCATAGAGATGCTGGAACCTGCCACTCTACTCATTCCTTTGGGTGCATGTGCGATGAGCCTCATGGAAGAGTTGGCTATCGACTGTAGGGTGGCTAACTGGGAAGCTACTTTCTCTTTAGCTCCCTCAGCTACTGCTCCCTGAAGGATATTTGAGAGCTCCTTGATCAGACCCCTTTGTAACCTTGTGAAATGTGAAAGATAATTTAGCGACTGCAAGGCAAAGGTCACTGAGGAGAAGACATGCTTCCCACATTTATCCATTGTCCAGAATCCTTATTAGGAAGCTGGATAATTGAACTCTCCTCAGAGAGTTCCTGCTTGGTTGCTGCCACCATGACCATGACATCTACTGCAACCCCTTTGGTCCAGAAAGCCTTGTGTGAGGGACCTGTTACAATTTTATTTGGTTTCTGGGGAAACGGCTTGATCAAGTCTGGGGTCTCCCACACCAGCCATGAGATTAAACCTATGAGCTCATCAGTGGGGAGAGTCACCCAGGAGGTAGAAGGGTGGGAACTGAAGGTAGCTAGGTACACTGACTCCTCAGGCAAAGGACTGCTGGACTGCCAGTCACCCCTCTGCTTGAGAAGCTCCAGAATCTCCCCAAAGGAAATGTCCTTTGGGGATGACCATGGAGAACCTTCACCCTCATCAAGGTCAGTGTCCAAATGCTTCCTCTTACATAATCTCTTCCAAGGGACTTCCTCAGTGGAGTAGTCTGGGGAAGTATCAGAAGAGTTGGGGTATCCTGGCGCCTGGGGTCCAGCTGTCCCTGTGGAATATGGTGGGATGAAGAGGAACACAGTGTATCTGCATGAGACAATGGATCTGAGGGGGCAAGTGACTTTTTTGATGCACTGGCAGCTATAGCCCTCTCCAAAGCCCCAAAGGTTGAATGCTCCTGAATGGAGGAGGACTCCAGTTCTGACAAGCCATGCTTTCAGGATGGGGTCCCCCTCCAGTCCAGAAGACAGCTCTCCAGGGGTTGAAGCCAGAGCAGAGCTCACCTTTGTTGAAGCCTCAAGGTGCGTTGACTGCTCTGAAGACCTGGAAGTAGACTGCACCCAAGGGTCACGACACTCGCTATGGCTCTGGGAGCTCTCTGGCTCCGAAAAGACCAATAAGCTCCAAGCAAAAGTCTGATCCTAGGAAGAAGATAACCTCAGATCCAAACTTAAAGGTATCAAATCCCTGGGCTCTGAATCTTGTCCTGAAGTTGGAGGAGGAGGAAGAGGAGGAAGGAAATGTAATGAATATAATAATGTATGTAGTAAGGTACTAGGGGATGGACCCCAGTTTGTATACAAGGGACAACCCAATATAAAAGAAAAACTAGAAAGGGAATAACAGATGGGATGTTAGTACAACCAACAAATCACCTAGTGGTATGAGAAAATCTGGTGCCTGCATTCAGTGGAGGTACACACATGAAGAATGTAAAATTCAAGAAATGTGATGATTTTAAACTGAATATTCACTGTGATTGTAGTGTGGCTGGGGGTGTTTATTTGCCATTTTGTAATTTCTGTAATTGTTATTATGTGGATAAGACAGAACAACCTCTGAAAGGGAGGATTTATGAACACTTATGATACTGCTAATTGTAATAATGGTGACGTACTTTACAAACATAAATTAAAATGTTTAGACAATAAGAAATTTTATTTTTTTTACCTGGAGAAAGTTCCTTTGAACCCCAGAGGTGGACCTTGGGAACTCAGATTATAGTACAGGGAACTATTATGGCAGAATCATTTAAATACCAGTACACACCCAGATTGGAATGATTCCATCTCAATAAGCAATGTATTAAAACTGTGTGGTGCAAAGTTAAAACAAATACATTCCATAAATGATGTTTTTATACATATATATTTTTTCATTTTTTTACTTTTTGCAGTTTTTATCACTAATATGCAAGTGCTTTACCCTTTTACAGCATTTTAAAAGTTTTAATGTGAATTAGATGGATATTTATTATGTAAACTGTGTTCATTTGATGTTTGTTAGTCACGTCTCATTAAATGTATTTAATCACGTTTGTTGATTTATTTTACTAGTTCTGATTAAGTCCAATGTGGTGTAGATGAAAGTGCATAACTAGTTTCATTATTGGCTGTTAAACTACTGTTATTTCACATACAAGTTTGTGATTTTTGACTATTGTTCCTGGTTTTGGAATTTTTGTTCAACTCGCACTTGTGTGGTTATTAGTTGATTTTAGTGAGGTGGTTTCACTTTTGTTTGTGCTTTCAGGTTTGTACACAGCAACACCATGTCCTTATGAAAAAACAAGCATGGGGCAGATGACAAAAGTGTCTGAAGCTCAGAAACATTTCTAACAGAAGTGATGGCAACCAAAAACAATTTCCAAGAAAGGAACTTTAATGAAGGTGAGGAAGACGGTTTGAACAGTAACTTTGTCAATGCTTCCAGAATGAAGTTTAAATCCCAAATGGAACAAGGGCCTCACTGAAGGTCTAAGAAAGAAGACTCCTTTAAGAAAGACTTTACAAAACTTGTGTGAAGCAAGGGAACACAGTTGGTGCCCCATATGAAAATTAGAGATAGCTGCTAACTGCACTTTCACTGTGGAAAAACTAGAGCCAAAGTCAAAAATACATGTTAAAAAAGGCCATCAATGTTCTGAGAAGTCACCCATATGACAAAATGTTCCCACTTTGCACTGTAAAGTCTACAGGTAGCCTCTGAGAGGCTGTTGGGGATATCAACTCAGAATAAAGAAATGTCCAATTAGTCATTACTGGAACTAGAGAAGTCCAGATGAGTCTTCCCAAAGGGGTGTGAAAAGAGGTCCTGCATTGGATATATTATCCCGGAGCATCCCTGAGATGAGGCCTGAAAAGGGAAAACAAAACTTACGTACTTAGCATAGTGATACATCCATGTTCATTAGTTCATACATGTTTACTAGGCTAACAACCACAGGGTCCTTTTTAAGCCTATTAAACATAAAGGAAATGGCACTTTGAAAGGATGACCACGATCCAAATCCAAACTTTCACTTGGTCTGGTTTGTTTTGGTAGCCACTTGGTTTGGCCTTTTTAAGGCCTAGCCATGCATCTTGAATCTCTGACAAGTTCTGACACCCTTGCTAAGTGTAAGCATGGGCCAGGGAGATGAACCATTTACAGGTTACCTGCTTGCATTAGAGACATAGGTACCAAACAAGGGATGAATTTCCAGTTGTCTGTTTCTATCCTATTCATCCTGGAGTGGTAATGGATCTGACTCATATCCAAGACCAGCCATTCCAAAATACTTCAACTTTAGTGCTCCGCCTCCTCTACCCATAACACCCTGGTCTCTCCTATCTACCTCAGACTGAGTTAGCTGCTCCCAGAAATATCACACATACAAGATACAAATATCCCAATACATAAACAAAGGACACAAGATAGAATGGGAAGTACCTTGACAGCTCGGCTTCCTGCTGCCCTGGTCCCAACAACCCACAGGTGAGGGACGGGGGGGGGTTGAACCAGATGAAAATAAAAAGTGCTCTCTCTGTTCTCTCCTATCTACCTCAGACTGAGTTAGCTGCTCCAAGAAATATCAAACATACAAGATACAAATATCCCAATACATGAACAAAGGATACCAAGATAGAATGGGAAGTACCTTAACAGCTTGGCTTCCTGCTGTCCTGGTCCCAACAACCTACAGAAGAGGGACAGGGGAAGGGGATGGTTGAACCAGATGAAAATAAAAGGTTATGTCTTACCATAACTTGGTATCTGTATTGTCTATCTTCATTTCTCCTCAAGACAGGGTCTCGGATCTGACCTTCGTATCCGGCTTGGCCACATTCTTCAGACTTGTATCTGACTCTTGAGCTCCTCCCTCTTAACAAACATGCGCTACATTCCATACATCAAACACCCATACAGCAAAAGAACAGCAGATGAGGCTCAGACATGGGATGTGTGTGTCCTGTCATGTTCCATGATCCTCTAGAAAAAAGAGGCAAGGGGATGGCTAGGTGGGAAAGTGAGGAGGAATGAAGAGAGACAACACAGATGTCAAGTTATGGTAAGGCATAACCTTTTAATCTGTTGTCTTCTTCATTCCTCCTCATGATAGGGTCAGAGTCCCCAGATATGCAACTCCCAGGTGGCCCTCATGGAACAATATGTCGGAGCAGCATTGAGCCAAAGGAAGCCCTGCTCCTAGATATGATATCCAACTTGTAGTGCAACACAAATGTGTGACTATTAGACTATGTAACTGCTGCGCAAATGTCATCAATGGAGGTTCTAGAAGAGAAGGCGGAAGAAGTGCCTATAGCTTTGGTGGAATGTGCTCTAGGAGGTTGAGGTAATTCTAGGCCCTTTTGTGAGTAAATGTATGAAATGCAGCCAGTTATCCATTTTGGTAAGGTAATCTTGGACACTGGTTGGCCTACTTTATTAGCCGAGAAGGCTACAAACAGTTGGTTGGACTTCCTGTGTTGTTTCATTCTGTGCAGGTAGAAATGGAGTTGTCTATGAACATCTAGAAGGTGTAGAACATACTCCCCTTTATTAGAGAAATTTGGAAAGAATATTGGTAGGTGGATGGACTGGCTGATATTGCTCTCAGTGGCTACTTTAGGCATAAAGGAGGGATTGGTACGTAAAGAAACACTGTCCTTATGAAAAATTATGAAAGGAGGTTTGGAGGATAAGGCAGACTTGTAGTGAAGTTATAGCCACCAAAAAGATTGGCTTCCATGACAAAAACTTAATGTCGCAACTGGCAGCTGGTTTAAAGGGTCCTGGAGTCAAAGCCTGCAACATTACAGTGAGATCCAAAAGAAGGGAGGGGTCCTTGATGGGAGGCCTCAACAAGAAAATACCTTTTGCTGCTCGTTCATCTTTAATACATTTAACAAGAAGGCTTGGGGTTTCATGCAGATGCTTTAATACATACAAACACATCAGGATGGATAGCAGCATCATTAAATATGAACGAACTAGTTAACAGACAGAGCTTGCATACATACATGCTTACATCTCAGCAGCTAACTACAAAATGGCAGTCAGGCTCACACGTGTTCAGTATTTATACACTTGCACAAGCCCTTGGATATCTTCTTAAAGGTATATACACACACATTGCTCTACATCCTCCCTCTTAAAAAGACTGCCCTTTATGCAAAACAAAGTTAGCAATAGACATGCATTACAATATACATTGGAAACAAAATACAATGTTCACGTCCAAGTTGCTTCATATCTGCTGCAGGGTTTAGAGATTCGACCATATCTCGTAACATAACAGTTGGGACCAAATTTAGCAACAGGGACAGTCTGCGGTGCACAACTCGTACCAGGAACTTCTGGATTCATCATAGAAACAGGAATGTCCTCTGGGACTTCCTCTGGAATTGGAACACCGGACAACTCAGTCTGAGATAAAGAGTCTTTCTCACAGGCTATCTGCTGTGGCACAGGCTCGGTCTTAAATGCTTCTGATTCTGTCTAAAAGTTGCTCCTTCTGATTACACAATGTACGATCTCAGCTCTGGACCAACATTCGTCATGACACCAATCCAATCATAACCTTTGGACATTTGCATCCTTACCACTGCTCCCCCTCATAATGGATTGAGTGGTTTACTGTAGTAGGACTTCTGAGATAGGTGCTTCTTCAACAGATTGGCTTTTAGTGATCTGTTGTTCTTGACCCATGGAACCAACAATTGATTACTAATTGGTAATGTGGTCCTGGTTTGTCTTGACAGGAATATCTGAGCAGTGGAACCAAGATGTTTATCACCAGGAACATTTCTGAGATTTAAGAGATTCAGGAAAACATCACTATTATCTCATTTTGACTGATAAAGCAACTGTTCTGCACTTTGCACTGCATGTTCTGTGAAACCATTTAACTGTGGGACAGGTAACAGGACTACTTGTGACATAAAGTCCCATTCTTCAGCAAATCTTTTGAACTGTTGGTTTGTAAACTGCGTGCCATTGTCAGAAATAACTTTGTGCTGACTCCCATGAACAGCAAAATGATGCGACATCTTGGTAATGACTGTACTGCATGCTAGATTGGGAAGTAGGTCAATCTCGAACCAATTGGAGTAAGAGTCTACTAGCACCAAATAATGTTGACCATTCCACTCAAAGATATCAGTGGCTACTGTTGACCAAGGTAGTTCCGGAATCTGGTTAAGATGATGTGGTTCCTTCTGTTGATGTGGCTTTGCACTATTACCCACTGAATAAGATAAAAGTGCTCTCTCAATGTCTTGTGACAGAGAAGACCAAAATACTTGTCCTCTTGCCCTTCTTTTGGTGGATTCGGTTCCTGGGTGACCATGATGCAAGATAATAATGTACTCTGGTTGCAAGGACTTTGGAACAATTACTTTTGGACCTTTCATTATGATACCTTTGTCAGAAAAAATCTCATCTCTGTATGGAAAACAAAGTTGCACTTCTTGAGGTAAATTAGACTGCTTTGATGGCCATCCTTGAACCTCTATAAAACTGGATCTGTGGCTGTGTGATCTCTCAACTCATCAAGATGTGTGGAAGAAACATTTCTCAGTTCCATGACTTCAAAATCAAGGTTCTGTGGTGTTTCTGGGTGATCTGGATAATGTATCAGCAAGATAAAGAAGTCTGCCTTTCTTGTAGACAAGACTGAAATTGTACTTTTGCAATCTCAGCATCATATGTTGCAGTCTGGCTGGAGCTGAATGCATTGGCTTTCTCAGAATTGTGACTAATGGTTGGTGGTCTGTTTCGATCTGGATAGGTCTACCATAAACATAATCATAGAACTTTGAACATGCAAACACAATTGCCAAAAGCTCTTTCTTGATCTGGGCATACTGCATTTCAGTTTGGGTAAGAGTTGTCAATGCAGAGGTAAGAGGTTGATCCTCTTGTAAAATGACTGCACCAAGACCAAATTTTGAAGCATCACAGGAAAGTGTAACTGGCTTGTGAACATCATAGTATCTGAGCATTGGTGGACTAGCAATTCGTGTTTCAGGACATCAAATGCTCTTTGGTGTTGCTCTAAACAAGACCATGCTACATCTTTGTGTGTCAGCTCTCTGAGCGGTGCTTAAAGTTGGGTCAAGTCTGGAATGGACTTGCCTAGGTAGTTGACCATGCCAAGAAATGTTGCAGGGCTTGAATACTGTCTGAATGGCATCTCAAGAATGGCCATTTGCTTTGAGGAGTCTGGTCATAAGGCTGTACTCCTAAATAAATGACCAACATAAGTAACTTCTTGTAGCTTGAATTTGCATTTGTGTGGATTGCGCTTAAGATTCACTTGACGTGCCCTTTCTAGAACTTTTCTGAGGTTTTTGACATGTTCTGCTTCATCGTGACCTCCTACTAGTATGTCTACTATAATAGCACAAGGATACACAAAAATTTGCTCCATTGCATGTTGAAAGACTTCACTTGCAGAATTTATCCCAAATGGCATTCTCAAAAATCTGTACCTGCCAAATGGAGTACTGAATGTAGTGAGGAAGGATGACTTTTTGTCAAGCTGAATTTGCCAAAATGAACTCTTTGCATCTAAGACTGAAAAATAGTGGCATTTGGCATAAAGGCTGGATGATGAAGTCTTTTTAGCACTTTGTTCAAATCTCACGGATCAGTACATATTCTGATGTTGTCTGAGTTTTTCTTATGAACTACCACCATGGAAGATACCCATTCAGTTGGATTTTCAACTGGACAAATCACACCTTGTCACACCATTTTATCTAACTTGGCTTTGATTCTGTCCCGCATAGCTATTGGAACTTTATGTGATGGCCTGATAACTGGACTGACCTCTGGATCTAACCTCATGGAGTACACAACTGGAAGTTTGCCTAGTATGTCTTGGAAAAGATCAGCATAGGTACAAAAAATGTGCTGGGCAAAATTAGAGTGGTGGTCTTTTAAGCTAACTTGGTGGACTTCCTTATTAAATGAAAGCAGTTCCATTTTCTAACTGTCCCTAGGCCCTAATAATAACTGGATGCGCCTCTTGACCACATAAAATAAGTCGTAGCTTCTTCCAGCAGAGTAACATGAAAGCACTACTGAGCCTAAGGTTTGAATGTTTGAATTTCTTCACCTCCTTAAGCAACAAGTTTTGCACACCTTGCCAAATCAGGCCTTTCACCTTTACACACTCTGGCAAATATTTCTGCTGAAATAACATTGTACCTGGAACCTGTGTCAACTTTGAGCTCAGTGGGTTTGCCATTTATCCAAACAGTACAAAATACTTAATTCTTTGCCCTTACATCTACTGCATTAACAATTTCATGAAGCACTGACACACCATCCACATAAAGACTAGAACTGCTACTAACTGATCAACTCATTTCTTAAAATGTTCCCTTTTAATAAAATAATGCGGGCCTTTTGATTTACAAAATCTTTTGAAATTATTCCATTTATTGCATTTGTGGCATTTTTGGCCAAAAGCTAAACATTTTTCCCTTTTAGATTCATGACTTCCACCACAATTACAGCAGATGTCAATGAAACTGGGTTGGGACCCATGCTTTGCATTTGCTAACTCACTCTTATGCTTCACTGAGACAGTGCGAAGTCTGGAATTTGCTAGAAAGTTCTGTGGTTTACCAGTGAGTGTTGCAGGGGTTACAGCTTCCATGTGCTTGGGCCTGTTTCATTTAACCATGAGCTGCATACTATCAACATGAGCTTTATCACTGTGCCTTCTAGAGCTGTTCTCATTTGTAAGCATATCTGTGTGCTTTTCTGTGAGCTAGTATATCTGACAAATCACAATGGTCTTATTCAAAGTTAAATGACAGCCACAAAGCAAAACCTTTCTCACAGCATCATCTTTTATGCCACACACAAGTCTCTCCTTTATCAAGTCATCCCTAAAATCACCAAATCTGCATGATTTAGCTTTATTTCTCAAGTCAGTTATATATGCTGCAAAGGTTTCACCAAGCTTTTGATCCTTTGTGCAAAATAAGTGCCTTTCCATTGTAACATTTTTCTGGGGGTTACACATTTCTCTAAATTTACGTTTTAAGCACTCTGGGTCCTCCCTTGACTCAGCATGTACAACAACATGATGGTTTTCCCCTTATCCTGTACAGACAGCAGGTACATACACAAATGAGGATCCCCTTTTTATAGCTTCTGACCCAGCTAAATTAAGCAGAATAAATGTCTTTGTACACTCATCTTTATCAAAAAATGCAACCTGTATGAAAATGTCGTACTCTTGCTCAAACACTCTCTAGTTCTCAGCAATATTACTGTCAAACACAAGTGCAATTGGTTTTCAAAATACATCTGCCATGCCCACAAAGTATACACAAACACACTGAAAATATGGCCCTTGTAATTATGTATGAACAAACTGTTCTGTGAGCTTGTAACAACATTCAAATGCACAATAAACTCTTCAAAATACTGTACTTTGCGAAATATGCTCTGTAATGGTTGTATTCTATGAAATATGCCTTGTAATGGCTGTACTTTGCGAAACAACTTTACTGTAACACTGCACAAACATGGAACAATTTATATACTTCTGATAACTCAAATATCTTTGTTTAATATGAAAATACATATGCTTTGGGAAAATGCAGTCATTTCCCTTTATTTTATTCATTTTATGCAATACAGACTTTATTTCAAACATTTTCCATAGTAACTCGAATATTTTTATCAATATCATACATATCGGTTTATGTTAATATTATTTAGAACGTTCTGTATGCCCCGTTTCATATTATACAAAGGAAATAGTGCTGAGCAAGTTTTAATACCTGAAATTTGTTTCTGACCCACATTGCGAAGTATGCACATCTTGGGATATTTCACTCTTGCATATTCCACCAGCATCTAAACAAGTACCTTAAGTCATTTTAGCCAAGCCATTTCTGACCTCATGCCCCTTTGATATGCTTCTAACTTCATGTCCTTTTATATATGCAGCTTTTGGCACCATGTCCTTTAGACATACCACTTCTGACACCATGTCACTCATTCATCTCTAATACATATAACAAAAAGGCTTGGGGTTTTGTTCAGATGCTTTAATACATAGAAACACATCAGGATGGATAGCAGCATCATTAAATACAAACGAACTAGTTAACAGACAGAGCATACATACATACATACATGAGTACATCTCAACAGCTAACTACAAAAATGGCAGTCGGGCTCACATGTGCTCAGTATTTATACACTTGTGCAAGCCCTTGGATAGCTTCTTAAAGGTATATACACACATATTGATCTACACCTTTCATAAAGGATTTGTATAACCTAAAGGTGAACAGTGAATGATATTAACTTGCAGTGTGAAAATTAGAAATAGTAGCTAAATGAAGCTTGATGGTAGAGAAGCTAGCACCCTCCTCAAATAGAGTACTAAGAAAAAGCAGAACATCTGAAACTGGTGCTGAAAAGGGCTTAATATTTCTATCTGTAGCCCAAATGATGAAACTTTTCCACTTACTGGTGTAGACTTTCTTAGTGGAAGCCTTTTGTAAGGCTAAAAGTATTTTACGGACCAGGGAAGTAAGCCTGGACTGTCTCACTAGGGATGGACATGGAGAAACTAAGCAGTCAGCCTGAGGGCATGAAAGTTCAGATGCTGCATCCCTGATGGGTGAGAAAGGAGGTCCTGTCTTGGCTCCAGTATCCAAGGAGGATATTTCAGATGAGAACAGAGGAAGGGGAACCACACCTGCTGAGGCCAGAAGGGGGCAATGAGGATGACAGAGCTCTTCAGCCTGCTTGCCTTCTGAAAAAACGTTGGGATCAGAGGGAGAGGAGGGTAAGCATATAGGAGACCTGGGGGCAATTGTGGACCAATGTATCCCGCGTAGACTCCCCCGGAGGAAGGATCAGACAAAGAATTTGCTGTATTTGTTGATGAGGGGATAGGTAAAGAGGTTGCAGCAAGGTTGACCCCAGAGACTGAAGATCAAGTGCACCACTGACTAACTGAAGGACCATTCGTTTGGAACCAGGAGTAATATACTGAGTCTGTCCGCCAAGTCTTTGGTATCCCCCAAGATGTGCATTGCAACTAAAAGGTGATCTGAAGATATTGCTCACTTCCCCACCCTCATGGCCTCCCTGCACAAGGGGTAAGAACAGGTTCCTCCTTGCTTGTTGATGTACTATACAACAGACATGTTGTTGGTGTGAACTGCGATAGTCCCCAAGAGGAGAGCATCCTAAAAGGTTTGCAACATTAGGAGAACTGCTCTCATCACTAGGACACTGATATGCAACCTGTAATGCACCCCCCACCCAAACTGGGAGGCGTCTGTGGTCACTGCGGCTATTGGAGGGTTGGTTAAAAAGGGTCTGCCTAGAAGGATATTGTCCGACTGAATCCGCCAGCTGAAGGGACATTTGCAAATTGGTGTCAATCTGATGGGAAGGGCTAGCAGGTGATACAGAATGGACCATTGCACCACCAATGTCCATTGTAGAACCCGCATGATGAATCCTTCTAGAGGAACTAACAGGATTGCTGCTGACATGGATCCTAGGACTTGTAAGACCATCTGAGCAGGAGGATCCTGATGGGATAACAATTCTCTGACTTGATTCCTCAGTGTTGTTTTGCAGTGTACGGGGAGAGAAGCTGTCTGATCCATCATGTTCAGCTGTGTCCCTATGAATTTTAGGTTCTGCATAGGAGCCAGGTTGGACTTGTTTAGGTTTATAGTGATGCCCAGAGAGTGTGATAGTTGGATTAAGCAATCTCTGGCTTGGATGAGCTGATGCCTTGTGGGGGCAGTAAGGAGCCAATCATCTAAGTATGGAAACACCCAGAATACTTTGAGCCTCATGTGAGCTGTTGACACTGCCATGCATTTGGTGAACACCTGTGGGGCAGTGCTCTAAACTGGAAATGATTGCCTCCCAGCTGGAAGTGCAGATATCGCCTGGACTGTCTGCCTATTTTGATGTGCTAGTATGCATCTTTGAGATCTATCAAGCACAACAATGGCAGAATGGACTGAACTGTAACCATTCGGAACCTTGACTTCTTTACATAACCATTTAACTTGCTTAGATACAGAATGAGTCTTAGGGCCCTGTCTTTTTTGGCACCAAAAAGTAGCGGGAGTAGGTTTTGAATCCTCTTTCTTCGGCTGGGACCTCTTGGATGACTCTTTTTTTGCAGCAGTGGTTGAACTTCCTGTGCTGCCTGCTCCATCTGAGTGAATAGCACGTTGGGGAGAATATTGGAGATTTTGGTGGGAGAAGAGAAAAGGGAATGTAGCATCCTCTGAATATCATGCTTAGCACCCAGGGGTTTGAAGTTAAATGGATCCAGGCTTCTGAGCCACAGCTGCCTCCAGACATAGACAGTCATGCAGCACTTCAGGAGCGCTGATATGGCTTGTCGGGAAAGTGTCCCTAAAGCCCTGGTTTTGCAGCCCCCCTCTGTCTCTAGGGCGGCGCCTACCATCAAACCTTCCAACTCTGCCACTAGAGGAGGGTTCCTCGCACAGGTCCTAGAAAGGCACTTGGGATTTATGAAACCACATTTTCTTGCCTCCACATTGGTTCCTGAAGAAGGACCTCTGGGGTGTAGAAAATTTGATTCCTACAGCAGAAAGGGTCTTCCCATCCTTTTTGCTGTGGGTGAGAGTATCTCGAACTGATGGCCCAGACAGAGAAGAGCCATAGTAGGGGGCATTCACAAAGGATGCCTTAAAGGGCTCCAGGAATTCATATATCCTCATACAGGCATGTCTCCTTGCAGAAAGTCCTGAACCAGCTGCTCATACGGTACCCTCCACTGTATGGGAGATCAACCTCATCAATGAGTTGGCAACGGAAGCTAGAGTGATCAGCTTGGGTGAAACTTTCTTAAATTCCTCCACAGGCATAGACTCAGACAGAGATGCTGAAAGCTCCTTGATCAGACATCTCTGTAACCGGGTAAAATGGGAAAGGTAGTTTAGCAACCTCAGCACAAAGGTGGCTGAGGTGTAAATGCACTTTCAACTCCTGTCCAGTGCTCTAGACTGCTTGTTAGGTGGATGGACATTGGCAGTTTCTTTCTTAGTGGCTGCTGCCACCACAATAGCATCAACTGCGGGACCCTTTCTCCAATGCTTTCTATCTGCCGGAGATACCAGGAACCTATCATGGCACTTAGGGATGGGCTCGATGATGTCTGGTTCCTTCCACATCTGTCAGGAAACCAAATCAATGAGGTCATCCACCAGGAGGGTCACCCAGGTCATAGAAGGGCCCACTGCAAACCCCTCCAAGAGCAATGACTCAGAAGAAGGAGACTGGGAAGACAACCCACCTTTTTGCTTCAGGATTTCTAGAATGTCCCTGAAGGAGATGTCCTCAGATGGGGATCAGGGGGGATCCTTCCCACTCATTGAAGTCATTGTCCTTGGTTAAAGACTCCAATGGGAAATCAATGTGCCTCCTCTTGCATGTCTTCTTCCAAGGGACTTCCTCAGTGGGTACTCTGGGGAAGTGTCGGAAGAAGGGGATCCCTCCTGGGCAGGGAGATCTTGGAGGCTCAAAAATATATTGGAAGATACATTAATACAGGCTTGTTATTATTTTCTAAAAATTGGTACTTAAACAGAAAATTTTATAAATTTGTCCTGTCAAGAAGTTTTCTACAAGAGATCCTAACATGAGCAACTTGAAGAACTCACATCAGGAGAGTGTGGTGAAAAAGGAACTACAAGTTATAATGGCAAACATCCAAGAACTGTCGCTAAAATGGACAAACTTGAGAACAAAATGGACATTATAAAACAGGATTGTAGTAAACAACTGGACATTCTAAATTTAGATGATTAAAAACATTCTGAACAAATATCTTCTATTGAAGAAACTATAACTGATATGGATGGCAGACTGACAAAAAGTGAAAAACATAATGAATTTGTTTTGAAGCAAACTACAAAACTAATGGAAAAACTGGAAGACCTTGAAAGTAGATCAAGGAGAAACAACATTAGAATTTATGGAGTAACGGAGAAGGAAGAAGGCAATAATATGATTCAATTTCTTAACAACTGGTTATCTACATCATTGAACTTGCCAGAATCCCTGTCATTTGGAATTGAAAGGGCTCACCGGTCTTTAGCAAAACCAATATCAACCACAGTTTCTCCTAATCCTAGATCCATCATTGTTAGATTTTTGTCTTCATGAAATCTGCATGGACAAACTCTCATATTAAGATAGGAGAAAAAGTAATTTGTTTTGACAATGATTACACTTCTTCTGTCATATCTAGAAGGAAGGAATGTGTACCTCTAATTAAATCTCTTAAAAGGCTAACATTAAGTCTCAAATACTTTTTCCTGCAAGGATAAAAATAACTTTGCCATAGGGTGAGAATATTTTCTGCTCATTACAAAAACCCCTAGATTTTATCCAAAAGAAGAAAATACTGACTGACATAGAATATATGGAATGGTCCTCACAAAGTTTGAAGAGACAGGCAACAAAGAATGGATGGACTGTCAAAGAAGGAGCAAATAAAAAACTAAAGGACAAATAAGTAAGACACTACTAAATATAAATATTTTGTTGCAAGGGCCATTATTCAGTTTATTACTGGGAAACCTCATCAAGGTAAAGGTAAAGTGATGTGCTTATATATATATATATATATATATATATATATATATATATATATATATATATATTTTTTTTTTTTTTTTTCTCACTATAAAGCTATTAGAAAGTTATAATTAACAGGGGTTGGGAGTGTGGCCTAATGGTTAAGGTGTTTGCCTTACAAACACAAGGTGCAGGGTTTGAGTCTCACAAGGGATAATTGGCTAGGCCTAAAATGGCTCGCAAGGGCAGTTGGCCTAGTACTAACCTATGAACAAATATACCCACTAGAGATGCATAGTTATATAGTGATACCAGCAATAAATGATATATTAAAGTAAATACATTCATATGTGTAAATGGTGGGGTAATAACGTAGTAGATACTAAATGTGCATTTGAGATTATACTGCCTGGGGCTTTTGTATCAAAATTGTTTCTATTGTCTTTAAGAGAAGTTTTAATGAAAGGATTGTTCAGTTTATGAACTTATTAAATCATTTGCTAACCTGCATATTTATACAAAAGTAATAAAAGGCATTGACAGGCTGACTGGGTAATTTAACCGGTTTAAATCAAATGGATGGTTTTAAAT
Organism: Protopterus annectens; assembly: GCF_019279795.1. Taxonomy (NCBI): domain Eukaryota; kingdom Metazoa; phylum Chordata; order Ceratodontiformes; family Protopteridae; genus Protopterus; species Protopterus annectens. The sequence continues at coordinate 1,159,347,100 of NC_056748.1, forward strand.
GTAATATAACTGTAAATTGGTACTTTAAAAGGGATACACATTTAATAGCATAATTAAATATGAGCAGTTCATATTTTGTACTGTAGAGGTTGCTTGAGTGTTTTTTCTTTCACAGGAACAAGAAAAGCTTCACGAATTGAAATTCCCGCCGAAAAAACTTCATTCTGGCTTCTGTGACTGTATTTAACATGCACGAGCATGTAAAAGGTACCAGCTGCAAGACTGTGAAGCTAGAAGCAAGGAAACACAAGACAATGACATTACGTGATCTTTGAACTCATGCACAGCCTCAAAACGTGAAAATGAAGCTGAAAACGAAAGCTGGAAGAGAAAAAAACAGATTTTAGTTATGTTTCGGCTTTTAAAGCTCATAAAAGTATGGATTACTTACAAAAATTTATGTTATGTAAAACGGAGAGTCAATTCTGTGTCTGTCTCATTAAATTACAGTGAAAAATCATAATTTAATGTACGATTGCTATTAGAGATAGTGTAACAGGGAAGGAAACAAGGGTTTTATGAACAAAATGCACTCTAATGATGTTAAATAGCAATGTGAGTACAGTCAGCATGTGAAATAAATGTAATTCAAAGTTATATATAAGTCTCTATTTTGCTGCATTCATAAGTAAGCAGTCATATCTTGTAAAAGGTTTTGTCAGTATATAGGATAAAATGCATTGCTTTTAAAGTTAGTGACAATGCAAGTCATGAGGAATTATTTCAAACCCCTAAAAGATTACATACACAGAAGTAATGGAGGACTATAACTATAAAGATTGATTAAAACATCTGATATAGTATACCCTGCTTAAACACTGATAGTAGATGAAAGATGTTTTTCCTTATTATAGGGGTATCATAGTTATGTAGTGTTGCCATCAAATAAATGACATCTGCAAGTAAATACATTTGTGTGTTAAGGATGGGGTAACACTGCAATGTATATTGTATATGCTTTCAGGATTACACTGTACAGAGATATATGTATAAAACTGCTTCTATTGTCATTAGAAGGAGTTTTAACAAAAAAGATTCTGTCTTTTGGCGATTGAAGGAAATGTTTAGTTTACGACCGGTATTTATTAAATTATTGTTTATCTATATATTTACACATCATTTGGCAAAGTTAACCTTACATGGTACAGTACAGTAGAACTGTTTATATACACAATTACAAAGGAATTCACTGTGATTATAGAATGTACTTTATAGGTTCATGTTTAAATGGGTTGCTTTGAAAATATTTTATTGTTTACATATTCTATGAACAAAGCAGAAACTAATTGTGATCATAATTGGTGTGTGAGATGTGGTTAAATGATGGTTTAGTTAACTGATTAACTAAACCTGAAACTTTGTTTCATGTTTGTATATGTACAGTTACTGGTTTCATAGCTCATTAGTGAGTATGTCTTATTCATCCATGATAAAAAACTTCATAAAATAAAGTCATTACAGATGGAATGTATTTTAGATGCTCTACATACAAGTATAATATAGATATTGCAAACAAAACTAAGAAACAACTAACTATTATTAGTTTAGATATAGATAAGGCATTCGATTCCATCAGTTGGTCACAGTTACAAAAAAATGTTGATGGACATAATTTTTCTTCAGACTTTACTAACCTAATAATGAAAATATATAATGAATCACAAGTATGTGTTAAAATTGGTTTGTGTTTATCTTCACCATGAAAAATCCTTTAAGGAACTAGACAAGGATGCCTAATGTCCCTGTTATTATTTGCTCTATCAGTGGAACCCTTTGCTTCATAAACAACTCAAACATAAAGGGATTCTATGTAAATGAGGATTATTGTCCAAATGTCCAGCTGTTCGCAGATGATATGCTATTAACATCAAGTGATATAGATGGTTCTTTACAATGCATTATAAATGCTATAAACAAATTTGAGAAAATCTCAGGGCTTAAATTCAATCAAAATAAAACCAAAACATTAATCAATAAGAAAATAAATAGAAACTTACTAAAGTATAACACATTTAATTGGGAAAATGATATGATTGATTATCTAGGCATTAGTATAAAGAACACATGGAAAGAGACTATTAAATTAAATTATACTAATCTAATAGCTATAATCAGTGACTTAATTAAAATTGAATAAAATGTTTTTCTCTATGGAAGACAGGCTCTCATTAATAAAAAGGATCTTACCCCAAATTTTATTTTATACACAATCACTGATTTTACCCCCACCTAAGAAATTCTTTAAACAATTAAATTCTATGTTACTCACATTTCTTTGGTTCCCTCAAAAACCCAGAGTAGCTTACAAATGGCATGTTAGAGCCTGGAACAGTAATGGGATTGGATTTCCTAATATAAAACTATACTCCAAATCTGTTATAATGAATATAATATTAAATTGGATTACATCATCATATACTTCTAGTTGGAAACAACTATATGAGATTTATATAATTGCTACTAAAAGTGTGGAAACACTATTTAAGGAATCATTTGGAATAAACAGAATTTACTGGATTCTTCGTGAATATTGCCTGTACAATAAGAGGTTTTGTCACTTCTCTTATGGTATAAGTCAAATATTCCACATTTTTAAGAACATAATAGATAACAATTATAGTTTTAAACAGACATTTTTTTCTTATATTTCCCATAGCTTATATAACAGACTGTCGAGATTCTTTTAATACAAATAAAATGCAGAACCTCAAAGACAATAATTTAAAATTATGGCACCAGTTTATAGATAAGAACATCCAATCAATGAACTCTCTTTTAGCCAGATTTGATATTTGTCAAGATAATTGGTTGCATGTTCATTCATTATGACCATTTATTGAAAATAAAGTGAGAGTATCAATTAATTTAGAAGTTGATACTATACCAAGTTTGATACAATTATTTACATGGTGCGATTCAATGAACAGTGGACATAAATTAAGCATCTCACCCATATATAAAATCTTAAGAGAAGATCTGCTTAATTTTGACCCAGAATTTTGAAATTACTCTATGAGTATCAATGGTGAACCTCTGTCTAATGAAAACAAGAAGCAGTTATTAATATTAATATATGGCACCTTATCATCACTATATTGAAGATCATATACTTGGAAATTTATTCATGGAAGCTGCTACACTCCACACAAAATTGATCTCATAACTAAAAGTAAAGAAAGTAAATGCTGGAGGTGTGGTGAATTTCCGGAAGCTAACTGGGTTCATATGTTCATTAAATGTAAAACTATTGCACAATATTGGAGAGATTTCAGATATTTCACAAAAGCTTTGTGATCTGATAATTGTCAAATCACTAGCTCATTGATACTATTTAATGTAGCTATCCCAAGTGTGATACCGAAATGTCAGTTATCGGTTCTTTGGACAATTTTAGCGATAGCCAGAAAGATTATTACATCGAATTGGAAAAATAAGCAAGATCTGTTGTTTGTTGAGTTTATTACTTTAGAAAAATCTATATGTAAAAAAGAAATGGAAACCATTTGTTACAGGACATCTAATGTAACACACAAAAGAACAGCATGGCAAAAACTGGAAAATTTATTAGATAAATATTGACAAGTATTCATGGATAAGACAAATGTTTATCATGGGTGATTGTATAAAGTGTAAACAGTTGTGATATATTTACTGTATGTTTGAAAAGTGTATTCCGTAGTGTTTATTAACAAAACAAAATAAACATTTTTTTAAAAAAAAAAGACTACTAGTCCAAATAGCAGTGGCACAAATATCATCAATATAGGGTCTGGAGGAAAAAGGCCATAGAAGTAGCTAATAGAATGACCTTTAGATTTTGTTGGCAAGGACTTTCCTTTCACATTACTCCCAAAAAGAAAAGCAATCAAAGAGCCACTTGGAATGAGTTGTTTCTGACACTGGCTTGTCCAGCCAGGTATTAGAATAAGAAACAAAAAGTTGTTCTGATTTCCTGAAGGCTTTTTTCCTGTCCAGATAAAATCTCATCTGTCTATGAACAGCCAGAAAATGTAGCAAATATTCACCTTTATTACTGAAGTTCAGGAAAAACACAGGTAAGTGAATGTGTTGATTAAAGGTAGAGTCAGAAGTCACCTAATGCAAAAAGGCGGGATACGTCCTAAGGAAAATCCTGTCCCTATGGAAAATCAAATATGGAGGCACTGAGGATAAAGCCTGCAACTCTGAAACCCATCTAGCAGATGTAACAGCTACCAGGAAAAAAGTCTTCCATGATAGCAATTTCAAGGAGACAGTGGCAGAAGGCTCAAATGGAGGGCCAGATAAAATGTGAAGCATGTAAAGGTAAATCTCAAGGAGATACAGGACCAGATATGGTAGACTGTAATAAAAATACACCTCTCAGGAATGCCTTAGATATCTTCAGAGCAGCTACTGGAGTGTTAACCCTGCTAATATGGAAATTGGAAACAGCCACAAGTAGAACCTTAACAGATCAACTCAAATTGATGAAGATATGCAAGATCATCCATAACAGCATTCAGAGGGACTAACAAAAGATCTAAGTCATTCGATGAACCCAAATTGCAAAATGTTTCCATTTACTAGCACAAATCGTCCGTGTGAAAAGTTTCTGAGAGGAAGACAAAATACTGACAATTGTGTTAGAGAGCTTGGGATTTCTGGCCATCACGGGAACTGGAGGAGCCATGTGGTCAATTTGATAGTATGAATATTGGCCAGTGAAATCCCCACTGGGTAAGAAATCAAATTTGATATGTGATCTAGGACTCAAGGATGGTACCAAAGGTGAGGCCATAGGAACATCAACCAAACTTGTTGGGGCCAGAATGGAGTAATGACAATCACAGTCATTCAGCAACAGGTGGCTTTCTGAAGTAACTTTATTATTAGAGTAGCAGGAGAACAGGCATATAGGAGACCTGAGGGCCAAGCTTAGAGAAGAGAATCTGTAGTGAGTGTCACAGGAGAAATCAAGGCATAAAAACTCTTTCACTTCATGTTGGATGGGGTAGAAAACAGATCGTAACAAGGTGTCCCTCAGCAATGGAAAATCTGGGTCCCTATCTCTGGATTCAGGGACCACTGGTGAGAAGAAGAAGAATGTTCCTACTTAAGCTGTCTACTAAGATGTTGGACTTCCCCAGGATATGTAGTGCTATCAGAAGTCACTGAGAGGTGACTGCCCACTGGCACACTTTCACAGCCTCCCAACAAAGAGGATAAGACAGAGTTCCTGCATTTATTCTGATACCATTATCCATCTGGACCAAGATCACACCCTTGGGGAGAAGACCCTAAAAGGACTGTAACACTAGGACAGCTTTCATCTCCAACACACTGATGCAAACATTGGCCTCTGTAGTTGACCAGGGCTCCTGAATGGTTTTCCCTTTGAAATTCTCCCCACCCATCCTAGAAGGGAGGCGTCCATGGTGATCGAAGAACAAATTAACAAAAGGTCATCATCTGATCAGGGCTTGACAAATGTTTGTCATGACAATAGGAAGGTTCATGACATGGGTTAAGACCACCAAGTCACTAATGTCCACTGCGGAATACTCATATGGTACCTCACCAGGGGCACCAAGAAATTAAATGTGGTCACGTGTCATGGCCTCTCTGCTTTGGGAGCACCTCCTGGTTACATTTTTAAACATAGCAATCTATTTGATGAGTATCTCTACACCAGATGAGTGCATCTCTGTCTTGTAATAGTTAATGTTTCTGTCCTTTTTAATTGTAAGCAAATTATTTTTTGTTCCTTAGCTAAATCAGATTTGTTAAAACTAGCCAAGCAGGCCCCAGTGGTAAATGCACAGTTACAGTGAGAGTGTGGCTTGTACTTTGTAGACAGGGCATCTAGTTTGAACTGGTTTGCAGCAGATCTGCTTTTGATTAGATTGCTCTTGGTTTCTTTTTTCCCCCAAAAAATATTGGAGTTTAGGATATAATAATGACAGTGATGAAATATAAAAAGAAGTTATGTACCTACCATAACGTTCCATGTTAGTTGTCTTCTTCTCGCCTTCTTTCTTGCTGGTTGGGTTCGGAGCCGATCCTCGGCTCCGACTCAGCCATCTTCAAAAGCTCGAGAGCTGCTTACTGGCTCGAGGCCAACCCCTATCCCATGATGCCTGGCGCTAGATACCCAGATCTCGTTTGGTAAGTCTAACTGCCAATGTAAAAGGGGAAGAATCCTATCCTATAAACATATAAAGCCTACCAATGAGGCTACTAGGCTGAGAGGAACAGCCAGAGAAGACTCAGCCAGTGAAAAACCATAAAGAACTCTTCTCGGTCCACTAGGATAGGGGATGGAGGGCGGGACGCAAGAAAGAAGGCGAGAAGAAGACAACTAACATGGAACGTTATGGTAGGTACATAACTTCTTTATGTTAACTTGTCTATCTCGCCTTCATTCTTGCTGGTGGGACAGCATCACTAACACCTAAAAGCCTGGGTAGCTCATTGGAACAAACTCTTCAGAACCGTGGAACCAAAATCAGCTCTGCTGTTGGAGACCACATCCACTTTACAATGTGAAATGAAAGTATGTGGATTGGCCCACATAGCAGCTGCACAAATAGATTCCATGGGCAACCTAGCCTGAAAGGTGACAGAAGTGGCTAAAGCTCTGGTGGAATGACCTTTTTGTTTGACAGGCAATTCTTTGTTCCTCAGTTGATAGATAAATGTGATAATCGTAGTCAACCACCTAGATAAAGTTACTTTTGAGACTGGAAGGCCTTGTTTACCTTGAGCATAAGAGAGAAAAAGTTTGTCCGACTTCCTGATGTCCTTATCCCTGTGCAAATAAAAGCGTAGCTGCCTATGAACATTTAATTGATGCAATTTATATTCTGCCCTGTTGGAGTGGTTGGGAAAAAACACACGAAGGTCTATGGACTGATTCAAGTTAATTTCTGAAGAAACCTTAGGAAGGAAGGAAGGGTTAGTCCTGAGAGTAACCCTGTCATTGTGGAAGACTAGGTACGGCGGATGGATGCAAATAGCCTGAAGTTCCGAAACTCTTCTGGCTGAAGTAATAACTACCAGAAAGAGGGTTTTCCAAGATAAAAACTTCAAGGGACAGGATGCTGCAGGTTCGAAGGGGGGCAAAATTAGAGAAGCTAAAATCAAATTTAGATCCCACGGAGGGGGAGGATCTCTCACCGGGGGCTTGAGCGGGGTGGTCCCTTTGAGAAAGGCTTTACATAGCTTATGAGACATGATATTATTTTCCGATAGGCTAATGTGAAAATTTGAGATTGCAGCTAAATTAACTCTAATTGTAGTGGAAGCAGAACCAGCATGAAAGAGTTCCGCAAGAAATTCCAAAATATGGTGTACAGGGGCTGAAAAAGGGTCTATATTCTTGGCCTCTGCCCAGGAAGAAAAACGTTTCTACTTACTAGCGTAAGTTTTTCTAGTGGTAGACTTGTGCGACAATAAGATAATTTCACGCACAGATGGGGAGATATGAAGAAGCCTGGCTAATGTCGGAAGTGGAGCAACCAAGCAGTGAGCTGGAGAGATTGCAGGGATTAATGCAGCCCGCCTGATTGATGTATCAGGAGGTCCGAAACTAGTTCCAGAGTCCAAGGCTGCTCAAGAAGATGATGTTGCAGGAACAGGAACCATATCTGTCACGGCCAGTATGGAGCAATGAGGATCATTTTGCAACCCAGTGTGGTAGCTTTCTGTATTAGTTTGGGAATTAAGGGAAATGGAGGGAATGCATAAAGAAGTCCCTGAGGCCAATCGTGGACTAGAGCATCTCTGGGGGAATGTCTGGGAAGTGGAAGGAGAGAGAAGAAATTGCTGCATTTGCTGTTGAAGGGAATTGCAAAAAGGTTGCAGCAAGGTTGACCCCATTTGCGGAAGATTTGGTCCACAACTACCTGATTCAGAGACCACTCGTGAGGCATGAGAATTGCTCTGCTGAGCCTGTCTGCTATGACGTTGGACTTCCCAGGGATGTGCGTTGCGATCAGAAACCGTTGGGAAGAGATCACCCATTGCCAGAGTCTGAGTGCCTCTCGACATAGGGGGTAGGACCTGGTTCTGCCCTGCTTGTTGATGTACCATACTACCAACATATTGTCCATTTGAATTGCAATGGTCCCGGTAGGAAGAGAGTACTGAAGAGCTTGCAACGCTAGAAGCATGGCCCTCATCTCCAAGACATTTATATGCAGATGGTACTCGTGAGGTTGCCAGATGCCTTGGACTGCCCTGCCCTGATAATGCCCCCCCCACCACATCAGGGAGGCATCCGTGGTTACCGTAGCAACTGGAGGTGATGGGACAAAGGGTCTGCCTTGAGGCACTGATGTGGAGACCATCCACCATGCAAGGTGCTTTTTGCATGCTTCTGTGATCATAATCATGTGAGACACAGGAAGCTGCTGGAAGGACCATTGGGTGAAGAGAAGCCACTGGAGAATCCTCATGTGAAAACAAGCTAGAGGAACGAGCATGATTGCTGCTGCCATGAGACCTAGAGATTGGAGGACCAACCTGGCTTGAATTTTTCTGCATGCTAATAGGACCTGCACATGTTGGTGAATTACTTGTATTCTGTCTGGTGGAAGGCTCCCCAACATGTCCTTTGTATTTAAATGTGCGCCTATAAAAGTGATAGACTGACAGGGCGACAATGCAGATTTCTCGAAATTTATTGTGATACCTAGCCTGGAGCAAGTCTGGATAGTGTAGTCTCTGGCTAGAAGAAGTTGATGCCTGGTGGAAGCAGTGAGGAGCCAGTCATCTAGATATGGAAACACCTGGAATCCTAACCATCTGAGATGAGAGGTAACTACTGCCATACATTTGGTGAACACCCTGGGAGCTGTGGTGAGACCAAAGGGCAGAGCTCTGAACTGATAATGACTGGCTCCCAGCCGGAAGCTGAGGAATCTTCTGGAGCGCTTGTCCATTTTGATGTGGTAATACGCATCCTGAAGATCTATACAGCACATCCAATTGTCCTGACCCAGAAAGGGTAGAATGGACTGTAGCGTGACCATCCGAAACTTGGTTCTTCGAACAGACTTGTTTAGTCTGCTGAGATCCAGAATGGGTCTCCAGTCCCCTGTCTTTTTTGGTACCAAAAAGAACCTTGAGTAAGTTCCGGATCCTAGCTGGTCTGCTGGGACTTCCTGGATGACTCTCTTTCTTAGCAGTTTTGAAATTTCTTGGACTGCTTGATCCCTTAGACTGGGTGGAACATCTGGAAGGGACTTGTCTGACAATAAGAGAGGGCGCAGGAAAGGAATTTTGTATCCTTCGGATATAAGGGACTGTACCCACTTGTCTTGAGTTATCTCTTGCCAGGCTTTTGGATACAGTGATAATCTTCCCCCGACTGCCTCCAGAGGTGGGCAGCTGGGCAACCCTTCAGGGATGCTGGAAGGGCTTCTCAGAGAAGGATTCTCTGCTGCCCTGGTTTTGCGGACCCCCTCTGCCCCGGGAGGGGGGGGGGCGGCATCTGTTATTGTTCCCTCCTTTGCCTCTGGACGGGAACTCACCATGTGTGTCCGGCAAGGCTCCCTGGGATTTCCAGAACCACATCTTTCCACTCTTCTGACCCTTGGGATAGGGTCTAGACGGAGTGGAAAAATGGACTCCCACGGCAGAGAGAGTCTTGCCTTCCTGCTCACACCTGGTAAGGGTATCCTTCATCTGAGATCCCAAAAGAGCGGCTCCATCAAAGGGGGTATTGGTGAAAGACGCTCTGAATGGTTCCGCAAAGTTACATAGCCGCATCCATGCATGCCTCCTCAGGGCAACGCCTGTGCCTGCGGCTCTACTCGCACCATCGGTGGCATAAGATATGAGCCTCATGGAGGAGTTCACCACTGAATTTAGAGTCGCCAGCTGGGAAGCACAATAATTCAGGGACCTCATAGAGAAGGTCACTGAAGCGAACATCCACTTCCCATATCTGTCCATCGTCCTAGACTCCTTATTAGGAGGATGAACAGATGAAGAAGTTTCGGCTAACTTCTTTTTTGTGGCCGCTGCAACCACCATGGCATCAACGGGGACACCCTTCATCAAAAATTGTTTGTCCTCTGGAGCTAGTAGAACAACCTCGCAGCAGAAGCGGCAAACGAGATCTGGATATCTAGTGCCGGGCATCATGGGATAGGGGGTGGCCTCGAACCAGTAAGCAGCTCTCGAGCTTTTGAAGATGGCCGAGTCGGAGCCGAGTATCGGCTCCGAACCCAACCAGCAAGAATGAAGGCGAGATAGACAACTTAACATGATGTACTTCTCCAAATTATTAGATAGATATAAACTCAAAATAATACAACCGTATACAAATAAACTCAAAATAATATAACCGTATACTACCAAGAATAATTGTTTACTCAGGCATGTTGGTGTAAACAAGAACTAATTGATGAGAAAAATGACGGTATGGTAAGTAGAATACGACCTATAAAGAAAAAGGAAGTTGAAATAAGAGCCAAACATTTGGAGCAATTAAGTTGGGGAGGAATTTTAACATTACTTTGTTTAGAAAATGTTTTCCAGAATTTTTTTGGAACTCAATTTTCATGTGCCTTTATCATTAGAGTAGTCATTTAGGAATTTAGAGCATTTATAGCACTGTAATAATGTCTCTAAATGCCTTCCAGTTTAAAGATTTGAGGTTTCTTGTCAATGCAGAATTTTAGAAACATAAAGATATTTAACAGACATTTTGTGTCTCTGGTCTTTATTCCAGTATGTGGCACATGTAATATTGTGAATTTCAATGAAATGGATACATCTTTGAACCCTTTAGTTTTGTGATAGCCATTATTTAAAATAATCAAATGCAAATATAATTTCTTTAATGGTATATATTTTATTTAGTTGAAATATTTTGTCTAATGTTTCATTTTTTAGACTGACAGACTGTTCAGTAGTCCAATAGAATGATATTAGATATTTGCTTTGAAACTTCTAAGTTTGTATGTGCTAGAAATGGCTTTTTCAGAGCAGAGAGAAGATCATGGGTAATTAAAGAAAGTAGTTTATTGTTTAGACAGGAATCTGCTGGGAATGCAGATAAGAAAAAGTTTGCAATTTAATTTATAAAGGGCAAGTATCCATTGGGAAGATTGAGATTTGTTCTGATTTGTTCAATAGATGGTAAAAGAAAAATATGAAAGCCTTTTACTAATTTATTTTTAAGTAATGGAAAACTAGATAGATCTAACATTTTATTTGACAATTTAATATTAAGATTTATAGGTTGAGAGAGATTTTGAGCACGGTCAGTGTCTAATAGCTTAAGTAAATATTTAAAAGAAAGGATCATGTTTATTAAAAACTTGTGAATTTTAAGCTGTTACACAGTGCATATAAAAGTGTACAGGTTACAGGTCACAGTAAAAGTGGGAAAAGTTTTGAAATGATTTATTGTGGTCTCATTTTTTTATATCACAAACATCTGGTATTTTAACAGGGGTGTGCACACTTTTTATACCCACTGTAAGTTATTGGATCCCAAGAAAGGGATAGCTAGAGGATTACAAGGGTAGGATTTCAAATTATTTGTCCATATATTTATCCAAGTTGGACACCGTGCATTTTTATGGGGGTTAAATGTGATAATGTATAACAATCTGTTAAAGTTTATAATTAAATGGTAAAGGTAAAAGTCAGAAAGACCCACCCTCACTATTTGGTTGAGGGGAGATTAATTTGTTATATGAGATGCGTACTGATTTGGGTGTATACATAAATTTACTTAGTGAGGATTTAATATTGCTAAACTTTTGGGGGAATTTATTGAAGGATGTCATCATATGGAATTCAATCTTGGGGAAAATGTTCATTTTAAGAATAGTAAGTTTTGATAGAAGTGAAAAGTTTAAGTTATACCATCTTAAAATGTCACTGTGTGCTTTAGCTAGTATTGACTATTGTGACCTCTGTGCTTTTTGTGCACTGCCTGGTTACAGTTTAAACAAAGGCATCTAGCTGCTGAGCATCTCCACACCAGATAAATAAATATTTTGCTGTGGTTTCCTCAAACCTTTCTCCCTTTTTCTGTTGTGGTTTAAACAGCCAGTGTCTCTATTTCTACCTCTTACGGTAATCTGACTACTAAAGCCCCCCCCCCCCTTCACTGCTCTTGTCAGTTGTATAAGCTATTTAAATACTTCTTCCGTCTCATTGTTTTCCATAGATCTAAATACCAAGTGGCCACCCAACACAGATTGCCTTAACTCTTTACTCAGTCTCCTGTATGTTACTAAGAGGTGATCTTTGCCTGGCATATAAGGCATTCTCAGACCCAGTTCTGATGGATGTATTGCATATCTGCAAAACAAACAGCACCAGAACACTAGATCCAAGGACCTGAACTTTGTGTGAAACAAAAATAACATGCTAGAAAGGCCGACATGTCTCAAAGGATGTCCACACTACAGAACAGGTTCACCATCTATGTGAAGTGGAGTTCATCCCTGACCCTTTCCAAGTGAAAGCTTGATCATTGGATGTGAAATCTTAAAGTTACCCCGGTCTGACCCCTATGTCTCTGATGAATAGAGGCCATGAGTAAGTTAACTAATACCAAACTAACATACCCCCCATTATTATCTTTAGCTACCTCTTTAATGACATACCACCATCATATTGTTTAATGCACTCTGGAACAATGGCTAGACGTATAAAGACCCTGGTGGTTGACAACCTAGTACAACCTTTTAAACCAATCACCTCAGAACAATGGAGACCAGGGGTTTGTGAAAGTAAAGTAGATGAATTGCCACTGCATGAAGGGAACTTACTTTGTGTACTGTAAGTCTTGCTGTTTGAGACACCTTATTCAAATGCCATCCTATAAACTCCATGGCTTGAATTGGCTGTAAATTGGATTTCTTGCAGTTCACAGCAATGCCTAGAGACAGACAGAGCTGGAATTAGGAATGCCAAGCTTTGACCGATGATGGTCTTGTGGAGGTGGTGAGGAGCCAATCATCTAGGTACAGGAAGACCTGGAATCACTGTAGTCAAGAGGCAAGCTGCTACCACTGCACTTAGTAAACATCGGGGGGGGGGCAGTGGTGAGATGAACGGCAGTGCTAGGAACTGATAACGATAGGCTCCCAGGTGAAAGCGCTGATATCTCCTGAAATACCTCTCACTCTTTATGTGATGACTGGTGTCCTTGAGACTGATCAAGACCATGCAGTCACCTTTCCTAAAACAGAGAGAGAATGGACATTGAGGGGTGGTAAACTGCATTTTGACGGGAGTCTTTCCATCCTGTTCATTCCTGGTCAATGTGTCCTTGACTGCTGAGCCAAAAAGAAAGGAACTGTCAAAAGGAGCATAGATAAACGGCACCTCAAAGCAGTCTGCAAAGTTATACAATCGCATCCAAGCATGCAGGCACCTGGCAGTACTGGTGGTGGCCACTCCAGACATCCCATTAGAGGAGCATAGGCACTTTGGAAAAGATTGCATTGTTGACAACTGTGTCTCCAGAGTCTGCTGTGTCTTCACTGTCTTTGACACTTCAGACAGTATCATGCTGAAGGTTTACCACAAATGATCCAAATAATTTACTGCACTCTACACAAATGTTGCTGATACATAGGTGTACTTCCTAAATGGTCCAGTTCCCTAGACTTCCTGGCTGGTGGATGGATCAAAAGAACTTTCCTCTGAAATGTCCTTTTTAGTGGTTGCTGCCACCATGATGGCATCAACAGCAGAACCCTGACTTCAGTGTTACCAGTTGTTAGGAGAAGCAAGATTACACGAGGTTTCCTAAAAATAGGTTCCACCTTACCCAGCTCCCGCCAAGCCCTCTGGGACAGTAGGTCAATAAGTGCATCCATAGGGGGAGCCACCCAGGATGTGGAAAGGCCCTTGCTAAAGGTATCTTTACATACTCACTCCTCCAGAGAGGGGGGCTTCAGCAGGCCAGCCCTCACAATGATGAAAGAGCTCCATAAGCTCTCCAAAAGAGACATCCTCATTGAGTGACTTTGGGGAACCCTCTCCTTCTTCAAGGTCAGTATCCTCTGTCCAACATTCCTCAGTGGAATCTAAGTTCTTCCTCTTGCACCAACGTTTGCCATGACTCTCTCCCAGACTAGAGAATTAGAGGGACAAGTGGAAGAGAAAGGGGTCCCTAGATGCAGAGCAGTTTGGAGGTGTGGGCTATCCCTGAGCATCCTGTTGTGCATCTACAGGTCCAAACAAAGATGGGAAGGTTGCCAGCTGTTGCCAACCACTCCATCTCCATTCTGGAAAAAATAATTTCCATTGGGTTGAAAGCACAGGCCAATGCTGTCTGGCTGACTGACTGGAACTGACAACCCTGGGATCTGAAGAAACAACAGAACCACCAGACTCCAGAGCCAGACCCACCTGCCCTGATGCTGAGACCAGACCTGAACTGTTGACTGGCAAGGCACCAAGGGGGAGGCAAGACAACAACCCAAAGAGTCGACCCAGGGGCCCTGGTCCTGAACTTGACTTCGAGGCAAGCCTGTCTGAGAAAACAGTCAAGAACGCTAAGATAGGATTCTGGTGCCTGAAGTGGTCAAGTCATTGGACCCAATGCAGTGGAGGGAAAATCATGGGCTGCACAAGCTCCAGAAAAGAACAGACCAAGGCAGGAAAGACAACAGATGGAACTTAAGCCTCTGGTACTGGAACTAAGGTGACAGGGATAAGACCTATCTGAATCTGGGCCTGCAAGAAAGACTGCATCAGTTGCCCCATGTCTAAAGGTCTAAGACTCCCAACAGTGTGGGCAGACCAAGATGACGAGGTCAGAGACGAAGGCTTGGAAGCCCACCAGCCAGAAGATGGATACAATTGGATCTGAACTGTGGAGGCCTGGATCTGAGGTGGAGAGGGAGAGGACTCTGGCGAGAACTTCCTGGAGATGACAGAAAAAAAGGAGAATGAACCTTACCTGAACTCCCCCCCTTAACCAAGAAAGGACTTGGTATTTTCAAGCTGCAAACACAGATATTTCCCAAAACTGGCACCACTGGAGATTGGCTCCAAACAGAGCTGACTCTGGTGCTGAAGTAGCCATGGGAGCCAAAGGTTGGTGAATCTTTGGATGTGGCTGATCAGAAAGAGGGGAAGCCACTCATTTACAATCCCCCTTGTCCTTTGAGTGTCTTGGGGTCCTTTGAACTAACTCTCCTTACCATATCCCCACTCTTCCTTCTCAGGCCTCTTAGACAGAGAAACAGCAGAAGTAAAGACATCACCAGAGGGAAACAACCCCTTCAAAGCTAGCTTGGCTCATCATTTGTTAATAGCCTGGGTACCAATCTTGGCAAAAACAGAGCAGTATGTGTCCAAGTGTGAGGTGCTGAGATAGTAAACAGATCTGTCATATGCATCTTGTGAAAGTAACTTGTGGCCATGTCACACACTTTTTGAACCCCTTCCATATCTACTGAAGAAACTTGTACAAACACCTGAAATCTACTAATACAATAAACAAGAGATGATAAACTATACACTACTACACTAGCTAACTACCTAATACCTAATAAACCTAAGGAATACACACTGACAATTTTTTTTTTTTTTTTTGGTTTGAAAAAAACTCCAGAAGAAATAAATGGTGGGACCGAACGCCTCACAAACACAACAAAATACTCCTACCAATCCAAACCTAAACATAATCCAACTCTATGGAACCAAAAAAAAAAAACAAGGTAGAGGAAGGAATTAAAACATGACCAAACTTTCCTCTAAAACGAAAGGATACACATGATCTGACAATGGAGCTCACCATTGCACTATAGTCCCTGGAGGTGGCAAATAGGCCCAGCAACAGCTGTCTGAGCACAATTTTCCTCACTATCACAACCCTTCTGTGGGGTACAGGCTGAGATTATGAATACTGCCCTATCGTTAGGCTGGAGTCTGCTACAAGTCTGTCACTGATTATTATGGCATCTATCACTGTTTTCTGAAGCCTCACCCTAAATACAATTCTCACACCATTTCTAGCCTGTCCCTCTCCTGAGTAGCAGATTCTGAATCCCAAGCTAAGTGGCTTTGCTGCACTGTCCCTCTATCTGTCTCCTGGATACACAGAATATACAGCCTCCTCCTTACCATCACGTCATTTTACTTTATTGTACGTATTTACTGTGGAACTTTTCTCCCCGGGTCTCCACTGAAAAAGGGCTCTGTCCCAGCTGGACTAATCAGGTCAACAAATGTCAAATAAATAAATGTCATCCACTTCCAAACTGCATTATCAGTGAACCTAAACTGAGTGTAGCAATTCTTAGCTCAATTTTGGCTGGTTGATTGGTTTTATGTCCAACATTTGCTCAACAGAGCTATCCCAGGTAACCCAAGCTGAGCAAGTGGGCACTGACTGGCTAGCAGCTTACTGACTCAGGGCTGCTGGGATTTATGGCAGGCACACACTGGCCAATAGGGGCACATACACTTCTCCCAGCATTAGTCAGAGTAGGCTGGGTATTCAACCCACATATCACCAGCAAATACCCAAGCTCATTTGGTGACATTAGTCAACATGACTGAATCACCTAGAGCCATATTTTACACTGAGTGGCTAGCCCTGCCAAGGTGCACTGTCTGTGATCAGTGCTCTCCTATCATTAGGATACTGTGCACCACAGTAGATGACCAAAGCAGTTGGTTTATACAACTCTTCCCCTAAAGGCCACCATTTAAAGTCTGTGCTGCTGTCCACATCTCCATTCTTTGGTGACTTTGAGATGAAAACACTCAGTATGTTTTTCACAGGTGGGAGAAAACTCACAGACAGACACACAGGAAGAACATAAAAACGCCAAATAGGCACTGGCTGGAAGTCAGGATAGAACCTTGTACCTTGTGCATGGGAGGTGAGGTTAACCATTATGCCCCAGCAACTGAAGATCTATTTAGCTATCACATCATAATCTGAGGAACCTGTCCACAAGGTAACTGAGAGCTCCCAGAATGTGTTTTGCTATGACAAAATGGTGCAAGACCATCCTCCATTGCCAGACCCATATTGCTTCCCAACATAAAGAGTACAATTTGGTTCCTTTCTGCTTGTTGATATACCAAACTATAGTCATGTTGTCCATTCTCACAGATAAATCATTCCCAGAGGAAGTTAGTCATAAAGCTCCTGCAACACAAGAACTGATTGCATCTCTAGGACATGTATGCGATTATCTGCCTCATTGTTAGTCCATAAACCCAACACCACCTTTACATTGTAATGTCCCCTCACCCAAGGGAGGAGGCTCAGTGGTCTCATTGAGGAATAAAAGACTTCCTTGAGTGGATAAGGAGTCTAGCCGCCATTGCAAATGTTTCTTGAATATATTAGTTATCATTACTGGTTTGGAGGCAGGATGAAAAAGTGGAGACCACCACACTTCTAGGAGCCATTGCGCTACTCTTATAAGGGTAAAATGCACACTGAACCATTAGTATTGATGATGCCAACAGTCCCAGAGCCCTGAGAATAGGTTCAGTAGTCAGGGATGTAGCCTGATTAGCACTGCCAGCCTCAAAATCTGAATCCTGTCCAGCAGGAGGGAAATTATGGATTTGTAGTGCCTATAAAATGAATTCTCTGGGTTTGTTGAAGGCTTGATTTGGGGAAGTTTTTGGAAATTTCCAAGGACAGGCACAGCTTCAGCAGACAGTCTCTGGCCCTATGAAAAACTTTTCATGGAAGCAACTAGGAGACAGTTGTCCAGGCACAGGAAAACTCATTATCTGAAGACAGTGAGCCACTATGATGGTCAAGTACTTTTTGCAAACTACCTTTGGGCTGTGGTGGTAGCAAAGGGGAGGGCACAAAACTGTTAATGGCTAGCTTTCAGACAGAAGAGAAGGAACTTCTGGGACTCTATCTTTGTTTTTTTGTGTAAACAATCATTCTGGAGATCCACCAAACACATCCTTTCTACTCTAAGACAGAACAAGATCAACTGCACTGTGACCATCCTGAACAGGGTTTTTTTAACATGCTGGTTTAAGTGGCCAAGGTCCAGCTTTTCTTCAGAACCAAAAAGAATCTCAAATAAAAGTATATCCTTTGTCTAGTCTAGTGATAACTCCTAGATGGCTCATTTGGAGATCAACAAAGTGGACTCTAGTTTCACTTCTTTTGCCTGAATGGACCATCTGGCAACAGCTGTTTTAGTGTTGTCAGGAAAAACCAGTACAGAATATCCTCTGGATAGGATACCTTTGACCCATTTATCTTGCATGATGCCCTCCCGCTCAGCTGGGTAAAGAGATAAACTACTACTGACTGCCTCCACAGGGAAGCAGTGGAGTTGCCATTTCAGGGATGTTGGGGTTGCCTGTCAGAAAAATGTCAGTAGTATCCCTGGTTATTTGGACCTCCCCTGTCTCCTGGCCCCTGACAATTACAAGGAACACCTTTGCCATGACCACCCAATTAGATGCCTCAAATTGCTGATGCACTTTCTAACCCAGACTGACTTTCTCCCCTTTTGATTCCTACTGTACAATCTTTGTAGGGCCTCAAACTAAACTACAATGGCACAAAGCATCTCTGCTTTTTCTCTTTCAACAATGAATCAAACAGTGAAGAACCGTCAAAGAGGGCACTGATGTAGAATGCCTTTAAGTGGCCCACAAAGTCAACCAGGCAAAGCCAGGCCTGGCTCCTCATGACTACACCAATTCTGGCTATCCTCTCTGCTATATCCTTCCCGTCATGCATTAGGTGTATGAAGATGTTTAATATGTTGGACATCATGCTCAAGGCCACTTCTAATCGCTTCCTGGAGTCTGACAATCAGGGGTGTTTTCAGACTACTAGGGTTTGCTGAACCAAATCGCTCTGGAAAAAATTCATACGAGTGGTGTAGTTCAGAGTCCTTACCACGAAGCTTGGCTGAAGCATGTCTGCTTCCCAAGTTAATCCATCTTACAGGACTCTTTGGAAGGGGAATGGGACCAGAGGCTGAATCAGCACTCAACACATTCATCACCGCCACCATGATAATGGAATCTACTACTAGAGACTCTGCCTAGTGTTGCCTGTCCTTGGGAGGTCTAAGAATTTAATCAGGGTTTTGTGATACTGCCACACATATATCTTGTTCCTGCAAAGACCTTCTTACTACCAGACTGATAAACATCCTCAGGAGGGACCATCGAAGAAATAGATGGGGTTGAGCCATAGGCTTCAAAGAAAACCTCTTCTTGGTGGGGGGGTTGATGGGCGAGGATCCCATCTGTCACATAAGCTTCCATCTCTATCTGCATCATCAAGAAACTCCTCAAGTGAACCAGGTCTACCTCTGACATACTCTTGTAGGACATGAAGAATCTCAAACATGATGTGAAAGGAGGCAGAGAAAGAATCTGGTGGAGTTCCCTGTAGGACAAATTATATCTGCATGGTCTTTTGGGTTTGGTACCTGGAGCAGTATTTATTTATTTATTTTACATTTGTTGACCGGGGGAGTCCAACTGGATTACAAGTCCATTTTCTGTGGAGGCCTGGGGAGAAAAGTTCCAAGAGAACAACTTTTTACAAAACAGTTTTAAGGACAGACTTTTGACATACAATTTCTACAGAAGAGACTTTGACATACATATTAAATAACAGACAGGATACATTCATTCTCTACAATACAATATTAAATTTTACAAGATATTCCTAAGTTTAGGAATCCTGTGATAGATTTACTATCAGAATAAAATCAGCGAGACATACAATAAGGCTCCGAGAGAGCAGATGATGCTCGCTATAGTTGAGAAGGATAACAAATTGATTTACTGTATGTCTTTGCCTGGTTTTAATTGAGAAGGATAACAAATTGATTTACAATATGTCTTCTCCTGGTTTTAGTTGCTTATGGAAAGCACAACATTGCTGGGGTAGTTTTCCCTAACTCCTGGAGAGATGGGATGAGCAGTAGATTAAAAGTCCTAAGTGGGTACAGTACTATGATTGGTTGGCTTAGCAGAGTTACTTAAGTAAAGGTGAAGTGTTCTAATGAGACAGCCAGGGGGGATACAGGAGCACAGTCAATTATTCAAAACGTGAGTTTTAACAAGTTTCTTGAACTGTGATGGGGATTTGTTGTCAGTTATGTGGGCAGGAAGGGAGTTCCAGGTTTTTGCTATACAGTGGCTGTAGACAAACTTACCAGCTTCATTGTTATATTTGGTTACTTTGGGAAGGTTTTGTGTGCTAGACCTCAAGGGCCTGGCAGTTGTATAGGGTTGCAAAAGATTTTGTAGGGATGGGGTGTTTTCAGAGTTATGTATTATTTTGTGGGCTAGTGACAGTTGATTGAGTTGAAGTAGTAGTGGTAGTTCTAGCCAATTGAGTTTTTTTAGGCATTCACAGTGATGTGTTCTGATGGGAGAGGTTGTAGCAAATTTGGCTATCTTATTATAACAACTATCACATTTGTTTAGGTCGGATTTGTGGAGATTTGTAAGCACAGGGGAGGCATGAGCCTCTGGAAGCTGTAGAGCTGGTGGAGGAGAACAGTTCAGGGTTCCACCCATAGGGGCATCCAACCTCACTGTTCTCAGTGTCTTAAAAGGCCCTAAGTCATCAGCCTGTCCTCCTCAACTCACAGTCCTTAGATTTATGTTTGTCTGAAAATTTCTGGATTTAAGAGGACATTCTGATCAGGGGGCAAAAGCCTCTTAATGGAGTTTGTTTTTCCTGTCTGATAAAACTCTTCGAACTCCATTGGTGGTATCTGAGAATTTCCTGTTTGAGCCTCAATTCTAATTCCCTTTAAGGCGGTCTACCTTTTCCATTTGTGGTGCCATCTTCAGCTCCAATTTTCTCCTCTTGGGGAAGGACCCATTTATTGAGGAGGCATCTTTCAATCTGGCAGAGGTTGGTCAAAGGCATTATAAATGGCATAGTCCGCAGATACCAAAACTAATATGTCACATCGCACCAAAAGCAACAACAAAACAAAAATATAGTGTAGTGTGGAGAACAAAAAACAAAAGTAAAAAGTGTTAACTCCAAACTTTAATAGTAAAACTAAAATAACCTAGGCTAATTTCTTTCCTGTTTTAACATCAAACCAAAAATACTTTGAAGAAGTCCTGTTTACTGTAAAAGGATGAAAGCACTTAACTTTGGATATTTTGTTTTTAATATTAAAGACTGGCATAACACTTTTTACTTCTGTTTTTGTTCTCCTCCACACACTACATTACTCAGATAAATGACCTACACCCACGCACAAATCATGATTGTCTTTGAGGGTATTTTGTGCCCACACTTTGTGCACTTTTTAAAACTTTTCTCCTTGTTCATAATGAAGACTTAATGGAAACCCATAAAAAGGAAGCAGAAAATATTGTTGAGCAACCAACAATTACCAGAAATCAACACTAGCACATGAACTATAACATATTAACCAGATTGTTTTACTTAATGGCAACAGAATATATCCCACATAGCCAGATGGTGGGGGAAAACCACCAGCTACTGCACTGGAAGAAAAAAAGGTCCAGAACCAGCCAAAAACTGCAAATTTAAAGTAGCAGACAAACTATCCCTAAGAAGTCTATAAGAAAAGAAAGGTTAAATGCTACTGGCAATAAACAAGGTGGAGCACTTAGCTAATCAGACTGTTGGAGATCCACATCTGTTCACGATGGCAGCAAATGAGATATGATACAATTCCAGACTTTAATGTATATTGGAAGGGAAAATCTAAAAAGGGCTTGAGACTGAAGCAATAATGTTACTGGGTTGAATTTGAAATGTGGATCGGGGATTCACAAGTCAGATCAGAAGGACTAAATGAACAGGATCAGTAATACAGAGAGAATAGTCCAAGCAATACCATGCATTTGACCATGTGCCAAAATCAAAACAGAACAGACGGCAACTATAAAAGGAGTCAGTTTAGGACGCAAGACAATAGTTGACATTGACGCCAAGGCTGGCTGGGTAGAGGAACAAAACAATAAAGTTACATTCAACCCAAAACAAACTTAAAAATGTCCCAGAATGATAAATGTGTTAAAAACTATAAGCCAAAGTCAACATCTGTATACTTGTCTAGGCTTCTTGAAAACAGAACCATGACAACCTACAACTAACATCAAAAACCAGAGCTAAGATGGTGAGAAAGTCCAACACTGACCAAGTTGGAACTAAACACAATGAGCCTAAAGGAAGTCACAGAAAAGTACAGTTGTGTACACTTACCATAAAAGTAGATGTTCGAGTGTATTCACTGTTGCAGTCATTACATTTGGGTAATCCTGCTGGCAGGTTGCCCTCAGCCAGCCTGAATTCCAAAGTCTTGGCTCCTGCGTCGGCTGCTGTCGCCCCTTCCCTGATGTCAAGTCGTCAGGGGTATAAAAGAAGCAGCCAATGCCATTTTCTTCAGTTTTTCTTGCCCCAGATGTCAAGTGCCCCCAAAAAGGGTAGCCAAACTTTATATATATATATTCAGAAATACACCAATATAAATTTTACCTTCATCTATAAGCAAATACACCACATGGGTAGTATAAATCAGAGAAGGAAAGATAAGATCCGAAAGAAAAAAGGGGGGAAGGCGGGTGGGTAGCCTGGACTGCAACAGTGAATACACTCGAACATCTACATTGATGGTAAGTGTACACAACTGTACTATGTTCTTCATGTTTCACTGTTGCAGTCATTACATTTGGGTAGAGTCCCAAAGCTATGGTTGGGAGGCTGGAACTAGACAGCAGTAGGAGCGGCTATGAGACCCTGCAGAACTGCAATGGCAAAGTCTGCTCTGGATTTAGAGTAGAGTGGCAGATGATAATGCTTTGTAAAGGTGTGCACTGAACTCCAAGTAGCTGCCTCTAAAATGTCTCTGGTTGGTACTCCCCTGAGAAAGGCTGCTGAGGTGGCTGCAGCTCTGGTGGAATGAGGCCTAATGCCCTTAGGCACTGGCTTGCCATGGTGTAAGTAGCAGAAACTAATGCAGTAGCCTAACCACTTAGAAATAGTCTGCTTTGAGATAGGCTTTCCTTGTGATCCTGCAGCATATGCCACTAGTAATTGCTCTGTCTTCCTGAAAGCTTTGGTTCTGTCCAAGCAGAATCTAAGCTGACCGTGTACGTCCAAAGAATGCAGAATTCTCTCCACCACCTTGTTCTGTGGATTTGGGTAAAAGGTGGGCAGATGGATGGCTTGGTTAAGAGCCACACTGGACACCAGCTTAGGCATAAATGTTGGGTTTGTCCTCAGGGAGACCCTGTCTGGATGAAAAATGATGAAAGGTTCCACAGCCATGAGCACCTGTAGCTCTGAAACTCGTCTTGCAGAAGTAATTGCTAAGAGCAGAGCTGTTTTCCAAGATAATAACTTCATATCAGCAGTAGCAGCTGGCTCAAAAGGAGGCAGGGTGAGCTTTTCCAAGACATAGTTGAGGTCCCATGCAGGTACTGGTAGTCTCCTTGAGGGCCTTACATTTTTGGCTCTTCTGAGGTACTGTCTTAATAAAGGATGAGAAAAAAGTGGTGGCTCTGTATTGCAATGAGCTGAAATGGCAGAGGCATGAATTTTAATTGATGAAAAAGATAGGCCTTTGTCCAGCATCTCAGTTAAATATTGCAAAATCTGAGGAATATTTGGTACCGCTGTTTCAGTTCCTTGTGCCTGGTTCCAAGCACAGAATCTCTTCCATTTTCCAGCATAAGATTTTCTAGCACTTGGCCTTCTGGCTTCCAAAATGACATCCATCACAGCTTTACTGAGAGGTGTGTTTTGTATAACTACATTATTTGCCATGCTGTCAGGTTTAAAGTTCTGAGTTGGCTGTGCAGGATCTGACTGCTTTTCTGGGACAGTAGATGAGGTATTTGAGGTAAGGTCCAAGCTGGGCATTGAGACAAGCTCCTTACTACTGGATACCAGTACTGGTGGGGCCAGTCTGGGGCAATCAGTATCATCTTTGGCTTCTCCTGTCTGACCTTTAGGAGTACCTTGGGGAGGAGAGGCAGAGGGGGAAATGCATATACTGATAGGTTTTCCAGCTGAAAGATAGGGCATCCACTTTCCATGCTTGTCTGTGATAAATCCTTGTGCAGAATCTTTTTAGTTGGTAGTTGTGAGGGGAGGCAAATAGATCTATGTCCGGGCATCCCCATTTCCTTGTTATCATGCTGAAGACTTGTGGATCCAGGTGCCACTCGTGGGGATCCATGAGGTTTCTGCTTAGTTCGTCTGCCAGAGTATTTTTCCTTCCTGGCAGGAATTGTGCCTGCAGATGTACTTGCTAAGTCAATGCTGTGTCCCACAAAGTCATGGCTAGTCTGCAAAGGGGGTAAGAATGTGTGCCCCCCTGCTTGTTTATATACCACATGACCGTGGTGTTGTCTGTCTTTATCAGTAGTTGTCCTGGATAAAGTAGGTCCTTGAAGGCTGTCGGGGCATTTTGAACTGCTAGCATCTCTTTTAGATTGATATGTAGATGCATTTGGTTTGAGGTCCATGTGCCCTGAATGCATCTTCCTGCCATGTGGGCCCCCCAGGCATAATCTGATGCATCCGTTGTTAGTGTCTGCCTGGCTGGGGTAATGTGAATGGCTGTCCCTTGTTTTGGTGACAAGCCTTTGCCCACCACTGAAACTTCTGTTGCAGGCAGGGAATGAGAGTAATCATAGTTTCCAGGCTGTGGCAATGTTGAGTCCAAACACTTTTTAGGTACCATTGAAGTTTCCTCATATGCAGTCTTGCATATGGAATTAGTAGGATGCAGGATGCCACGAAGCCCAAAGCCTGCAGAATTTTTCTTGCAGATAACTGGGCCTTTGTTGCCAACATTTTGAAATAGGTAGTCAGTTGCCTTTGTTTGTCTGGTGTGAGATAAGCCATCTGGGCAGTTGTATTTAAGCTTGCACCCAGGAATATTATCTCTTTTGAGAGGGTACTAGTTTTGATTTCTTTTCATTGACTGTGTACCCTAGGCATGTTAGAAGTCTTTTCACAAATGCCAGATGCTGTAGAAGAATGTCCTTATTCTCGGCTTGAATTAGACAGTCGTCCAAGTAAGGATATATTTGTATTCCTCTTTGTCTGCAGAATGCAATTACTGGTGCCAGGCACTTTGTAAAGACCCTGGGTGCAGTAGATAAGCCAAAGGGCAGTGCAGAAAATTGGTAATGCATTGAGCCAGCCTTGAATCTGAGGTATCTTCAGCATATTTGTCTGATTGGGACATGCAGGTATGCCTCTTTTAGGTCTAAAGTCACAAGCCAAGCGTTCTTGCCCAGCATGGGCAGAAGCTGCTGCAAAGTCAACATCTTGAATTTTGGTTTATCCAGGAATGTGTTCAAAAAAGATAGGTCCAGTATTGGCCTCCAGGCCTTGTCCTTTCCAGGTACCAAGAACAGTCTTGAGTAAAATCCTTGTCCCTGCTCTTGCTCTGGTACTTGTTGAATGGCCCCCATGTCCATGAGGGATGAGACTTGTTTTTGTGCCTCTGCCCATTGATTTTTTGGCATATCTGGCCAGCCATTTGCCTTTGGCAGGGTATGGAAATGGAACTTGCAGCCCTGTGACACAATATTTAGGACACACTTATCTTGGGTTATAATGTGCCAATTTTGAGAAAAAAGTGCTAATTTTCCCCCTAATGGTGCTGCCAGCAGATAAGTGCTTGGTGCAGGCAGGGGAAAGTCATTGGGACTGTTTCCTGTATGGTTGTGATTTGTCTTCTCCAACTTTGGAGGTAGAAGCCCCCCCATTGCTTTGATCAGTATGAACCTTGCGCCTGGGATCTGCCTCTAGGGCGTCTGGATCTGCCCCTTTGAGGTCTGTCTAACACAGGAAAGGACCAATTCTTTGTTGGCCAGTGTCTACTAAACCTAGGTGGCTGTACTTGTAAAACATCTTTGACCGTTTGCATAGATTTAGCTTTGTCCTCCATTTTCTTTAACACCTCTTCTGCCTTAACAGTAAACAAAGTATCATGCTGTAAAGGTGCATCTAATAATTTAACTTTAACATGATCAGGCAGATTTTGTTCCTTTAACCAAGCAGGCCTCCTAATTACAGAACCTGTAACTGCAGCCCTGCAGGAGGCCTCTAAAGAATCAAAACCACATTGCAAAGTATGCTTTCCAACTTGTTCAGCTGCGTGCAATGAATCCTGCATTTCTTTGTTTTCTGCACATTCAGAGTTTAGCATTTTCTGTTTAAGCAATGCCATGACATGTTGCTGATATTTGAGCATATGAAACGGACAGTTTAATGCCCTTATAGCCAAGGTAGCAGATGTGTAAACCTTTTTTCTCCATCTATCCAGTGCCCTAGAATCTCTGTCAGAGGGGGTAGGGTTTTTTGCAGCGGAAGCCTTAGGTCCTTTGAGACCCTGAGAAATAGTTTCTGGGTCTGCAGCAGGGTTTTTAAAAAGGAATTTATGAGAGTTAGGAACCCTGTAATATCTGTCAGGCTTAACAAGAGCTGGAGGTAAGGAGTCGGGGGAAAGACTAGACTCCGAAAACACATCATCTACAATGTCTAACACAGGTGGGATGGCTAGTGGCTTGCGCTGAGGTAGTAAAAGGAAATCCCTGAGCCTCTTTTTAGGTTCTGAAAAATCTTGGCTCTCCCAGTGGAAATGCTCCCTCATGGTATGTAAGGTTTCCCCAAAAGAATAGTCCTCTGGGGGAGAAGCTGAAGGTGTAGATTCTTCAGCATCAGAATCCTCATAGGGGGGGGAAGAGAATATTCCTGATCAGAAGAAATGGAAACCTGATCTGAAGATTCATAGTTAGTCTCTTGTCTAGGCCTCTTATCAGGAGGGGGATGAGAACCCCTTATCAAGGTAATCAAGACTTCGGCCATTTTGAGCATCTGTTTTTTGGGCATAGAGGCCTGACCACGTGGCTCTTGAGTTTCTTTGCTTTAGAAGGTGCTTTAGTCTTTGTCTTTGAAGCTGAAGTCGGTTTGATGTAAAGACGTTTAGGTCTGAATACACCCTCAGAAGCCGGTGCCTGCTCAGCGGCTCTGGACCCATCTGAAGGGATAATATTTGAGGCTCCATTACCTTGAGTTTCCAGCAGCATGGCTAACTCCACGTGGGAGTCGGTAGCGGCCTGCGACTCTAAAGTAGCGGGCGTCAGGGGCTGTGAAAGCACCTTACTGAGGACCAGCGAACCAGCGACTGGCTTAGGAGAAGCTTCATCGTCGGGTTTAGGTCTCTGTTGTCTATCTCTTTCCTTTTCTTTGTGTTTTTTGTGAACTCCAGTAGTCGGATGGCTATCTGACGACATTTCTGGATAATTAAACCAGCATCCAAAATAGTTTAAAGCAAAATCATACTGACGCTTAATAGTGCGTTGGTTAAATCTAGCACAAAACCGACAACCAGAAACGTGATCAGGGCCTAGGCAAGGAATACAGTAAGAATGAAAATCCTTATGAGGTATTTGCTTTCCACAAGAAATACAATTATTAACTTTTTCTGACATCGGTCTGGAGCAAGAAAAAAGTTTCCCCAACGGGGTACTTAGCTTTACTGAAGACTTCGGATATGAAACTCGAACACGAAAATCTCAGGAGTCGGCTGACTGGCACTTGCGAACTGCTTCTGCTTCGGGCACCGCACGGCAAGAAAGACTGAAGAAAATGGCGTCGGCTGCTTCTTTTATACCCCTGACGACCTGACGTCAGGGAAGGGGCGACAGCAGCTGATGCAGGACCCACGACTTTGGAATTCAGGCTGACTGAGGGCAACCTGCCAGCAGGATTACCCAAATGTAATGACTGCAACAGTGAAACACGAAGAACATCCAGACCTGACGAGGCCAGTAAGGAGCAATGAGGATCAACTTGCTTCCCAGTCGAATGGCTTTCTGTATCACTTTGGGGATAAGAGGGAATGGAGGAAAAGCATATAGAAGTCCCGTGGACCAGAGCGTCTCTGGGTATTTCGCCCGGAGGGGGAATTAGGGAGAAATAACTGCTGCACTTGGCATTGACTGGACTAGCAAAGAGGTCGCAGCAAGGTTGTCCCCATTTTTGGAAAATGTGTTCCACTATTTCCCGTTTCAGAGACCACTCGTGAGGCAGTAAGCTTGCCCAGCTTTGCTTGTCGGCTATCCCATTGATTGTCCCCGGAATGTGCATTGCTACCAGAAAGCGCTGGGAAGAAATCACCCATTCCCAAACTCGCATGGCCTCTTGACAGAGTAGGTAAGATCTGGTACCGCCCTGTTTGTTGATATACCACACAACCGACATGTTGTCCGATTGTATTGCAATCGTCCCTGGAGGAAGAAGGTCCTGAAGTGCTTGCAATGCCAGAAGCACCGCTCTCATCTCCAGAATGTTGATATGCAGATGAGTCTTGTGTTCTTGCTATGTGCCGTGGACAGTCCTGCCAAGATAATGACCCCACTTGACCTGGGAGGCATCCGTGGTCACAGTGGCAATGGGTTGGGCAGGCACAAAGGGAGCTCCCGTGAACAAGTTGTTGGGGGCTATCCACCAAAGAAGGTCCTTTTTGCATGATTCCGTCAGCAGAATAGGGTGACTCAGCGGTAGATATTGGAATGACCACTGGGAGAACAGGAGCCATTGAAGGATTCCCATGTGCAACCTGGCTAAAGGTATTCACAGAATGGTTGAGGCCATCATTCCAAGACGTTGAAGAATCCATTTTGCTTTGACTTTCGGAAGCAGAAGCAGAACTTGTGAGATGAGGTTTTGTGCTCTTTCAGCGGGAAAATGAACTGTCATATCCACTGTGTCTAGGTAGAGGTCTGAGCCTATAAAAATCACAGATTGCGAGGGCAGTAATGCAGATTTTTCCCAGTTTATGGAGATCCTTAGTTGAGCACAAAGCTGAATGACGGTGTCCCTGTTTTGGAGGAGTAGATGCCTGGTTGGGGGGGGGGGGTCAGGAGCCAGTTGTCCAAATACGGAAACACCTGGAATTCCTGATGTCTCAGGTGAGCTGTCACTACTGCCATGCATTTGGTGAACACCCTGGGGGCTGTGGTGAGACCAAAGGGCAGAGCATGAAACTGATAATGGCTGGCTCCCAGCCAGAAGCGTAGATATCTCCTTGATGCCTTGTCCATTTTTATATGGTAATAGGCATCTTGGAGATCCAGAGAGCACATCCAATAGTCTTTCCCTAACAACGGGAGTATCGACTGCAGTGTGACCATCTGAAATATGTCCTTTTTCACGGATTTGTTTAATCTGCTGAGTCCAAAATTGGCCTCCAGTCTCCAGTTCGTTTTGGGACTAAAAAGAACCTGGAGTAAGTTCCAGATCCTGTCTGGTCTGTTGGGACGGGCTGGATGACTCTTTCTGAGAGCAACTTGTTGATCTCCACAGTTGCCTGATCCCTGTGATTGGGTGGAACATCTGGGATCTTTTTGAGAACAAATGGTGGAAGGGAAAAGGGTATGATACAGCCTCTGGTAACAACTCTTTGTACCCACTTGTCTTGGGTTATATTTAGCCAAGCTTCTGAATACAAAGAGATGCGACCCCCGACTGGCCTCAGAGAAATGCAGTCGAGCCCCACATCGTGAGCACTAAGGCAGCCCTCGAAAGGAATCATGGCCTTGCTGGTATTGCGGACCGCCGCTGCTTCTAGGGTGACGTCTACCATTTCCTCCTCCTCTGCCTCTGAAGGAGGGTTCACTCTGTGTGTCTGGAAAGGCCATCTGGGACTTTTTGAACCATATTTTACCTCCCCTTTGACCTTTGGGGTATGGTCGAGAGGGAACGGTAAAACAGACTCTCACGGCAGAGAGAGTCTTTCCTTCCTGCTCACATCGAGTGAGTGTTTCTTTCACCTTGGGAGCAAACAAGGAGGAACCATCAAATGGGGCATTGGTGAAGGTGGACTTAAAAGGCTCCACAAAATTACACAAGCACATCCAGGAGTGGCGCCTAAGGGCAACTCCTGAACCCACTGCTCTGCTCGCTCCATCAGCTGCATGGGAGATAAGCCGCATGGAGGGGTTAACTACCGAATTTAGGGTGGACAACTGGGCAGAGATCCTATCAGGGACTCCCTCAGGACAAGCACCCTGTATGGAATCTCTTAACTCCTTGAAGAGATCCCTCTGCAACCTTGTGAAATGGGTAAGATAATTCAGAGATCTAAGTGTGAAAGCCGCTGAACTAAATACACACTTCCCAAATCTGTCCATCTGTCGAGACTCCTTGTTTGGCGGATGAACAGAGGAAGAAGTCTCCGGCAACTCCTTCTTCGTGGCCGCCGCCACCACCATGGCACCTAAGGGAACAGCCTTAGACAAGAAATCTTTTCGAGGAGGGGCAGACAGGAACTTATTTGGTCTTCTAGGAACTGGCTCCATGGCATCGGGAGTATCCCACACCTTCCGACTAACCAGATCCATTAGCTCATTGAAAGGTGGAGACACCCAAGAGGCAGAGGGTTGAGACCCGAAAGCCTTCAGGTACACAGACTCCTCATCAGAAGGGTTGACAGTGGGCCAGTCGCACCTCTGTTTAAGGATCTCCAGGATGTCCACAAAGGAGACATCATCACGGGATGACTTAGGGGACCCCTGCGACTCCTCGAGGTCAGTGTCCGATGTCAGAGACTCATCTTGGGAGTCAATATGCTTCCTCTTGCGTACCCTCTTCTGAGGAGGCTCCTCAAAAGGACCTTCTGGAGAGGCCCCAGAAGAGTGGGGGCCACCAGCCAGTGGCTCCTGAGGCTGTGGGTCTTTGTTGTCTCCGGAGAGAGTAGGTACTGAGACCGAAGTGGGAGCCCTGGGGGAAGAGTACTTGTACCACTGGCAGGGGCTGTAGATTGTGACAGCACACTCATCACCTCAAAAGCCGACCTCTCCAGCTCCGAAGACTCTTCCCGCTCCAAAGAGACAAAAGATGGTGCCGGAGCTCGAGCCATCGGCTCCGAGATAGATGCATGGTCTGAGCTCACCCTGGCGGAAGCACTGAGAGAAAAGCTCGGAATTGACGAAGATCAATTCAAACCCTTCCCATCAGCGCCAACAGAAGAGCTTCGGTCCCTGGACACGACAGACAGAGCTGAGCGTGTTGGAGCCGAACTTGGCTCCAATGCAACTGCAAGGAGAGCTGGAACCGAGGGTTATTCCAGCTCCAAAAAGCCAACATGGCTTGGAGGAGAAATCACGGATGAGGGCAAAACAGGTTCGAGTGGCTCTGGAGCCGACTGGGTCTGAGCCAACAAAAATTTAGGCAGAGCAGACGACTTCAGGAGTCTCAGTACTACCCTCTCCACATCTTCTTCCAAAAGACTCCTGGAAGATCTGGAAGATAAAGTTGGGGATCTCGACCTAGCAGGCACTGAAGGTTTGATCAGCAAGGAGACCGGTAGGGAATCTATAGACCAGCTCCGAGCAGAAGAGTCAACTATTTCCAAAGGTTCAGCTGTCGGCACCGAAGCACTTGTGACCGACTCTGAAACCATGGTGCTCTCCTTCGGCTGCAAAGACTGAGAAGTCGAGGAGGCAGATTTTGTCAATTTGGAAGGCGGCTCTGAAACACCAGCTGGTGCCGTAGAAGGCCTTTTTGAACCTTTTGATTTGGAGTCAGATCTTGACTTTGAAGACTTAGATGAAGATGCCGACGAACCAGATAAGGCTTCCTCGAAGGTTGGCTTCAGAAGACCCCTATCAGCTTGTTCTTTCTCTCCTGCAACACTCTAGGAGAGAAAGCATGACAGAACAAGCATGATTCATGCAAATGGATGGCTCCCAAGCAGTAGACACAGCTACTGTGGCCATCCGTCAAAGAAATTTTCTGGGAGCATTTCATACATTTTTTTAACCCAGAGGTAAAGCCCTATAAATATACTTTCCAGTAAATAACAGTAAATATTTCAAGAACATTGATTAGTTTACAACCTATAGTTGTTATACATGCACGATATTTATCAGATCATTCGAAAATTTCGCTGAGTTTTGCTAAGGAGATAAAAGATACCTTGCAGCAAAGAGGCTGTAAATTGGTCTCTTAATCCAAACCTGCTGAATAAGGAAGAAATAATACAGGAAATTACAAAGTACCTTAAAGACTTACTGGTTAGTCTAAAGAAACAACAACATGCCCCAGATATTGAATGGGCAACAGTTAAAACACAAATAAGAGGGATCCTTTTGCAAAAAGCATCTTATTATAAAAAAATACTAAATAAAGATATTCAAAACTTGGAAATGAAAATTAAATTATTGGATCAACAACTGATTCAGAATTTTAATGAACAAACAGAGAAAGAACTATTTAAATGTCAGAAGGATCTCTTCTTAATGCAAAATAGTAGATTAACATTTCAAGAATATAAGATGTTAGCGAGATATGCTAATCACGTTCAAACACTATCGAGAGCATTGGCTAGGATCATTAATCAATCAAAAACAACACTACAAATTTCGGAAATACAATTTAATAATAAAATATATTCTAAAACAGAGGATATTATTAATATTTTTGAGAAAATATATACAAAAATTTATGACGGGCAAAAGGATATGTCCTTGCATAGAATCTATGAACAATTTTTACAATCAATTAAGTTTCCAGAAATAGGAGAGGATATTCAAAATGATTTAGTTAAACCGATATCTGAAGAAGACATAGTATATACAATTCAACATATGAAATCACACAAATCACCAGGTCCTGATGGGATGACAGTGGAGTTTTATAAAAGGTTTGCGGATATTTTTGGTAAGATACTTTCAGTTATATTTAACTACATAATTAGGAATACTATTAATGATCCTCATCTTAATGCCTCAAAGACTATTTTTATACATAAAGCCAATTCAGATCCTCAAAACCCCGATAATTATAGACCGATATCATTAATGAATGTAGACATGAAAATTCTAACCTCCATTATAGCATCTAGACTGAAGAAAATCATGACTCATATAATATCCAAAGAACAGGCTGGATTTATGGCAGGTAGACAAACCAGTGATAATACTCTTACATTACATACTATGATAACACATGCTAAACAAAATAATCTTAATATCTATGCCCTTATAATTGATGCACAGAAGGCCTTTGACAGGGTAGATACAATTTTTTTGTTTGCTCTTTTACCTTATTTTAATATACCCCATGAATTTGTTCAAATGTTGCAAATATTATATAGTAATCCCTATACTACACTGTGCATTAATAGAAGCCTCTCCAAAAGAATACAGATTAAGACTGGAACACGCCAGGGCTGCCCTTTGTCCCCTTTATTATTTAATCTTTATCTTGAGCCTCTGTTCTGATATATTAAGCAGAATGTCTACCATAATGTCCCAATAATTTATGGAACAAAAATTTTAATGGCAGCTTTTGCGGATGATCTTAATATTTATTGTGCATCTCCAATATCTCACACTGACAAATTATTGAAGGCTGTTAATGATTTTTCAGAAGTCTCTAACTACAAAATTAACTTGGAAAAAAACAATATTTTTCCTTTAAAGACACCTAAACCTTTTTCGTTATTGCCTTTGGTTGGGCAGGTAACATTTAAAGAAAAAATTAAATATTTAGGTATTGAGTTTTCTACAGACTAAGACTTCTACAATAATAACATTAAAACAATTTGGGACCAAATAATTTCTGATTTCGGGAGGTGGAAAAATTTACGATTGCCTCTACTAGCAAAAGTTTCAATTGTTAAAATGAATGTGCTACCATGATTACTTTATAATTTTAGATCAGCCCAATTAATACTTTTGAAGACATTTTTTAAAAAAATTCATAAAGAATTGGCTAAATTCATTTGGGAACCAAAAAAAAAAAACAGGATATCTTATGATAAATTAATGATCCCAAAAAATAAAGGAGGACTGGAGTTGCCTAACTTCGAATTGTACAACCTAATCGTGAACTCTAACAGAATTCTAAGAATTGCCAACTATGATACAACTACTACTAAGTGGACACCAACTTGGGTGATTTTGAATTATAGATATATTTTAAAGTTAAACATTAATCCTAAAGCAATCCCCTTTTTAGGTAAAGATACTTTGAAAATTTATGGGATTGTTGAACATATTAAAACTAACATATTATCTATACAAGATTTATTTCAATCTTTGGATCTGGGTCAATATATGATGGTTTTTCAACCATTTCATAGGAATCCTAATTTAAAATTGAACAATCAATTAATTGATCTTAAACAGTTTCCACTAATAGTTAATTTAACTTTGATTGATATATACAAATATCTGGACCACTCAGCCAATCAAATAAGACAAGAATTAAACTTACCCAAAATTATCTTGTTATTTTGAGACAAATTAGAGAACTTGCTATGAGCTACTTTTTAAATTTTAAACCTGAAGATGAAAATGTTAATAAATGCTTTGAGTTGTGGCAAGCCCTCCAACAGGATATTAAATATATAACAACAACAAATAAATTAATTAAAGACTTTAAATTTCATGATAAAATTCTGTTATCCAACTATTGGGAAGAGAAAATTTTAGTGACAGACAAAAGTAATATGTTAAAAGCAATTGACCTGACTATCAAATCTACTTCTCTTCAAAAATTGATGTATACCCAGTTGATGATATGGAATAATGCATATTATACACGCCTTAACCTACATAAATTTAATGCTAAAAACTCTCCAACTTGTCCATACTGTAAAAATCAACCGGCTGATCTTCTTCATATGTTCTGGAGCTGTAAATGCATATATAAGCTTTGGAATTCCCTTAAGATTCAACTTCAGAAGATGGGTTACCAAAGTACAACGCTGTCATGGAAATTTACGATTTTACATATTCCTCCGAAAGAAGTCCCTAGATCACAAAGTACCATATATATTAATATTTTTCTGTTAATGAAACTTTATATAGCCACTAATTGGTTAGACCCATCTAAAACATCTTGGGAAAACTTTAGAGTTTTGGCAACAAGGCATATATTAGCTCATAAACTACTCAAGTCCGAATAATAAAAACACTAATAACCCAAAAATTTGGGAACAGATATTTAATATTATATTAGCATAATACTCACATTTATATACTTGCTTGGAGAGAATTTTGTATTTAAACTGTATATTACTGGAAATGTTATTAACTACTTTTTGTTTTTTCTCTATTCTTAATGTTTTACATGGAAGCATTCTTGTAAATATTGTATATTTGTTTGGTGTGATAGTTAGTGATATTAGTTAGTAATACTTTGTTTTATATTTTTTTTCTTAAAATTTTGTGTTTGTTTTTACTTGTGTATGAAAATAATATAACAATAAAGATTTATTATGGAAAAAAAAATAACAGTAAATATGCAAAAAACAGTTATTAATGAAAAATTTTCAAAGACTTAGCCAGAGCCAAGAGAAGCACATCCGAACTCGTCAACCAGGCAAATGAGATCTGGGGATTGCACTGGTGCACCATGGGATACCTGCTTAGCCACGAGCCAACCAGAAGTCTTCAAGCTTGAAAATCGTCTGAGTCGTAGTCGAGGATCGGCTCCGTACCCATATGTAAAATGAAGGTGAGATTGGACTACCTAACATCAGAACATTTTAGATCCGAATTACTAACAATTTAAAGTGCTTTTTCTATAGGTTTGAGACTTGCTTAGTACCCTACTCAAAATGCTGCATTATTCTGGAACTACTTTCCCCAACAGAAATTTAGTGGGGAATTTGGCAAGTTGTCCAGGAGAGTGCATTTGGGAGGAAAAGGCCAGACAGTCCTCATTTGAATAATATTTCTCCAAGGAAGTTTCATGCTGCCTTTCCAAAAGCGTAAAGACAGATGAATGGGGAGAAAGAAAGAAAGGAGATGTCAAAGACAGAATGGCTTTATACAAGCTTTGAGAGTAGTAAAACCATTCTCTCTCATGAGACATCACTGCAGACAAATGTTTACATTTTTTGCTTTTTCACCCTGATGACCACTTGAATAAAAATTTATACACTCACAATAACTAGGCATCCGTGTTGTCCATTTACATTCTTCCTCAACCCATAGGTTTGGATCCAGTCCTTGGATCCAACTCAACCTCATATTCCAGACTTTGGATACGACTCTCGAGCTCCTCCCTCTACTCAGAATGCACCATCCCATCCCCATTGTCCTCAGATCTCATTTGCCTCCATCGCAAACAGATACAGGCTCCTTTCTCTAGTATCAGTAAAGTTAATTTAGGGAGTTATTGTATTTATCTTTGTTGAAAACTTTTAAATTTACCTTTATCTTAACCTGTATATCCTCCCTCTTAATTTTTCCGCAGGATGTTAAAGTTTATACTGTTTTTCGAACATAGTAAATCTCTAT
This sequence comes from Protopterus annectens, assembly GCF_019279795.1. NCBI lineage: Eukaryota > Metazoa > Chordata > Ceratodontiformes > Protopteridae > Protopterus > Protopterus annectens. The sequence goes on from NC_056748.1 coordinate 1,159,383,364, forward strand.
TACCATTGCTGGTATTTTTTGTTTACCCTTTTATAACAGAATAATTCTGTTAAACTACTTTACTTGATAATTAAAATCTTTGTTTTCTTTTTCCTTCTCTCACTTTTATATTAAAAAAAGTATACTTCTTACAGTTTTTTTGTTACCTTTGTTTTTTTCTTATCTGCCATGTCAGATAAACCGACATGATTTAAAAAGTGCACTTTTTGTGGCTATAAAATCCCCAATTCGGATGCCCATGAGGAGTGTGTGTACTGCCTTGGACCCAGGCATCTGGACACTTCTTGCTCAATATGCTAGTTTACAAGAAAAACATAAAATGTCCTTTGTATTAGAGTATAATGGTTTGAATCAAAGCATTAAATCAGTTTTTTATAGAGAATGGGAAAGATTCAAAGCTCTTACAGATTTGGAAGATTTACCTAGAGATACTCCAAGGGTAGTATACAAAAATGCTAATAATATAAAGGAATATTTAGAACAAAAGAAAAAGGAAAATATAAATAAAAATATAGGTACCAGCTTGAATTATAAAAAGGGTACATTTAAATGTGGGAAATGTGGCCAATGTAAATATATAGCAAATAAGGAGAATATATATGTAGAGAGTAGAGGTAAATTGATTAGGGGTAATGGGCTATACAATTGTGATACTAAAGGATTAGTGTATTTGGCCACCTGTGTCAAATGTGGGTCATTTTACATAGGTAAAACGGAGAGAACTTTAAAAAGAAGAGTATATGAGCATACCTATGACATAATAAAAATGAAGGAGACTAATGCATTGTATAGACACAGGAAGATGTGTGAACATAGTATTTTTCAGTTTTTTGTAATTGAACATATAAAGAATAACATCAGAGGGGGGCCATGGGAAGACACCATAGGTTATAGAGAATTATGGTGGCAGATCATGTTGCAAGCAAATAAACCCCCAGGCTTGAATGAATATATTTCAATTTTACTTCTACTGAAACTAAAGGCAGCTAAAATATAATCCTGAGTGCAATAAATTATTTGGTCAATAGATGGTGCTATTTGATGGAAATATATGCTATTGGATTGGAAGTTTTATGAATGTTAATATTTTTATAAACATGTATATATAAAATATATCTAGCCCCTGCAAATGTGAATGGAATTGATTTTAAAGTGATGAATAGACATAATTTAAAGTTTTTTTAGAGAAATGTGATGTATTTATGTGATTAAATGAAATGTATTTTAATATTAATGAGTTTTTAAAAAGTAAGCTGATTTGTTTATTTGAATTAATTGGTATTTTTTGACTGGAAAATGAAAAAGGAAGGAAGTATATAATGGATGTTAATAAATAATGGAAGAGATTATCTGATGAAGTCCAGCTATAGGACGAAAACGCCTTGATTTTGGAATTGCGTTAATAAATTGTGTTTTGCACTTTGTTCTTAACTGTGGTGGAATCTATTGTGCTTGGTGACATTCAACAGAAAACTGCTGTTTTTTCTTGGTTGCTGTTTGGAATGGTTGTTGTTTATGATTTAAAAAGTGCACTTTTTGTGGCTATAAAATCCCCAATTCGGATGCCCATGAGGAGTGTGTGTACTGCCTTGGACACAGGCATCTGGACACTTCTTCTCAATATGTTTTACTTTCAACTCTAGGGCCTTGGCAGATAGGTGAAACAAACTGATATTAAAAGGTCTACCACCAGCTAATTCTCAGACTCAACACCTCTCCAAATCTAGTAAGTCAACTTCCTTGGAGCATAAGAAATGCTCTCCTCCAAAGTCCTCATGGTCTTCATCGGAGCCTCCAACAAAAACAAGGAAAATTTCAGATCTGACATCATCAGACCTGAAGATTGGCTCCGAAGGTTTTGGTTTCTATTGTTATCTCAGCATCTCCTACACCAACACTTTCAGATCCTAAGTCCTGAAATTTGAAGCATGGTACACCTCACAGGAGTCTTACACCAGAATTTCATAAATTTTGTTTCTGAGAAAGAAAGAAATAATTGATTCAATCTTCTGAAAACTTTTGTCCTATGTAGATAAAAACATAACGGTTTGTGAACATCAAGAAAATGCAGCAAATAATCTTTATTTGAAAAAATTGGAAAGAAGACTGGGAGATTGATAGTTTGATTAATACTGGATTTTGACACCACCTTAGGAAGGAAGGATGGACTGATTCATAGGGATACCTTGCCCTCATGAAATATCAAATAAGGAGGCTTGGAAGAAAGTGTTTAAATTTCTGATACTTTTCTAGCAGAAGTAATTGCTACTAAAATTAGTTTTCCATATCAAGAAACTTTAAATCACATTTAGCTGATAGTTCAAATGGTGGTTGAGTTAATGATTGTAAAAGGATATTTAAATCCTGGAGGGGGATAGGATCTTTAAAAGGGGGTCTAAAAAGAAAGGTTCCTTTTATAAATAATTTACAAACCTTGGAAGATGCCAAAGATGAATTATTAATTCCCATGTGAGAATATGGGTCCCTTCAGAAGCTTGAAATACTGAAATGTCGAATTTCAGTATTTCGAGCCCAAGAAGCCAAATCCACATAATAGCGAAAATTTAGAAGTGAGAAATTCAAAACCTTGAATACCGGAGGTTTTGAATTCCGCGCTTCTAACATTCCGCTATGGTCATGTATTCAGGTAAGTGTGTATGTGTGTGTGTGTGTGTGTGTGTGTGTGTGTGTGTGTGTTAAGGGGTTTGGGTATGGGCTGTGGTGTGTGTCAGTGTGTTTTGTTGCTGTGATGTGTGTGTGCGAAGAGAAAGTAGCTTGTGTGGTGGTGTTTTGTGTGTGTTTTATGTAGTGCGACTTCGGTGTGAGAATATTTAAGTGGGGGGGTGCAGGGGGGCTTTCATGTAGTACAGTGATTGTGTGTGTTTGTGTGGTGGATGGCGTGTGTGTGTAGTAAAACCACAAAATTCAAAACTTCTGGTATTCAAGGTTTTGAATTTTGCGGTTTTTACTTTTCGTTGTTTTGTGGATTCGACTTCTTGGGCTCGAGATACTGAAAAAAGAAGTTATGTCCTTACCATAACGTTCCATGTGGAGTGTTCATCTCGCCTTGGTTATTACACATGGGTTCGGAGCCGATCCTCGGCTCCGTGCCGGCCGACTGCAAGCTCTGCATCGAGAAGAAGCTCGAGGACATCCAATACCCACAATCCCCCTCTGCCTTTACCTCAGATCTAGTTTGCAAGCAAACCAGACATACAGCATGCACACCTGCCAACTATATACATAAAAGTACATATATACAAACATACCAAGAGTATGATAGTAACAGCAATACTGCAACAGCAGAAGGAGAATACTCCAGACCAGGCACCAAATCGAACGTTCTTCCTAAGGGTGGGAAGGGTGGGAGTGTAATAACCAAGGCGAGATGAACACTCCACATGGAACGTTATGGTAAGGACATAACTTCTTTATGTGAGAGTGTTCAATCTCGCCTTTGTTCTTACACATGGGTAGCGTCCCTAGCTCCATGATCCTGAGGAACTCAAGGGAGAACGTTCTTGAGCACAGTGGAACCAAAGGTTGCCCTATCCCTAGAAACCCTGTCCACTTTGTAATGAGAAATAAATGTATGTGGTTTAGCCCAAGTAGCAGCCGCACAAATGATGTCTAAAGGTAAGCGAGCTGCATGAGCCAAAGATGTAGAAATTGATCTGGTAGAATGTCCGCTGGGTTTTGCTGATAATGTTTGATCAGAATTCTCATAAACATAAATGATACAATCAGTTAGCCACTTCGAAAGAGTTCATTTCGTAACTGCAAGACCCTTTCTGCTGTCAGCAAAAGCTATAAATAGCTGATCAGATTTCCTGTGATCTTTTGTTCTATCCAAATAAAATCTGAGTTGTCTATGGACGTCCAGTTTGTGCAACATATACTCTAATTTATTAGAGTGGTCTTTAAAGAAGGTGGGTAATTCAATGGACTGGTTAATATTACTAGTAGAACAAACTTTGGGAAGAAAGGATGGATTAGTGCGTAGGGATACTCTGTCAGAATGAAAAATTAAATAGGGATGTTTGACTGAAAGGGCCTGTAGCTCAGACACCCGTCTAGCCGATGTAATAGCCACCAGAAATAATGTTTTCCATGACAAAAATTTCAAAGTGCAACTTGAAGCTGGTTCAAAGGGTGGTAACATCAATTTAGAGAGCAATAAATTTAAATTCCATGGTGATGTCGGACTTCTGACTGGTGGTCTGATATGAAAAGAACCTTTTAAAAAGGCTTTACAGAGTCTGTGAGCCATAATAGGTGCACCACTTTCTTCTATATGATAGCTAGAAATGGCAGCCAACTGTACTCTTAAGGTAGCCAGAGAAGCTCCTTCCTGAAATAATTCGGTTAGAAATTCTAAGACCTTATTCAACGGAGCTGTAACAGGGTCCAACTGATGTGACTCAGCCCAGATGACAAAACGTTTCCATTTACTAGTATAAGTCTTTACAGTGGAAACTTTATGAGAAGCTACCAAAATATCTTGAACCGCCGATGTAAGGGGGATTGACCTGGCTAAAAAGGGAAGCGGAGCAGCCAAGCTGCTAGATGGAGAGATTCCAGGGATGGGTGAGGAACTCCTGACGAGTGAGTCAGTAGATCTGGCTCTGGGTCCAGCATCCAAGGTCCCCGAATGCGGTGACGCAAGAGAAAGGGGAACCAAATTTGACGAGGCCAGAACGGAGCAATGAGAATTATAGTCCTCTGAAGGTTGTTTGCTTTCTGCAGAAACTTTGCAATCAGGGGAAATGGAGGAAAAGCATATAGGAGACCCGGGGGCCATTCGTGCACCAGCGCGTCCCTTGGGACTTCCCCTGGAGGGGGTAATAGGGCAAAGTAGCTCCTGCATTTGGCGTTCATTGGAGAAGCAAACAGATCGCAGGTAGGCTGGCCCCATTTGCGAAAAACCTTTTCCGCAACTGACTGTTTGAGGGACCACTCGTGAGGCAATAGTATTGCCCTGCTCAGCCTGTCGGCTATGACGTTGGATGACCCCGGGATGTGCGTTGCGATCAGAAAGCGACCGGTGGACTCTGCCCATTGCCAAATTCTCATGGCCTCTCTGCATAGTTGGTAGGACCTGGTTCCCCCTTGCTTGTTTATGTACCAGACTACGGACATGTTGTCTGTCTGAACTGCAATGGTCCCTGGAGGAAGAAGGGGAGCAAAGTGTTGCAACGCCAAAAACACTGCCCTCAACTCCAGAACATTGATGTGCAGATTGTACTCCAGATTGGTCCATTCGCCTTGGACTGTCTGTCCCTGAAAGATGCCCCCCCACCCTATCAGGGAAGCGTCCGTGGTTATCATTGCTGACGGTGTGGGTAGCACAAATGGTCTTCCGCTGGATAGGTTGCAAGTCTGTAACCACCACATTAGGTGTGATTTGCACGTTTTCGTTATCAATATTTCGTGAGTCAGTGGAAGTTGTTGGAATGACCATTGTGCAAATAGAAGCCATTGTAGCACTCTCATGTGCAGTCTTCCCAATGGTATTGCTATGAGAGAAGCTGCCATGAGGCCCAGAACTTTCAGAACAATTCTTGCTGGGGATTTCCTGGACGACAGCAGAAGGGAAATGTTGGATTGAAGTGCAACTATTCTTTCTGTCGGAAGTTTTAGAACTAACTGACGAGTATCTAATTCCGCTCCTATGAATAAGATATGCTGTGATGGCTGTAGCAAAGATTTCTCGAAATTTACTGAAATGCCAAGATGTGTGCAAAGTTGTAGGGAGTAATCCCTGGCATGTATCAGTTGACGCCTGGTGGTGGCAGACAGGAGCCAGTCGTCCAGATACGGAAACACCTGGAATCCTAGGCGCCTCAGATGAGGCGCTACCACTGCCATGCATTTGGTGAATACCCTGGGGCTGTGGTCAGACCAAAGGGCAGGGCTCGAAACTGATAGTGACTGGCTCCCAGCCGGAAGCGCAAGTGATCTCTGGACGCCCTGGCCATTTTGATGTGGTAGTATGCGTCCTTCAGATCTATTGAGCACATCCAGTCGTCCTTCCGTAAGAATGGAAGGATCGATTGAAGCGTGACCATTCGTAACTTTTCCTTCTTGACAAAGGTGTTGAGATGACTTAGGTCCAGAATTGGCCTCCAGTCCCCTGTTTTCTTTGGAACTAAAAAGAACCTTGAGTAAGTTCCGAATCCTATTTGGTCCGCTGGGACTGGTTGGATGACTCTTTTTCTTAGCAGCTTTGAAATTTCCGTAGCTGCTGGGTCTCGCAGATGGGGTGGTACATCTGGGAGTTCTCTTTGGAATGGGGGTGGATAGAAACGGGATTTTGTAACCTCTGGTAACAATGCTTTTACCCAATTGTCTGAAGAAAGGTTTTGCCAGGCCTGAGGGTATAAAGCTAAGCGACCCCGACTGCCTCCAGAGCAGGACAGTCGGGCCTCCTCTCAGGAGTGCTGAAAAGGTTTGCCAGGAGGTTATCCCTGTCACCTTGGTTTTTGGACCCCCTCTGCCGCCAGGGCGGCGTCTTCCACCTCTGCCCCCTCTGCCTCTAGAGGGGCATCACCCTGTGTGTTTGGAAAAGACCCTTGGGGTTTCTGAAACCACATTTTCCCACCACGTTGCCCTTTGGGGTACGGGTCTGGAAGGGTGGAAAACGGACTCCGACAGCAGACAGAGTCTTTCCCTCCTGTTCACACCGGTAAGGGTCTCCTTTACTTTAGGGCCAAAAGTGTGGCTCCATCAAATGGGGCGTTAGTAAAGGAAGACTTGAAGGCTTCCGAAGCGAACATAAGCGCATCCAGGATTGCCTACGAAGAGCAATCGCTGAAGCCGCTGCCCTACTCGATCCTTCGGCTGCATAGGATATCAGCCTCATGGACGAGTTCACAATGGACGTAAGGGTGTTGAGATGCGCTGTAACTTTCTCTGAGACAGCGGCATCTGTAGCACCCTGGAGGGTATCTCCCAACTCTTTGACTAGATCCCTCTGTAAGCGTGTAAAATGGGTCAAATAGTTCAGGGGACGCATAGAAAGCCGCTGAACTGAAAATGCGCTTCCCGTATCTGTCCATGGTCCTAGAATCTTTGTTAGGCGGATGGACAGATGAGGAAGACTCCAACATCTCCTTTTTCGTGGCCGCTGCCACCACCATGGCGTCTACCGGAACTCCTTTGGTAAGGTAAGCTTTGTCCTGTGGTGCCGTGATGTACTTATTTGGCTTCCTAGGGACAGGTTCCACCGTGTCAGGAGTCTCCCACGCCCTTCGAGCAATTAAATCCATTAACTCATCAAAGGGCGGAGTGACCCAGGAGGAGGAAGGACGGGCACCAAATGCCTTCAGCAAAACTGACTCATCCTCAGAAGGGGGGAGGGCTTGCCAGTTACCTCTCTGTTTAAGGATCTCCAAGATGTCAGCAAAAGAGACATCCTCTGAAGGTGACTTAGGGACCCTTCTGACTCATCTAAGTCAGTATCAGATGTCAAGGATTCTTGTGGAGAATCCAAGTGTCTCCTCTTACACAGTCTTTTCCTAGGAACTTCTTCGTGGGGAGCATCCGAAGAAGCCTCCGAGGAAGAGGGGGCACCCTCCAGGGGTGGCTGAGACACTGGTGCCCGGCGCTTGGGCTTGGCCGTGGGTGCAGAGGAGGATAACGGTCCTTTGCGGGGAGGAGAAGCTGTACCTGCTGATGTGGTTGTCTGAGTAGACAACACCTTCCTCATGAGGTCGAAGGCCCCGGGTCCCGAGTCGAGGTATCTCCCGGTTCCGAAGAAATGGGAAGAATCCCGAAACAGGAGCCGAAGGCACCGACCCGAGGACGGAACCGAATCGATCCGTGCGAGGCCCGAGAGGAGAGTCGGAACGAAACATCGGCCCGACTCTCGGTCCCGGAACCAAGGACAGATCTTCGCCCGAGACTCCGGTACCGGATCGGATGGAGTCGAGGTAAACGGTGCCGACCGAGAAAAGGACGGTTCTGGCACCGAGGGCTCCACAATCATCAGGTCAGCCTCTTCCGGCTCCGAAGACTGAACAGGTCTCGGAGGAGGAACAGATGGAGATAGTGGCAGGCCTTCAAGTCTCGACATCAACTGAGAGGAGACCGAGATAAGCTTGGACAGGGCCGTATGCTCCATAAGTTTCTGCACCACACGGTCCACGTCGGTGTCGGAAAGGGCTCTCGAAGAACGAGTCGAAGGGATCGAAGACGGAGCCGACCTCAATAGAGTCGGTGGAGGGAGCTCCGTCACCGGTTCCAAGACCCAAGGCTCGGAAACTGCCAACAGTTGAACACTCGGCCCCGAAGTCTGTGGAACCGGTGATCCAACTAAACTCGAAGAGCTCGGAGCCGATGTCTTTGGCTCCGACGCCTTCGACCCCTTCGAAGACTTGGATGCCTGGTCTGAAGCATCCAAGGCCTCCTGGAAAGAGGGTTTCAGCAATCCTCTATCCATCAGTTTCCTGCGCCTATCTGTCATGACCCTCCCACTAAAAGAGTGACAAATAGAGCAGTCCTCTTGTAAGTGGAGAGGGCCAAGACAGTAGACACAGGAACTGTGGTTGTCTGTGACCGACATTTTTTGGCCACACTAACAACGCTTGAAGCCAAATTTTAATTTTTCTGACATGACAACAAGAAAGAATGACAGTCCAGTAATTAAAAGTCACTTCCAATGAAAAAAACAGTCAAATCCGGTAATATGTGTCAAATCCTGTAATAAGCAGACTACACAATACTTAGTCCAAGTTATTCAAGTAGGGGAGGTAGGCCCGAAAAAACTCTGTACCCTTTAGTTAAACTAAGTAACTAATCTAAGGAACCGAGATATCAAAGTCCACTCACACACCTACTCTAACTATTCATAGACTATATTGAAGAAAATTTTTGAAAAATTTAAACAGAAAGATAAATTCTTATCTGTAAAAGCCTCGAGCTAGTCCCCAGCGATGCGTATGCAGCAGCGGCAAACTAGATCTGAGGTAAAGGCAGAGGGGGATTGTGGGTATTGGATGTCCTCGAGCTTCTTCTCGATGCAGAGCTTGCAGTCGGCCGGCACGGAGCCGAGGATCGGCTCCGAACCCATGTGTAAGAACAAAGGCGAGATTGAACACTCTCACATTTTGAGATTTCAGTATTTCGAGCTGCTGAAGTGAATCCGAAAATTAATATGACAGCTAGTTGCACTTTAACGGTAGAAGAACTAGCTCCTTCATTAAAAATTGTAGCTAGAAACTCAAGTACTTTGGGAACTGGAGCGATGAAGGGATCAATGTATTTCTGCTGCACCCAAAAATAAATAAATAAAAGTTATGTACTTACCATAACCTTCCATCTATATTGTTGATTTTCATTTCTCCTCACATATGGGTTTGGATCCAATCTGTCAGGTCCAAGTCGGCAGTTACAATAACTCATGGCAACCAAAAAGCTCTTGGGCACCTCCTCCTACCCATAATGCTCTCCCTGTTACCCAAGATATTGTTTGCTAAGGCTATGTTATATAGCAGTATAAAGTAGATTATAAAGTAAATTTCACTTAAAAATGACCACAGTGAGACCATTTCTGGAGTATGGAAAAATATAGCCAATCTACTAATATGGAACTTCTCACTCTACCAGGAGCAAAAGACAGGGGCTTGGAGAGAGGGAATGTCAGGAGAAATAAAATCGACAGTACAGATGGAATGTTATGGTAAGTACATAACTTCTTTATCTGATATTGTCAATTTTCATTTTGTCCTCACATATGGGACAGACTCCCCACCTACCTTTATTTTGTGTGGGCTCATGGAAGGATGTTCCTCAGAACCATTGAACCAAAAGTGGCCCTTCCCCTGAAGACCAAATCCAATTTGTAATGAGCGATAAAGGTATAATGATTAGCCCATGTGGCCACTGTATAAACTTCATCCATGGATGCATTAACCTGAAAAACTGCCGAAGTGGCCATGGCCCTGGTTGAACTAGCTCAAACAAGTTTGGGAAGATATACCTTGTTTGGCGTAGATGAAGGAAATGCAGTCAGAGAGCCATTTTGCTAGAGTAACTTTGGATACTGGAAGGTTCTTCCTAGGGGCTGCACAGGAGATAATTGATTTGCCTTCCAAAAATCTTTCGGCCTGTGTAAATAAAAACATAATTGCCTATGGACAGCTATCACATGCAGTACATATTCACCTTTGTTACTAAGTTAGGAAAGAAAATGGGCAAGTTAATGATTTGATTGATACTGGACTCTGAAAAGTACAGTTTTGTACCTACCATAAATGTAGATGTTCGAGGATCCACATTGCTGCAGTCCTAACACTTGGGTAGTCCGCTGTCCCAGTCGGCCCGAATACCAAAGTATATGGCTGACGTCGGTCAAGGCGCATTAGTCTGACGTCAGGACGTCAGGGTACAAATGCGCATGACCGACGTCATATCCTCAGTCTTTTCTTGCCCCAGATGTCAGAAGACCCTAAAAAGATAAGGCCAAAACCACAAACTCCAAACACTCCTGCACCAAAAATATGTACAATATATACAAAATCACCAGAGTATAACCTCACCCACACAACCACCCCTAAACACAGAGGGAAGGAGGGAGTAAATTGGACTGCAGCAATGTGGATCCTCGAACATCTACATTTATGGTAGGTACAAAACTGTACTATGTTCTTCATTCCACATTGCTGCAGTCCTAACACTTGGGTAGAATCCCAAAGAAGAGGTAAGGGAGGCTGGCAAATCATAAAGAAGCAGGAGCTGTCAACATGCCTTGCAAAATAGCTGTGGCAAAACCAGCCCTAGATTTAGAGTAGAGAGGAAGGTGGTAATGCTTAGAGAAAGTATGCACTGAACTCCAAGTAGCTGCCTCCAAAATGTCCTTAGTTGCCACCCCCCTTAGAAATGCTGTTGAAGTGGCAGTAGCCCTAGTGGAATGAGGCCTAATCCCAGCTGGAATCTCCTTGCCATGATGGGAATAACAAAATGCAATGCAAAACCCAATCCACTTAGAAATAGTTTGTTTTGACACAGGCTTGCCCTGAGAACTCAAAGCAAAAGAAATAAACAACTGCTGAGACTGCCTAAAATCCTTAGTCCTGCTTAAATAATAACGCAACTGCCTGTGTACATCTAAAGTGTGCAAAATCTTTTCCCCTTATTTTGGGGATCTGCATAGAAAGTAGGCAAATGAATAGTTTGGTTTAAAGCCACACTAGAAACCACCTTAGGCATAAAGGAAGGATTAGTACGTAATGATACCCTATCCTTATGGAAAATCAAAAAGGCTCTACTGCCATAAGGGCCTGCAATTCAGAAACCCTTCTTGCAGAAGTAATGGCCAACAAAAAGCAGTCTTCCATGACAAGTATTTCAATTCAGCAGTAGCCATGAGGCTCAAAAGGTTGTAGAGTAAGTTTCTCCAACACAAAATTGAGATCCCAAGCAGGAGTAGGAGCTCTACGTGGGGGTCTTATATTCTTTGCCCTCTTAGAAATTGCTTGAACAAAGGATGCGAAAACAATGGTGGGTCACAATCATAGTGAGCTGAAATTGCTGCAGCATGAATCTTAATGGAAGAGAAAGACAAACCTCTGTCCAATAACTCAGTAAGATATTGAAGAGCCACACTCAAATTAGGCTCAGAAATCTCCAAATTCTTTGCTGCACTCCAAAATAAAAATCTCTTCCATTTTTCTGCGTACACTTTCCTTGTACTAGGTCTTCTGGCTTCCATAATCACATTTAAAACTTGTTGAGGAAGTTGAGACCTGCTGTGTTTCAAAACAGAATATGCCAGGCTGTTAGATGAAGAGAGTGAAGCTTGACATTGAGCAGATGACCGTCCCTCTGAGACAGCAGATGCGGAATCAAAGGTAAAGGCCATGGAAGCTTCCTTACCAGACTCCTCAGTAATGGGTACCAGTGTTGCCGAGGCCAATCTGGAGCTATTAAAATCATCCTTGGCTTGTCTTGTCTGACCTTTAGGAGCACCTTTGGGAGAAGAGGCAGAGGTGGAAAGGCATACACATGAAGATTTTTCCAACTGAAAGAAAGAGCATCCACTTTCCAAGCTGTGTGATGAAACCTCTTTGTGCAAAACTTTGGCAGCTGGTAGTTTAGTGGAGAAGCGAACAGATCTATGTCTGGAGTTCCCCATGACACTGTCAATTTCCGAAATACATGAAGATCCAGTTTCCACTCGTGGGGATCCATGATTTGTCTGCTTAACACATCTGCTAAGGAGTTCTGTGCTCCCGGCAGAAACCTTGCCTGAAGAGTTAGTTGCAAGCTGAGCGCAGTCTCCCATAAAATCATTGCTTGCCTGCATAACGGGTAAGAATGTGTTCCCCCTTGTTTGTTGATGTACCACATGACAGTTGTGTTGTCTGTTAGAATCGACACCTGCCCTGGAAGAAGTAACTCCTTGAAAGCCATTAATGCAAACTGGACTGCTAACATCTCCTTCATGTTGATATGTAGATGTTGTAGTCTGGCAGGCCACTTGTCTTGTATCCACTTTCCATTTAGATGAGCTCCCCAAGCAATGTCTGAGGCATCTGTCGTTAGATTCTGACTCGCCTCTGGCCGGGTCACAGAGAGTCCCTTGTTTAGGTGACATTCCTGAGCCCACCACAGAAATTCCTTTTGAATGCAAGGTATTATTTGAATGACAGTGTCCAAATCCTGGCAGTGCTGTGTCCATACATTTTGAGATACCATTGCAGCTTCCTCATATGCAGTTTGGCATTGGGAAGCACCAGAATACAAGATGCCATGAACCCTAAGGCTTGAAGGACTGTCCTTGCAGTCAGCCCGGACTGAAGAGATAGATGATGGAAGTAAATGGAAAGATTCTTTTGTTTGTCCGGGGTTAAAAAGGCCATCTGGGCTGCTGTATTCAGTCTCACACCCAGAAAGCACATGTCTTGAGAGGGTACTAGACTGGACTTTATTTCGTTCACAGAATACCCTAGGCATCTTAGCACTGCTATCACATATTCCAAATGCTGAAAAGGTCTTCCTTTTCTTGAGCCAGAATCAGGCAGTCGTCCAAGTAAGGATAGATTTGTATTCCTTTTAGCCTGAAGTAAGCTATCACTGGAGCCAGAACCTTTGTGAATACTCTGGGCGCAGTAGATAAGCCAAAGGGCAATGCAGAGAACTGATAATGGGAATTCCCAGCTCGAAAACGCAGATACTTCCTGCAACTTAGCCTGATAGGCACATGAAGGTAAGCCTCCTTGAGATCTAAAGTTACCATCCAGTGATCTTTGCCCAGCAGAGGTAAAAGCTGTTGTAACGTCAACATTTTGAACTTGGGAATGTCCAGATAAGTGTTGAGGATAGATAAATCCAAAATTGGTCTCCACGTGTTCCCCTTCTTTGGTACTAGGAACAGGCGAGAATAAAATCCTAGGCCCCTTTCTGGCACAGGAACCGGCTGAATGGCCCCTATTTGGAGTAACAGAGAAATTTGCTTGTGCCTCTTTTCTTTGTAGAGGAGGAATGTCTGGCATGCCTTTGAAAGGAGGCAAGGTGTGGAAATAAAACCTGTAACCGTGGTGAATGATATCCAATACCCATCTGTCTTGGGTAATTAAATCCCAATTTTCTTTGAAAAGAGCCAGCCTTCCTCCCAAAGGTGCTGCCAGACGAGAATGTACTGGCAGCTGAAAAGGCAGGTCATTGGGTCTGTTTACGAAAGGACTGACCCCTGCCCTCACCAGAAGACTGAGCAGGTGAACTCCCTGTTCTAGGCCTAAAAGAACCTTGAGCTCTGCCCCTACCACGTCTAGACCTACCCCTAGACTGGGAATCATAAGCAGGATATGTCCATCCCTTAGTAGGCCAATTTCTACTAAACTTCGGAGGCTGCACTTGCAAAAAATCTTTAACAGTCTGCATAGACTTAGCCTTGTCTTCCATTTTCTTTAAAACTGCTTCCACAGGCGAACCAAACAACACATCAGACTGTAATGGAGCATCCAAAATCCTTGTCTTAACATGCTCAGCTAAATTCTGATCCCTCAACCAGGCGTGCCTACGAAGAACAGAACCAGTGGCAGCCACCCTCGAGGTGGCCTGCACAGCATCAAAACCACATTGCAAGGAATGCTTACCCACCTGTTCAGACACATGAACTAAATCCTGCAACTCTTTACACTCAATACCTTCCGCCAGAGCATCCACTTTAGACTTCAATTGTGAAAGGAGATAATTTTGATATTTTAACATGTGAAACTGGCAATTCAACGCCCTCATGGCTAAAGTGGAAGAAGTATACACTTTCTTTCCCCATCTATCCAAAGCCCTTGCCTCTTTATCAGGAGGAACAGGATTTTTAACAACAGAAGCCTTAACACCTTTAGGCCCCTGAGAAACAGTTTCGGGTCTGCCCTAGGACTCTTAAAAGATACTTATGAGCTTCAGGCACCCTATAGTACCTATCAGGTTTAACTGGGGCAGGAGGCAAAGAATCAGGGTTCAGGGAAGCCTCTGCAAAAACATCTTCCACCACATTCAGAACAGGAGGTATAGCTAAAGGCCTATGCTGGGGTAAAACAAAATTCCAAGCCTCTTCCTGGAATCAGAGAAATCTTGACCTTCCCATTTAAAATGCTCCCTCATGGAATGAAGAGTCTCTGATAAAGAAAAATCCTCAGGAGGAGAAGCTGAAGGAGTAGAATCATCCACATCAGAATCAGAATAAGGAGGATACTCCTGCACGTCTTCAGCCGAAGACTCAGAAGCCTCCGAACACTGCTCAAAAGTCTCAAACTCAGGTTCCACCCTAGGCCTCTTATCAGGAGGGGGCATAGAACCTCTAATCATAGTAATCAAATCTTCTGCCATTTTAAGCATATGTTTCTTAGGCAAAGATCCTGAAGAGCTAGGAGAAACCCCCACTGAAGTTAAACCTGGCCTGCCTCTCAAAGAAGCCTTGGAAACAGAAGGGGAGGCTCTAATCACCTTAGGAAGAGAGGGAAGAACAGCCACCTGAGAAGCCCCCTCAGCCTGGCCTACCTCCTGAGAGGACACATCCTGTAACAGTAAAGTCTCTCCCTGAGACTCCAAAGAAACTCCTGGCAGAATCTCTGGCTCCACTGAGCCTTCTAAAGAACCGACGTCCGGGACTGACGGTTCTTCCAACCTAGGCTTTGCAGCTTTGTCCTTGCGCTTTTTGGACGAAGCGGGCGTCGGAGCATCCGACGGCATTTTATAGTTACAACGCTTCCCAAAAACTAACCTGGCACAGTCTAACCTTCTCTTTATAGTGCGTTTGTTAAATCTGGCACAAGAGCGACATCCAACAACGTCGTGCTCAGGCCCTAAACAAGGTATACACAAGGTATGGTAATCCCTATGAGGTATCTGTTTCCCACAAGAAATACAGTTATTCACTTTTTCTGACATCCGGTTAAATACTGAGGCAAGAAAAACCAAAATATTCTAACGGGTACTTAGCCAACTTTGATTCGGTCTGAAACTCCGACTTCAGAAAATTTCAGAACGCCAACCTGCACTCGCAAAACTGCTTCTGCATCGGACCATGTGGCAAAAAAGACTGAGGATATGACGTCGGTCATGCCCATTTGTACCCTGATGTCCTGACGTCAGACTAATGCGCCTTGACCGACGTCAGCCATATACTTTGGTATTCGGGCCGACTGGGACAGCGGACTACCCAAGTGTTAGGACTGCAGCAATGTGGAATGAAGAACATCAACTTTAGGTAAAAAGGATGGGTGCTGCGCAAGGACACTGTCTTTATGGAAAATCAGGTACAGAGGTTGGGAATACAAGGCCTGAATCTCTGATATTCTTCTAGCAGATGTAACAGCCACTAGGAAGATGGTTTTCCAAGACACAAATTTTATATCAACATGTCGCTGTGGGTTCAAATGGGGGCTGGACAATAAAACCCATGGAGGGGAGGGTCCTTATGAGTTGGTCTTAGCAAAAGGGCTCCCTTCAAAAAGGTTTTGCAGAGTTTGTAGAAGATCAGTGATGAGTTATCTTTCCCAATGTGAAAATCAGAGACTGCTACTAATTACACTTTAATTGTAGAGACAGCTGCTCCATTATCAAAAAGGTGAGCCAAGAATTCAAGAATACAGTGGATCGGTGCAGTGAAGGGATCTACATCATGGTGTTGAACCCAGGATAAAAATCTTTTCCATTTGCTCCTGTAAAGTTTTTGAGTAAAAGGCTTATGAGAGGATAGTAAAATATGATGGACTGAGGAGGAGAGCATAGGCTGTCTGGCTATTAATGGAATTGGAGAAACTAAGCCCTCAGCTTGAGGTTGGACAGACAGGGATGAATCATTCCTGTCGGATGTGACAATAGGTCTGGAGTGGGATCCAGAGTCCAAGTTTTTCTCTGTAAATGAAGCCAAGAAAGGGAAACTAAATTTGTTGAGGCCAAAAAGGGGCAATGAGGATTACCGTTCTCTTCAACTGGTTTGCTTTCTGGAGAAATTTGGGAATCAAGAGAGTGGGGGGAAAGGCGTACAGTAGACTGGGAGGCCAATCATATATCAGATCATTCCTTGGTGACTCTCCCATCAGGGGAATTAGGGTAAAGCAGCTGCTGCATTTGTTGCTCAGAAGGGATGCAAAGAGGTCACAGCAAGGATGGTCCCATCTGTGGAAATTTTTTTCTGAACACTTCCTGGTTGAGAGACCAAAGGCATGAGAATGGATGTGTTCATCCTGTCTGCTATCATGCTGGACTTTCCCAGAATGTGTGTTGCTACAAGAAAACAATTTGAAGAGATCTCCCACTGCCACGCCTGGAGCACTTCTCGACACAGGGGTTATGATCTGGTTACTCCCTATTAGTTTATGTACTAGACCACTGACATGTCCGACTGAATCAACACTATTCCTTGAGGGAGAGCATTCTGAAAGGCCTGTAATGCTAGAAGCACTGCTCTCATCTCCAGGACATTTCTGTGTAAATTGGCCTCATTAGCAGACCATATGACATGGACTGTCTTCCCTAGATAATGCCCCCCACCATACCTGGGAAATGTCTGTCATCACCATGGCCTGCGGCTGTGGGAGAACAAAGGGTCGGCCCTGTGTTAGTTGAGTAGAATGAATCCACCAGGAGAGATCTCTTTTGCAGGTATCCATAATGAGAATCTAATCTGTAATGAGAATCTGACAGGATATAGGGTGGTCGAGAATTGACCACTGTGCAGCTAGTAGCCATTGTAGTACTTGTATGTGACATCTCACTAGCAGGGCCAAGGTGATAGCTGCCACCATTGATCACAGAACCTGTAGGATGTAACGGGCAGCTATTATTCGGTTTTGAAGCAGACTGTGAGTCTGGTATCTGGTCATCTGTACCTTGAAGGATGGAAGTTTTATGATCATCTGACTCATATTTAGGACTGCTCCTATAAATTCCAATGTTTGGGAAGGTTCCAACTGAGACGTTTCGTAATTCATGGTTATGCCTAGCTCTGTACAGGTGTGGATAACAAGAGTCCCTTGCTTGGATAAGTAGATGTCTGGTTGGGGCAGAAATGAGCCAGTCATCTAAACAGTGAAACACACATAATCTTTGTCTCAGGTGAGCTGCTACCACTGCTATGCATTTGAACACTCTGGGGGTGGTATTGATACCAAAGGGCAGTGCTCTGAACTGGTCTCCCAGCCAGAAGCATAAATGCCTTCTGGATCGCCTGTCCATCTTTATATGATAGTAAGCATCCTGAAGGTGTATGGTACACATCCAATCACCCTGTTCCAAAAAAAGGAAGTATGGACTGTACCATGACCATTCGGAACCTTTGGCGTTGAACGGACTTGTTTAGTCTGCTGAGATCCAGTATTAGTCTCCAGTCCCCTGTTTTCTTTGGAATTAAAAAGAACCATAAGTTCTGAATCCTCAGTGATCTACAGGAATTCTTGGATGACTCTTTTGTCCATCAGTTTTTGCATCTGAACAACTGCATGATCCCTTTGACTGTGTGGAATGTCTGGGATTTTCTTGTTTGGGGGAGGAGGGTGGAGAAAGGGTATTACGTAACCTCTGGATATTATCCACTGCACCCATACTTTGGTGGTTATGTTTAGCCAGGCTCTCCAGTGCAGGAATAGTTGACCTCCGATTGCCTCCGGAGGTGGGTAATCAGGTCTCCTTTCAGGAGTGCTGAAAGGGTTTCCCAAGGAGAGGTTCTCTGAACACTTGGTTCTGCAAGCCTCCTCTGCCACGCGATGGAGTCTTCCAGTACTGTTCCCCCTTCTATCTCTGGGGGAACTCTCTCCACGTGTGTCATGTTAAAACCCTTGCGATTTCTTGTAACACATTTTTCCACCACCACCTCTGATTCTTTGGGTATGGTCTCTGAGAAGTGAAAAAACGTATGCCCACAGCAGAAATGGTCTTACTCACCTTTTCACACCTGAAAAACATATGCCTACACTACAAATGGTCTTACCCTCCTTTTCATACCTGGACAGCATATCTTTGACCTTGGGACCAAAAAGGAAAGTCCCATCAAACAGAATGTAAAGACTTAAACGGCTCTGCAAAGTTGCAAAGGCACATCCAGGCATGCCTCCTCATAGATATGCCTGAACGCGCCATTCTGCTCGTTCCATTAGCCGCATGTCATATGAGCCTCATGGAAGAGTTATCTATAAGATTTAGGGCTGCCAGCTGTGAAGTGACCTTTTCCTGGACCCTTCAGCTATGGCTCCCACAAGATTTATCTGTGAGCTCCTTGATCAGATCCCTCTGAAGTCTAGTAAAATGGGAAAGGTAATTAAGCAACCATAAGGCAAAGGTTGTTAAAGAAAAAACTCTCTTCCTGCATCCATCCATCATCCTGGAATCTTTATTGGGGGGATGGATAATGGAACTTTCCTCTGAAAGTTTCTTCTTGGTAGCTGCTGCGGCAACCATGGCATATACTGCAAACCCTTTAGTCCAAAACATTTTGTCTACTAGCACTGTAATTATTTTAAGACTCCTGGGAGTTGGCTCAATGGAGTCTGGGATCTTTCATGCCTGCCAAGAGATCAAGTCTATGAGATCGTCAATGGGTGGAGTGACCAAGGAGGTAGACAGTTGGGATCCAAAGGCCACCAGGTACACCGACTCCTTAGGTGAAAGATTACTGGTCTGCCAGCCACCTCTCTGATTCAAGATCTCCAGGATATCCCCGAAGGAAACATCCTCAGAAGGTGACCATGGGGATCCTTCTTCCTCATCAAGATTGGTGTCTTCTGTGGCTGACTCCTCAATGGAGTCCAAATGTTTCCTCTTACAAGTCTTCTTCTGAGGGACCTCCTCAGTGGGATACTCTGGGGAGGTATCAGAAAAGGTGGGGTACCCTTACGGGTATCCTGGGGCCTAAGGACCCACTATCCCTGTGGAATGTCATGGTCAGAATGGATGCGCAAAACCTGCTGATGGGAAGACTGTGGATCCGAGGAGAGAGGTGTCCTCCTAGCTGTAGAGGCAGCTATGGCCCTCTCCAGAGCCCCAAGGGTTGACCGATCCTAAGTAGAGAAGGACTCCGAATCCAACAGGCCATGCCTATGGACTGGGGACTTCTCAAGCTCCAAAAACAGCTCACCCGGGTCAAAGCCAGAACTGAGCTGACCTGCGTGGAAGTCTTGAGGCGCATCGATTGCTCAGAAGGTACCGGAGTCGAATGCATCGTGGCCTGTGAGGCTCGCTACAGCTCTGAGAGCTCTCCATCTCCAAAAATGCAGAGGAGCTCCAAGCACAGGCCCAATCCAAAAAGAAAGAAATTCTCTAGTCCAAGCCAGAACACCGGGCATGTCAGATATGATAGCTCCAAAGCTTGTCCTGAAGTCAGAGGAGGAACCAATGGAGGAGTGGACAGCTTTGATGAATCCTGGACTTTATGAGTAGGAGCCAAAAGGGACTTAGTAATGCCTTGAGCCCATAATATCTTCTGGACCATCTTTTCCATGCCTTCTTCTGTAAGGCTCCTGGTAGAGCGGGAAGAGGAGGCAGACGGAGATTTGGATCTACTAAGAAAAGGGGACGGTACTCTCGATGAGACCGGGTCAATAGATGTCGAGTACCTGGTCACTGGCAGAGAATACAATTGGCTTAAAGGGGCTGGTGGATGGATCTGAGTGCAACTGCTCCAATCTATCTTTATCAGACCAACTTAGAGCTGGAGAAGCTGCTCGGAGCTGACGGATCCGACTCAGTTGTTTTCTCAGACATCTTTGAATATTTTAGTCTTCAGCTTCAACGAGTCTTTAGGAGCCAAGGAAGGTCTCTTTTTGCTCATGGTGGAAGAAGAAGCGAGGCTCAACTGAGCCGACCTAGACTTTCCAGAAGGCTTGGGGTCACTGCCAAAATGGGCTCTCCACTCTGGTCCGCTAATGATTGGCAGTAGATTTTCATGAACGCCGAGGTGCCAGCTCGACATTCAACCTTCAACGAAGGCATGCCCATTTACGCATGTCTTTCGAATGCCCACCCAATCGCGGGGAGGACATGCAGACTCCACACAGAAGGCACTTCCCGCACTCCAGCAATATGACTCAAAATTAATTTCTTTTTCCTTTCAACCAGGGCCCTATGGTTGAAGGAACAACAAATTGAACAATCCTCCTGTAAATGGAAGGGACCCAAACAGCAAACACACAAACTATGTGAGTCACTAAAAGAAATTTTGTGACTGCACTTAGAACATTCCTTAAAGCCATCCAGCTTTTCAGATTTGTCAGTCATAGTAAAGTACGGCAGCGGGCATGTGTGCACACACACACAAAGAAAACAGAAAGACGTCAACAAAAAAATGGCAACAAGTCTTCAATACATAACATGCTACTTAACACTAGGAGAAAAAGTGAAATGAGAAAGAAGGGGAAAGCTACTAACGATAGTAGCAGAGCTACTCCAAAGGGGTATAAGGGAGGGAAAGTGAAAGTAACCTAATAAAAACTGGTTACTGAGGAAGAAGGAAGTTTTAGTAAAACGGGGAGAAAGTGCTGAAAGTTAAAACTAGAACAGTAATCAAAAAGGAAGGAAAAAAAGGTAATGAAGTGTGGAAAATCCCACTTACCTGCCCAAGAGCACAGGAATGACCACAGCTTCATGAAGCGGTAAATGAGACCTGAGGTAACAGGAACGAATGCATTATTTATTTTACATTTGTTGACCAGGATAGTCCAAATGGATGTATGTCCATTTTCAGCGGAGGCACAGGGAGAAAAGCTCCAAATTGGGTCCAAATCCATTATGGGAAAGGGGAGGTGCCCAAACGCTTTCTGGTTGTCATGAGCTATTGTAATGGCTGAGTTGGATCCAATGGATCTGCTCCAACCCCATATGTGAGGACAAAATGAAAGAAATAAGTTATGTCTTACCATAAAGTTACATCATTGTTGTCGAACTCCACTTATCCTTGACTTACGGTTTGGTTCCGTATCTTGGAACCAACTCAGTCATTATTCCAGCTCGCACCTTTCAAAAACATGAGCTCAGCTTTACCCATAAAGCTCCACTCAGGATTACCTGAGATCGAGTTTGCATAAGACAGTGACAGACGGGAAATAGTGCAGAGACCATATCTGTATTCTTAAAAGGAAATCCAATTTATTGGAATAGATCTGTTCCACCAAGACACCCGAAAGACGGGGGGAAGGAGGGGAAGGATGTCAAGGATATGTGACGATTGACAACACAGATGGAACGTTATGGTAAGACAACTTCTTTATCTGATGATGTCAATCTTCACTTAATTCTTAACTGTATGACAGAGTCCACAGCTACCTCAATCTTGGGAGGGCTCACAAAAGAATATCCCTAAGTACCACTGAACTGAATGATGCAGGTCCACTACAGACCAGATCCAGCTTGTAATGAGTAATAAAGGTATGCCGGGATGCCCAAGTAGCAGTTGGACAGATATACTCTATAGGAGCTCTAGAATGAAAAGCTGCAGAAGTGGCTATTGCTCTTGTAGAATGTGCTTTTACAGGTCCTGGTAGTTGGACTTTCCTTTTGTTATAAATGAAGGTTATACAATCCTTTAGCCAGAGCAACCTTAGAGGCTGGTTTGCCCACAGCAGTAGGAGAAAAAGAAACAAACTGGTCAGATTTCTGAAGTCTTTTGTTCTGTGAAGTTAAAAACTTAATTGTCTATAAACATCTAGCAACTGTAGACAATATTCACCTCTGAAAATCTGGGGAAAAATATGGGAATTGCATTGTCTGGTTGAAAGGATGGATTAGTTTGCAAGGACATAAGGCTTGTAGTTCTCATATTCTCCTAGTAGAAGTAATAGCAATCGAAAATAGTTTTCCAAGATAAATACTTCAAATTGCAACTCGCAAGATGTGGAAGGATCTTTTTATGGAGGTCTGAACTTTAAAATTTCTATCAGACAAGCTTTAGCAAGTTTGTGGGACATTAGCACTGTATCATTTAAACCATTACTAAAGTTGGAAATTGCATACATATGTACTTGTATGGTCGTGGAAATGCAATGCTAAGACTCCTAAGACCTTATCAACTGGCACAGAATATGGGTCAATATTATTCTATGTAGCCCATTTTGAAAATATTTGCCACTTGCTGTTGTATAATCTTCTAATTGAAGGTTTATGGGAGGCTAGAACAACTCATTGAACTGGGACAGTGAGACTAGTACACCTGGCAATCATTGGAACTGGAGGAGTAATGCAGTGAGTTTGAGATTCTGAAGAGTTGGATAAACGAGTCCCTCTGGATGGGACAAGAGTTCTGGAGCTGAGTCCATGTACCAAGGTTTATGAATTAGGTGAGGCCAAAGAAAGGGGAACCATATCTGTTGAGGATAGAAGGGAGCAATGAGAATTATCCTATTCTTCAACCTGCTGGCTTTCTTCACAAACTGGGAAATGAGAGGTATCGGGGGAAAGGCATACAACAGACTGGAGGGCCAATTGTGAAGGACAGCATCTCTCGGTGACTTCTCTAGTGGTGAAAATAGGGCAAAGTAGCTGCTGCACTTGTTCAGGGGGGATGTAAAGAGACTGCAGCAGGGTTGGCCCAATTGGCGGAATATCCTTTCCATCGCCAAAGGATTGAGAGACCAATCATGAGGCATTAGGATGCTCCTGCTCAATTTTTCTGCAATCACGTTGGAGCTCCTCAGAATGTGCATTGCAATTACAAAGCAGTTGGATGAAATTGTCCATTGACATAACCTGAGTGCTTCTTGGCAAAGATCTTAAGACCTGATTCACCCTTGCTTGTTGATGTACCAAGCAACTGACGTTTGTTTGGATCGCAATTGTTCCCAAGAGGAGGGTTTCTTGGAAAGCATGCAATGCCAAAAGCACTGCCCTCATCTCTAGAACACTGATGTGTAAATTGGCCTCTAATTGGGACCAAGTGCCTTGGACTGTCTTTCCCAGATAATTTTCCCTCCCACCCCATCTGGGATGCGTCTGTGGTCACTATGGCTTGGAGTTGAGGAAGGACAAAGGGTTGGCCCGACAAAATTTTGCTGGAGAGAAGACACCAATTCAGGTCTTTCCTGCATAAATTGGTGATCAATACCTGATGGGACATTGGCTGATTCAGTAAAGACCATTGCAATGCCAACAGCCATTGTAGGATTCATATGTGAAATCTTGCAAGGGGAACTAATGTGATGGCGGCTGCCATCGATCCTAGAGTTTGTAACAACCTTGCAGTCACTTTTTTGCTACAAATAATCTGGCTGACTTGCAATTTTATTATTTGAAGTCTCTCTGGGGAAGAGACGTGATACTGGTGTTTGTGTTTAATTCTGCTGTTATAAATTCTAACTACTGTGTTGGCTCTAGATTGGATTTTTGTAGTTTACAGTGGTCCCCAGCGAGAAGCAAACTTGAAGAATGTAGTTCCTTGCCTGCAACAGTAGATGCCTGGTGGGTGTGGTAATGAGCCAGTAGTCCAGGTATGGAAACACGCAGAATTCTTCCAGTCTGAAGTTAGGTGCTACCACTGCCACCCATTTGGTGAACATCCTGGGAGTTGTGGTGAGACCAAGGCTCTGAAATGATAATGACTGGCTCCTAGTCAGAAGTGCAGGAATCTTCTGGAGCACTTGTTCATTTTTATTTGATAATACGCATCCTGAAGATCTACTGAGCACATTGAATTGTCTTTTCCTAAAACTGGAACTACAGACTGAGTCATAACCATCCAGTATTTGGTTTGTTGACCTGACTTGTTTAATGAAAATCCAAAATAAGTCTCCAGTTCCCTGTTTTCTTTGGCACTAAAAAGAATTTTGAGTAAACTCTGGATCCTATTTGATCTGGTGGGACAGTTCGGATGATTCTTTGACAAGACGTTTTTGAATTTCTAAGACTGCTGCATCCCTAAGACAGAGTGGAACATCTGGAATTCTTTTTGGTTGTCTGGGTTCTTTTGAAAAGGGGATATTGTAACTTCTGCTTATAATCCTCTGCACCCAATTGTCCGTTGTTATATTTAGCTAGGCAGATAGGTGCAGGGATAATCATCCCCCGACTGCCTCCAGAGGAAGGGAATCAGGCCTCCAATCAGAAGCGCTGATAGGAGTTAGCAAGGAGCAAATCCCTGAAACCCTGATTTTGACAGCCACCTCTGCCTCGTATACGGTGTCTTCCATTGCCACATGAGTCCTGGAAAGGTTCTTGGGACTTTTTGAACCATAGCTTCCCACTCCTCTGGATCCTGAAGTAAGACCGATGAGGAGTGGAAAAGTGAACACCCACGGCATAAAAGATCTTTCCATCATTCTCACATCTGGCAAGGGTCTCTGACTTTGGGACCAAAAAGGGATGTTCCATCAAAAGAAGCATTGACGAAAGAAGACTTGAATGGCTCCACAAATTCACATAAGTGCATCCAGGCATGTCTCTTCATGGCTACTCCAGAACCTGCTGCCCTAGTCGTCCCTTCAGCTGTGTGAGCAATGAGCCTCATGAATGAATTAGATATTGATTCACGGGTTGCCAGCTAGGAAGTTAAGTTATCCTACACGCCCTCAGCTACAGCTCCTGTCAGAGTATCTAATATCTCCTTTATCAGATCCCATTGGAGTGTCGTAAAATGCCCCACAAAGTTCAAGGACCTGAACACAAAGGTATATGCACTTCCCAAATCTATTGCTAAACTCTGTTAGGAGGATAAATAGTAGGACTTTCATCAGCAAGTTCCTTCTTGGTGGCTGCTGCAACCATTATGGTATCTACTGGTATCCCTTTAGCCTACTGTTGGTGATCCTCAGGAGGTGACAAAATGCAGTCTGGTCTCTTGGGGATTGGCTCAATGGAATCAGGTATCTTTCAAGCCTGCTGCGCAATGGTCAGTCACGGAATGTCTGCAGGTATACCGATTCTTCCGAAGAAAGACTGCAGGTATACCGATTCCTCCAAGGAAGAGGGATGATGGGAAGTCCAGCCACCCCTCTGTTTCAGGATTTCTAATATGTCTTCAAATGAGACATCTTCTGGGGGTGATCTTGAGGAACCTTCCCCTTCATCAAAATCACTATCTTCTGTGTAAGACTCTTCAGAGGAGTCCAAATGCTTTCTCTTGCACTTCCACTTCAGGGGGCACCTCCTCAATGAGATGGGTTAGGGAGGTGTCTCAAGATGACATAACCACCATTGTTGAATCCTGAGGTTTCTGTGCCTACTGAGGAACAAAAAACAGGGGAAGAGATAGGTAAGGTTCCAGAGCCAGGGAGACTAGGAAATGATGAAATAGTTAATCCTTTCGCCACCAGGAGCTGGTCCACTAGCCTCAAAACATCAGATTCATGAGGCTCTTGGTGGAACGGATGGAAGAGATCAACTGGGAACAAGGCTTTTCCAAGAAAGGGCTTGGAAGTCGGTCTGAAAAATGGTCTATAGATGGTGTATTTTGCTTGGGGCCTGTCTGTAAAGAAGAACTCATGCGGTTCTGAAACAGGTGGAACCAAGGAGTAGAGGTACCAAAGTCATTGTGTCTATAACAGTTGGTGCCAAAACAGTCGGTGCAGAGACTGGCACTGATGACATCGAGGGTTTAAGCAATTTCCCATTAGGTTCTGTGGAAACTATGGGAACCGGGGAAGTTTTGGAAATCTTAGTCGGTGGTGCCAATGAGACTGTTGGAACCGACCAGCTCTTCTTAGATCCTTCATGTTTACTGGAAGAGGAAGCAGAAGGGGACCTAATATCAGTTTTAGATTTAGAAGAAGCAGATATGGCCTCATCAGAATCAGATTTAATAAGGCCCTTTAAGATCAACTTATTTTTTCTTTCCACAAGGGCCTGGGGGCTGAAGCAGTGACAACACAGACTTCTTGAAGGTGCAATGGGCCACAGCAGTAGACACACAAAGAATGTCCATCTCAATTTGGCAATTTCCTGTCACACCTCTAGCATCTTTTGAAGCCAGAAGTACCCTTAGCCTTGTCCACTATAACAAAGAAAACACAAGCGCACACAGAATGAATGAAAGATGAGTTTAAGCCTTTTTTTGTAAAGTTAGTCAAAAGAAAGTACCAACAATGGTACTAAAAGTTTACCATAAAGGTAAACAGAAAGAGTAGGCAGAAGAAAGTACCAACAATGGTACACAAGGTTTACCAATGAGGTAGAAATAGGAACGAGAAAGGAGAGGGACTGCTAACAATGGCAGTGAAAGATTACCACTAGAAGTGTTAAGGAAGGAGCCTGGAGAGGGACAGGGTAATCAAAATACAGATGAGATGTAACTAATAAACATTTTGAAAGAAAAACACAATTTTAAGAAATGACTTCACTAGAGAGCTGACAGGAAAAAAAACTCATCTGGCACTAAAAGTGGCAAATGTGATATAAGGTAATCTTAAGATTAGCATTATGCGCAAAGCTGAGCTTGAGAGTGTTTGGAAGGTGCAAACTGGAATAACGGCTGAGTCGGTTCAGAGATACAGAAAAGAACCCATACTCTAGGATTAAGTGAAGACTGACAACATCCAATTTGACAATATCAGATCAAACCTTTTCTATTTACTTTTGTAGAGTTTTCTAGTAGAAGCTTTGTGGGATGATAGAAGGATGGGCTGGACAGATGAAGAGAGCCTGGTCTGTCTCGCTAACAGCGGAATTGGAGAAATTATGCTGGTCAACATTAGGCCTAGAACGTCTGGATGTATCAAGTCCATAGGATGAGGGAGAAGGTGCAGACTTGGATCCAAAATTCAAGGCGGGCGAAGTAGATGAGAACAAAAAAAAGAAAAATAAATCTAACGAGGCCAATAAGTGGCAATGTTGATGACTGTGTTCTTCAATCAAGATGCTTTCTGAAGAATTCTGGGGATAAGAGGGGTTGGGGGAAATGCATAGAGGAGACCAGGAGGCCAATTGTGGAGAACAGCGTCACTTGGTGACACTCCCTGTGGGGGGGATGAGAGCAAAGAACCTGTTGCACATGATGTGGGAAGATGCAAAAAGATTACAGCAAGGCTAGCCCCATTGACAGAAGATTTCTTCTGCTGCTTTCATGTTGAGAGACTACTCATGAGGCACTAGAATGGACTTGCTCAATTTGTCCTCTATCATGTTGAATTTTCCTGGGATGTGCAAAGGTATGAGAAAACAATTGGATGAGATCTCCCACTGTCACACTCTCAAAGCGTCTCCACACAGGGGTAAGATTTGGTTCCTCTTTATTTACTGATGCACTAGACCACTGAAATATTGTTTGAATCGCAATGGTCCTGGAGGGAAGTGTGTATTGGAAGGCATGCAATACTAGGAGGACAGTTCTCATTTCTAGGTCACTGAGATTGGAGCTGGTGTCTTTGAGGGCCATGTGCCTTGGACTGTCTTTCTCAAGAAATGCCCCACCCCCATCCAATCTGGGATGCATCCGTGGTCACTATGACCTTGGGCTGAGGAAGAGTGAAGGGGCGACCGTGAAGAACTTGATCGAATTGAATACACCATAGTAGGTAATTTTTGTATGGCTAAGATATCCTGATCTGAGTGGATACAAGATGGTGGAGGATAGACCACTGAGTTGCTAGGATCCACTGAAGGATTCTCATATGGTATCCTGCTAACAGAACTAGGATTATTGCAGCGGACAGTGACCCCAAAGCCTGAAGAATCTTTTGAGCCAAAACAGAAGAATTTTGAATGATCTTTTTGACCTGGAAAGGTATTGTTTGAACTCTTTGTAAAGGAACGGAGGCTGTCAAGAAAACCATGTTGAACAAAGCTGCTATGAAATGTAGTACTTGAGTTGGATCTAGTTGAGATTTATTGTAATTGATAGAAATTCACAGGTAAGAGTATAATAGGAGTGCAAAATCTCAAGAATTGCTCAGATGATGCCTGGTCAGAGCAGTTATGAGCCAGTTGTCCAAATATGGAAACACCCGGAATCCATTCAGTCTCAAGTGAACTGCTGTAACTACCGTGCATTTCTTGAATACTCTGGGAACTGTAGTGAGACCAAAGGGCACAGCCCTGAACTGATAATGAAAGGCTCCGAGATGGAAGCGTAGGTATCTTCTGGATTGCCTGTTCATCTTTATGTGGCAGTATGCATCCTGAAGATCTACTGAGCACATAGTTGTCCTTGTGCAGAAAAGGCTGAATGGACTGAACCCATGACCATTCAAAACTGTGTGCTGAACTGACTTTTTCAGATTGCTGAGATCCAAAGTTGGCCTCCCTGCTTTCTTTGGCACTAAATAATCTTGAGTAAGTTCTAGACTCTCTCTGGTTTTGGGGGGACTTCTTGGATGACTCTTTTCTAGCAGTTTTTTTATTTTATTTCTAGTGCTGTTGCTTTCCTTTGAATGGGTGGGAACATCATGAATTTTGTTTACTGTGGAAGGAAAGGAAAGGGAAAATGCTATTAAATAACCTCTGAAGCTAATCCTCTGCACCCATGAATCTTTCATAATCTCTAGCCAGGCTATCTGGTGCAATGATAAGCGACCCATGACTACCTCCAGAGTTGGACAATAGAGCTTCCTTTCAGGAGCGATAACATCTCTGGAAGATCCTATCTCTAGATCCATGGTTCTGCAGATCACCTCTGCTGTGTGGACAGCATCTTCTGTTAGAATTTCCCCCTCTCTGCCTCTGGGGGGGAACTATCTCCACATGGATCTTGGAAGGGTCCCTGGGACTTCTTAAACCACATTTTCTGACAACCTTGTTGATTCCTAGAAAAGGTCCTTTAAGGGGTCAATAAATGTACACGCACAGCAGAACGGGTCTTACCACCCTGCTCATACTTGGATAATGTGTCTTTAACCTTGGGGCCAAATAAAGAACTTCTGTCAAAGGAGGCATTGATGAAAGAAGACTTAAAGAGCTTTGCAAAATCACAACGGATCATCTCAACAAAGTCAGGTTCCTTACATGCCTGCCCACAGATCAAATCAATAAGCCCATCAGCGGGCAGAGTCACCCAGGAGGTAGATGGGCTAGCACCAAAGGCTTCTAGGAATACCAATTCCTCCTAGGAAGGGTTGTCACTAGACCAACCACCTCACTGTTTATCCATCTCTAGGATGTCTCCAAAGGAGATGTTATCAGGTGATTTTGGGGACCCTTCCCTTCATCAAAATCAGTATCTTCCATGAAAGACTCTTGGGAAAGTGGCCAAGTGTCTCCTTTTGCACTCTCTCTTCCACTAGACTTCATCAGTGGGATGTTCTGGAGAAGTATCGAAAGTTATCAATATACTCTACTAGGTTGTCCTGGATACTTTACCTGGCTGTTCATGTGGAAGAGGATAATGATGCCCAACATGCAAAGATAACTGGATTTGGGAAGTTGGATCCACAGAGATTGGAAGCATCCTTCCCCTTGGAGCAGAAAAAACTCTCTCCATTACCTTACATGTGGAATGCCTGGGAGAGAAAGAAACCAAAAGATCTGAGAAGATGTGCTTCTGGACCATTGGCTCCTTCCAGCCGACAGCAAACCACTAGAGGCAGGTTCTGACACAGAGCTGCTACACTCAGATGATGTCGGTGTAGAAGATATAAAGATCCTCAAATTCGATACAGATGGATCCGGGATGCTCAAGTTTAATTACTCCAAAACCATTGGACAAATTGGAGAAGGAAATAGGACTGGGAGGGTTGTGCTGATAAAGGTCTCTGGACCTGATGGAGTCGAAGTTGGAAGAGCCCCTCTGAATTTGCATTGAGAGGAATTTTCTCATCATCCTATCCACGTCTTGTTCTGTCAGACTTCTGGAGGGTCATGAGGACAAAGCAATTGAGGAAGTACTGGAGTGATGACACCTTTTTAGGAATGGAGAATGGGAGCCAAGAAGTAATCAGATCCAGTGTCGAGAATCAGATCCGATGCTCCATGTGCTTCTTGGGATCCGGACAATTTCACTTTCAAATCCAAAGTAGTCTGATCCAAAATTATTGGATCCAAGGATTTTGCAATTTTTGATGGAGGTGCCACTCTCGGAGCAGAGGAACACAACTGATCTGAGGGGCTTTTTTTAGACACTTTTTATCCACTCTTCTTGGGGGGGGGGGTTGAGCCCCAGATGCTATCTCAGATGTAGTAGAAGTCAATAATCCTTGTAGAATTAGCTTATTCGTATGGTCCATAACAGCTTAGGGATTAAATGCCTTGCAAATGTCACAAGCGTAATCCAAGTGGGCCGGGCTCAAACAATATACATATAAGTCGTGTGCCCAATAATGGTATTTTATGGCCACAGGCCTTACATTTCTTAAAACCCATGGGTTTATCGGCCATCCTGTTTGGTAAAAAAAAAAAAAAAATGAAGGATGGAAAAGGATTTTTTTTTTTATAGAACTACCAACAATGGTAAGGAAAATTTACATCTAAATATAAGAAAGAAAAAAAAAAAGACTAGCTACAAAGATGTCTAAAATATACACAAACCTGTAGGAAGGGCAGAGAGATAAATATCTAAAAATAGAATAAAGAAAAATTATTTTACTTACAGAAAACGCTAACACTCAAGGGCTAGCAGAGAACATGTCTATACACGAAGGCAGCAAACAAGATCTGATGTAAAAAGGGGGTTTAGTGCATTACGGGTAAGACAGGAGCTCAAGAGCTTTCAGTGTTTCATGAGCTAGAAAAAACAGCAGAGTGGGATCTGAACCCAATTTTGAGGAACAAATGAAAACTGACATCAGATCTACACGTTAAAACAAACAAAAAAAAAAACTTTCACTCTTTCACAGCTGTTTAAACGGCTTACTATTACAGTCAATCGCATGTGCGAAACTCATGTAGCAGAACCGTAACTGCGATTGCTGCAACGTCAAACCTTACACTAGCAAGCATTCAGTATTAAGGTTCATCATTGTAGTGCAGATCGGGAAATATACCCTTTCCCTCATTGTAGTGCAATCTCGGAGTTTGTATATATAAATAAGGGGGGGTTGCAGGGGGGCTTGCCCCCCTGCAAAAAGTGTTTTTCAATGTTGAGCGGATGTGAGCATTTCAGTAAAGTCGACATTTTCGACATTCGACTTTAGTGAAGCGCTTCCTTTGGCATTGTGTTCGGTGTTCTGATTTCTGAACATGTTGTTCGAACATCTTAACACTCAAACACAGTGGATTCAACAATGTGATAGTAAACCTATTTAAACACCTCAGAATCACTGAGTGCTTCTCGTAAAATTTTAATGTTTTTCTACAAATGGCTGCCAATGAAGCTTACCTTATAAACACGAGCTTGCTTTTCTACAATCCATTCTTTGCCATAATCCATTTCAAGTCTGCATTATAGGAGTCATACTACACGTACATAGTGGTGTATTCCCATCCCAGTGTCATAATAATGGGATTAGTGTCAAGTCACTGTCATCTTATATACTTTCTGTAAAAGGCCTTTTTTGCCTAGAACAACCCTCGTCCATGTTTGACTTGCAGCCCATTTTACATTACAAGTGAAACAGATCCAACCAAAAAAGTACTAAATTGCAGGTTTTTATTCAAAGTATCCTTTTGTAGTCCAACTGACACAGCCCCCCCCCCCCACACACCATTTCTGATGTGGCAAAACTTTTACTGAACTTACTAATCCTTGACAGTCGCTAATGGAAAGGGGTCTTTGACAGCAATTCTGTTCACCAGTGGCTGCAGTGTATTTTTATTTCTATGTATTGTTTTAACTGATGTAGAAAATGCTTTATTTTCCTTTGCTCTATAATGTCCCCCCCAATTCTACAACAAAATATGGCCAGCGTTCTATTCCTTGACTTTGTACAATTTTTTTCCCTGAGGCACAATGGCCTTGTAGCATTTTATTTTCTATCTTGTTATTCTGCTTTTATAGTGATTTGTTAAACTACAGGAAAAACACTCCTTTTTCTTACCACACTTTAACAACACCATAAAATGAAGGGGCTAGAAAATAATTTTATTCCCAGTCCTTGTAGTGGGAATTTTTTTTTTTTTGGGGGGGGGGGTAGTCTGAATATTGTTGCAATTTCTCCATCTGTTTTATAAACTACAGTTATGTATTCACCATTACGATGGATGTGTTGTCCTATTTTTTGTCTGGTTCAAGTGATGGGTCTCTGATTCTACCTCGGCACATTAAAAGCATAGATCCAGGGCTCTGACTCCCCCCTCCCCCCCAACCATAATCTCACTCTTCCATCCCCCAAATACCTCAGATCGAGTTTACTACCTACAGGAACAGAGTAACTCAAACATATTCCCTAAAAATATTACAACAGCATAAGGTTTACATACATACATGAATACTGAGAACGCAATACTGCTAGTACACCCATTCGTCAAGATGCCAAAGGTGAAAATTTGGATGGGGGAAGTGGGAAGGACGTTGAACCAGATGAAAAATAGGCCACCATAGATCTATTGTTATGGCAAGTACTTAACTTTCATATCCAATGTTCATTTTAGTCTGATTCAACTAATAGATTCCCTATCTACTGTTTTCTCTGGTTGGCCTCATGGAAGGATATTCCTCAGCACAACACAGTCAAAAAAAAAGGATATATGGACTGTACATCCAGTTTCTAAACAAGACACAAAGGTGTGAATTGTAGACCATATGGCAGCAGCACAAACTTCATCAACTGGCAAACTTCTTTGAAAAACTGTTGAATGAGCTGCAGGTTTTTTGTTTTGTTTTTTGTTAAATGTAAGCCCAGTTTATGATAACAATGCAACTTAACAATCATCTAGAAAGAGCAGATTTAGATACACCACAGCCTAGCTTAGCTTTTGAAAAAGCCACAAACACAGACCTGACTTTCTGTATTTTTTTTTTTTTTTTGTTCTATGAAGATAAAACCAGAGTTACCTGTGAACATAAAGGAGATGCAAGGAATATGCTCATTTGTTTGAATATTTTGGGAATAATAACAGCAGACCAATTGACTGGTTGATGCTGTATTTGGATGCCACCTTAGGGGAAAAAAATTGTTTGGTTTCAAGAAAAACTCTTGCCATTGGGGGGGAAAACAGGTATGGAGATTTACAAGAAAGGACCTGTAATTCTGAATTACGTTTTGCTGAAGTAACTGCTACCAAGAAGATTGTTTTCTAAGTCACAAACGTAATATCTACTAAATTTGCTGGTTCAAATGGAGATTTTGTGAAAGCTTATAATATTGTGTTATCCCAAAGGAAGGGGGGTCCATTATCGAAGGTCTAAGAATATGTTTCTCTAAGAGGACCTTTCAAATCTCTCACTGAGGTTTGTTTATTCCAATATGAAAAGTGGAAATTGTTGCCAGTTGTAGTTTTATAGTGGAGAAGCTAGAGCCTTTACTGAACAATTTTGAAAAGAAGTCCACTACAGAAGGCAGTGAAGCAGAAAAGGAATCTAATCATATGTCTATGGCACAGGATGAAAATATTTCCGACTTCTTTAAAGTTTCCTGGTGCTTGCCTTCTAAAAAGCTGTTAGGATGTGTACTACTATTACGAACCTGCCATTTCTGGCTATTGTTAAAACTGGAGAAACTACACAGTTAGGTTCAGGGTGTCCAGGTCTGGTAGATACCTGGAGGGATGCCATGGAAGGTATGGTCTGTGATTCAGTGTCCAGGAAGAACTATTAGATGAGACCATAGAAATGGGAACTAAATCTATTTGGGCTAATAAGTAGCAATGAGGATCACTTTCCCCTTGTACTTCCACAGCCTTTCTGAATGAACTTCATGATTAAGGGAAAAGGGGGAAAGCATACAGAAGCCATAGGTGCCAAGTGTGGACTAGAACTCAAGGTCAGACACTGTGGAGGGATGAGGACAAAGTAAGTGCTACACTTCTTTTTCAGGTGGGAAGCAAACAGTTCATAGCAAACTTGGCCCCAGTGGCAGAATATTTCTTTGCCAAAGACAGACAGCATTCTTGAGGCAAAAGATTGCTAGCATATTGGAAGTCCCCAGGATGTATATTGCTATAAGTAAGCAGTGGGAAGACATTGCCCACTGCCACACACTCATTGCTTCCTGACAAGAAGATAAGATCTGGTCACTGCCCCTCTTAGGTACAAGACTGACATTGTCTGAATTGAAATCACACTCTGGGGAAGAGAGTCTTGAAATATCTGCAATGCTAGGACTGATCTCTAGAGCACTGATGTGCAGGTTGGCCTCTTAACAGTGGCTAGGCACCTGGAACTGTCTTCTCTTCACAATGCCTCCCCTCACCATAAAACACATCCATGGTGACCACTGTTACCAGAGATGAAGGACAAAAGGAGCAACCTTCGTAAAGGGGGGGGGGGATATCCATCAGCTGACATATGACTTGCATACTGCAGTAAGCTTGATCAGTGGGTGATGTAGCTGTGACTGGACTGTATTTGCCTACTAAAGGCCTTGTGTAGACAGGAGAGCAGTATAAGAGTGAACTATGAAGCCATGAGACCTAAATGCTTTAAAATGAAATGTGCTGGTGGAGAAGGGTGGGATAAGATTTGGCTGGTTAGTTTTTTGAAGGTTCAGAATTCTGGGGTGTGGTTGAAAAACCTTCTAATTCAAGGTATTTAGATGGCATTCAATCAAGTGACACATGGGAGAGATTTACAGTGATCCCCACATTGTGAAGTAACTGGATTAAAGTATCCCTCCTTTGAATAAGTGGATCCTCTGTCAGCGGGGTTAGGAGACAATCGTCTAAACACATGGACATCTACAACCTTTGCAGCCCGAGAGATAGGCGGTGCTACTGCCAAGCATTTGGTGAACACACAGGGGGTTGTAGTGAACCGAAAGGGCAGTTCCCTGAACTGGCTGGCTCCCAGTCTTAAGCAAAGAAATCACCTTGACTGCTTGTATAGCTTCATGTGATAAGCATCCTGGAGATGTATTGAGCACATCCAGTCGTCCTTCCTGAGAAGTAAAATGGACTGAACAGTGACCATCCAGAACTTTGTTTCAGAAACAGGTTTAAGTGACTAAGGTCCAATATGGGCCTTAGGGCTCCCGTTTTCTTTGGCATTAAAAAGAATCTGGATTAGACATCTGATCCTTGTTGGTCTGGTGGGACCTGCTGGATAGGTGTTAACAGTTTTGACTTCTTCTGTAATGGACTCCAACTGATGGGGTGGCAATTGAGGAATCCTTTTCCTTGGGTGTGGAGAATGAAGAAAAGGAATAGTGTATCCTCTGGTGATTATTGATGGCTTTTTTTGTAGCAAAGCACCAAATATCAAAGATAAATCCAAATAATAACGACAGTCGTCGTTATTTGGATTATTGATGGCTTGCCAGGTTTGTGGGTTCAGGTTTATTTGCCCCGTCTCCACAAAGCAGCAGCCAGGCACACCTTCCTTTCAACACTTCTAGTTTCTCCTATAAGGGTTCAACAAATTTCTTGGTTTTGTGGACCATCTCTGCCTCTAGGACAAAGTCCATTAACTCATTCCCTCCAATGCAGCTCTGGAAGTTTGAACCAACTTCCAATGGGTGGAGCCTATGCTTTTTGATAGAATCAAGTAATGTCCTCACATTTCAAACAAATCTGCACATCTCTGGAAAAATATGTGTTACTAAAGTGCAAATGACAAACTTCAGCACAAAAAAGAAGTTATATACTCACCATAACGTTCCATCTGAGTAGGTAACTTCATTTGTCTGCAACTTGTGGGTATCGGATCTGATTCGGATCCGAGCCAGCAGCTTTCCTAGCTAAAAGATCAGAGCTCCAAGCTCCTCCCCTAGCCATAATGCCCTGCCATCTCCCTCTAACCCTCAGATCGAGTTTGCCAAAAAAGGCAACAGGAAAATTCTATAACACAGGAAGGGATTACAATACAGTCCACCTGATGTCAACTGAAAAAGACATATCCTGATCCTTTAATAACGAACTAAGGGTCCGGGGGATGGAGGGAGGGTCGGTTGCAGACAAATGAAGTTACCTACTCAGATGGAACGTTATGGTGAGTACATAACTTATTTATCTGAAGTAGTTAACTTCATTTGATCAGCAACCTGTGGGACAGAGTCCCCAGCTACCAACAACTTGGAAGGCCCTTATGGAAGGATATTCCGGAGCACTGCAGAGCCAAAAGATGCGCGTCCTCTGGATATTAAGTCCAATTTATAGTGTGTAATAAAGGTATGAGAGGAAGCCCAAGTAGCTGCTAAGCAAATGTCATCCAAAGACACCCTTGACCAGAAAGCAGCAGAAGTAGCCATAGATCGGGTAGAATGTGCTCACACTCTCAGGGGCTCAGGACGACCAGAACTTTTGTATGCGAGGAGGATGCATTGGGAAATCCATTTAGCTAAGGTTACTTTAGTGACTGGTTTCCCCAGACAGGATTTAGCAAAGGAAACAAAAAGTTGATCAGGTTTTCGAAGATCTTTTAGTTATGTACTTACCATAACTTTAGATGTTTGGGATCCATCTCGCCTACATTCTGTACTGATGGGTTCGGAGCCGATCCTCGGCTCTGACTCGGCACGCTATACTATAGAGCGAAGTCTCTAATTGGCTGAGCTATTCTACATCCCAGGATGCACCACCACTACTTCCCCAGATCTTGTTTGTACGCACACATGCACACAGTCATAGACAGTTGAAATAACATTGCCAGGTGTTTCAAGATGAAACGGCTAAACTGAACCATTCGGTCTCTTCTGATCTC
The DNA here is from genome assembly GCF_019279795.1 of Protopterus annectens. Taxonomy (NCBI): domain Eukaryota; kingdom Metazoa; phylum Chordata; order Ceratodontiformes; family Protopteridae; genus Protopterus; species Protopterus annectens. The sequence continues at coordinate 1,159,420,445 of NC_056748.1, forward strand.
CAAGGCAGGGGGAAGGAGGGTGGGTTATTAGGAATGTAGGCGAGATGGATCCCAAACATCTAAAGTCATGGTAAGTACATAACTAAAAGATGTTATGTGATCCTATCTCGCCTACATTCTGTACTGATGGGACAGCGTCCCTAGCACCTGCTTCCTGGGTGGCTCACTGGAAAACACTCCTGAGAACTGTGGAACTGAAGGAAGCTCGCTCCCGAGATGCCACATCCAATTTGTAATGAGAAATGAAGGTGTGAGGAGAAGACCAGGTAGCCGCAGCACAAATGTCACTAATGGCAAGCTTGGAATGAAAGGCTGGCGAAGTAGCCATTGCCCTTGTAGAATGAGCTTTCACAGTGGTTGTAAGAGAAAGAAAGTAAGTATGACTGATACAGTCTCTGATCCACTTAGCAATAGTGACCTTCGTGACGGCTTTGCCCAATTTGTTGTCCAAAAAGGACACAAACAACTGATCTGTTTTCCGTGTTTGGTGCGTCCTATCTAAGTAGAAACGCAATTGCCTATGAACATCCAATGAATGGAAGATATATTCCGCTCTGTCTGAGTAGTTGGGGAAGAAAACTGGGAGTTCCAATGACTGTTGAAGACAAAAACTAGAACAAACTTTAGGAACAAAGGATGGATTAGGCCTGAGGGAAACTCTATCCTTGTGAAAAACCAGGTACGGCTTGAAATTCCGAAACTCTTCTGGCTGATGTAATTGCCACCAAAAAAGCAGTCTTCCAAGAAAGAAATTTCAAGTCACAAGTTGCTGCCAGTTCGAAGGGGGAAGAGGTCAAAGCACCTAATACGAAATTAAGATCCCACGGTGGAGCGGGATGAGAAATCGGAGGTCGTAGCAGCCCAGCACCTTTCATGAAGGCTTTACACAACTTATTGCTCATCAAAGGTGGGTCTATACTTTCATGAAAATTAGAAATAGCTGCCAATTGAACCTTGATGGTAGAGACCGAAGAACCTTGATTGAATAAGGAAGCTAAAAATTTCAAAACTTCAGACACCGGGGCAGTAATAGGATCTAATCCCCGGAGTTGGGCCCAAATGGCGAATCTCTTCCATTTGCTGTTATACATTTTTTTAGTCGAATTCTTGTGGGCCGAGGACAAGATATGTATGACTTCCGAGTCCAAAACCTGGCTCCTGACTATGGTCGGAAGTGGAGGAGCCAAGCTGTTAACCTCAACGAATGAAGAGACTGATGAAGCTGTCCCGACTGGTGAATCAAGAGATCTGCAGCCTGGTCCAGGAACCATGGACCATCCAGTGTGTATTAATGAAGAAAGGGCAGCCAGACTTGACGAGGCCAGTATGGGGCAACTAAAATCATCTTGCACCACAAGTGAATCGCCTTCTGGATCACCCTGGGAAGAAGGGGAACCGGTGGGAAGGCGTACAGCAGGCCGGTGGGCCAAGCTTGGACTAGGGCGTCCTTGGGAACCCCCCCCCAGAACTGGGGTGCGAGAGAAGAACTGTAGACATTTCGTGTTGTGAGGAGTTGCAAAGAGGTCGCAACAAGGAGTTCCCCATCTTCTGAAGATCTGAGTTACTACTCTGTCGTTCAGAGACCACTCGTGAGGGGAGAGAATAGTTCTGCTCAGTCGGTCGGCTATCACATTGGATCTCCCCGGAATGTGTGTTGCTACCAAGAAACGGTTGGTTGCAATAACCCAATCCCATACTCTCATGGCCTCTCTGCAAAGGGGGTAGGACCTGGTCCCTCCCTGCTTGTTCAGGTACCAAACTACTGACATGTTGTCGGACTGAATGGCAATCATGCCCTGGGGGACGTAACTGTGTAGTGCTTGTAGCGATAGAAGCACCGCCCTCATTTCCAGTATGTTGATGTGTAGGGAACTCTCGTCGGGGTGCCACTTGTCTTGGACTGACCTGCCCAGGTAATGTTCCCCCCACCCCATCTGGGAGGCGTCCGTAGTCAAAGTGGCCACTGGAGGTGGAGGAACGAAGGGTCGCCCCTGATCCAGGTTGGAGGAAAGAAGCCACCAACGGAGGTCCTGTTTGCACGTCTCCGTGATCATAATGAGGTGACTGAGAGGGAGATCCTGATACGACCACTGGACTGACAGGAGCCACTGGAGAATCCTCATGTGCAATCTTGCTAAGGGAACTAGGAAAACGGTAGCCGACATGGAACCCAACAGTTGTAGGACCATCCTTGCTGGGGCTCGGCGTTTGAAGAGCAATGCTCGGACTTGAAATTGTAATGTTTCTATCCTCTCTGTAGGAAGATAGACCCGCATTTGCTTTGAGTCTATCTCTACTCCGATAAACCGTATGTGCTGAGATGGCAGCAACACGGACTTTGCCCAATTGAAGGTGATTCCCAGGGAGTTGCCTAGAGAAATAGTGGCTGCTAGGTTTTGTAAGAGTAGACGCCTGGAGGTGGCAGTTAGGAGCCAGTCATCTAGATATGGAAACACCTGGAATCCTAGACTTCTCAGGTGAGCAGTCACCCCTGCCAAACATTTGGTGAACACCCTAGGGGCTGTGGTGAGACCAAAGGGCAGTGCACGGAACTGGAAATGACTGTCTACCAGGCTGAAGCGCAAGTGTCTCCTGGACGCCTGATCTATCAGGATGTGATAATAGGCATCCTTGAGATCTATGGAGCACATCCAAATACCTTTCTCCAGCAGCGGGAGAATGGATTGTAAAGTGACCATCCGGAACTTGGACTTCTTGACAGAATGGTTGAGCTTGCTGAGATCCAAGATGGGCCTCATGTCCCCGGTCTTTTTTGGCACCAAAAAGAATCTTGAGTAAGTCCCTAATCCGGTCTGGTCTTCGAGGACCGGTTGGATGACCCCTTTTTGAAGCAGCTTTGAAATTTCGAAGGCTGCGAGATCCCATTGACTGGGTGGTGGGTCCGGGATTTTCCGGGATGGTGGGGGAGGGGCTGCGAAAAGGGGATGTTGTAACCTCCGGTAATGATTCGGAGCACCCATCGGTCCTGGGTGATATTCTCCCAGGCCTTTAGGTGCCTCGAAAAACGACCCCCGACTGGCTCCGGAGTGGCGCAGTCGGGCAATCCTTCAGGGATGCTGGAAGGTTGAGGAGCCACGAAAGGACTCGCGGTCTCCAGTGTTGCGGGGGCCCCTGCCGCCTCTGGGACGGCGTTTTCCTGAAAAATTTCCCCCTCCTCTGCCTCTAGAAGGGGGATCATCCTGCTGTGAGGGGTAAGTCTTCTGAGATTTGCGGAACCACATTTTCCCCCCTCTTCTAGCCTTGGGATAACCGTGCCCCTACGGCAGTCAAAGTCTTACCCTCTTGTTCACAGTGGGTCAAGGTGTCCTTTACCTTGGGTCCAAACAAGGAGGACCCATCAAAGGGAGCGTCGGCAAAGGAAGACTTGAAGGCCTCCGCAAAATGACACAAGCGGAGCCATGCCTGTCTCCTTAGAGCAACACCTGTACCCGCCGCTCTACTCGCCCCCTCGGCCGCATATGAAATGAGCCTCATGGACGAGTTCGATATAGATGACAGGGTAGCCAACTGAGAGCTAACCGTCTGGGCCAACTGCTCAGGTAGGTTACCAGAGAGGGTATCTGACAGCTCCTTGACCAGATCCCTCTGAAGTCTAGTGAAGTGCGTAAGGTAATTCAGAGACTTTAAAGTAAAGGCCGCTGAAGTAAGGGTGCGCTTCCCGTACTGATCCATACTCCTGGACTCTCTATTAGGAGGGTGGACGGATGTTGAAGCCTCTGCCACATCTTGCTGGGTAGCAGATGCCACCACCAGGGCATCTACGACCACACCTTTGGAAAAGAATTCCTTTTCTGGGGGGGCTGACAAAAATTTATTCGGGCGAGCTGGCACCGGTTCCACAGAATCCGGGTGCTCCCACGCCCTTCAAATCCAGGAGCTTATCGAAGGGTGGAGACACCCAGGAGGTGGAAGGCTGAGCCCCGAAGGCCTTGAGGAATACCGACTCCTCAGCAGAAGGGGGATTGGATTGCCAGATGCCTCGTTGTTTGAGGATTTCTAAGATGTCCACAAAGGAGACATCGTCCGAGGACGACTTGGGGGACTCCTCCGCGTCATCGAGGTCGGTGTCTGAGGTGAGAGACTCATCAGGCGAGTCGACGTGCTTCCTCTTACACTGTCTCTTCCTGGGAGGTTCCTCCGAAGAAGCTTCGGAAGGACCCCCAGGAAGGGAGGAATCCCCAATGGGGGTGACCTCAGGCTCCAGGGCTCCTCTGTCCTGAGACAGGGAGACAACAAAGGAACAAGTCTCCATGCCAAGGGAAGGTGCCGGAGAGATGGTGGAGGTAGCCAAGGAAGATTTGGCTAAAGCACTCCTCATGGCCCTGAAGGCCGGACCCCCAGAGTCCTGGGACGGTCCGACCCCTGAGGCCACAACAGAAGGCACTCCCGCAGCCGAAGCACCGAGAGGGAGGCTCGGAACCGAAAGCATCGGACCCGAAACGTCACCCCTGGGGCCGACCGAGGAGGTCCATGTACCAAACTCCGACCCGAAGGTCGGGGTTGGAGTAAGGGTCGGAGCCGACCCGAAAACCTCCACCGGCTCCAGCAGCACTGACTCCAACGGTGCCGAGGCTGTTGGAAGAGGAACCAAAACAACAGGGTGGACAATCGGCTCCGAAGCCGACTGGGCTGGAGCCGAGACTAACTTTTGAAAGACTGGAGACTGAAACAGCCTTTGAAGTACCCTGTCAATATCTGAGTTGGACATCCTCGAGGACCGAGAAGAGACCGATCGGGCCCGAGTTGACTTCTCAGCCGGTTCCGAAAGACTGGGGGACCGGCTCCGAATAGTCTCAAGTATTATCGGCGCCGAGGGAGATTCCACCAGTACAGCAATTTCCCTCAGAGCCGACGGGGACTTCGGCGCCGAGGTAGAAGAGTCTGAGTGTGCGACCTTTCTCGGCTCCGAAACCATTGGAGCCGAAGAAGGTGACCCACCTCTCGATGCTCAAGCTCTCGGCTCCGAGGACAGAGGAGTCGGGGCTGGAGGCACCGAGGCAGACCGTTCCAACCTTGGCTCCGAAGTCCGTGGAGCCGACGGAGAAGCCTGCCTTGATTTCTTTGCTGTCGGCTCCGACGGACTGGTCTGAGCCGAAGACTTCTTCTTCCTGGAGGGAGAGGGGGAAGAAGATAAAGCCTCCTCAAAAGAAGGAGAGATCATCCCTTTCAATATTAATTTGTTTTTCCTCTCTTGGAGGACACAAGAAGAAAAAGCGTGGCATATACTACATGACTCTTGAAGATGCTTAGGCCCTAAGCAATAAACACAGAGCGAGTGATCATCCGTTATAGACATCTTGTACCCACACTTGGTACATTTTTTAAAACCCGAAGGTCTATGTTCTTTTGACATCACTAGGACAACACAAACAACCACTAGGGACAAAAAGTAAGCACTGAGAACCAAATCCCTCTAACTTAAGCAGGATTTGCCTAGGCTTCGTAACAGACAAACAGGTAAACTATAACAAGGCTCTAACAGAGCGCGAGGGCAAGGCCCCTCTAACTAAAACAGGACCTAGATGTTAATATACAGTACCACAAAAAAATTTTAAACAGTAATTTTAATGACACAAATATCCTGAACTAGAGTGCGAGGAAAATCTCTACTAATAAGAGCAGGAACCTAACGCTCCAAAATTTCACACAACTTTCCCTCACAAAAACACTCAACAAGTGATAAGTAGCTGTTAAAACAGCTTTTGGGTGAAAAATTAGAGAAATTCTGACAGAAAATTTGTCAGTAAAGAGTACTTAGCCCAGCCAAGTCGAGACCACGTCTATTGCTGTCAAGCGGCAAACGAGATCTGGGGAAGTAGTGGTGGTGCATCCTGGGATGTAGAATAGCTCAGCCAATTAGAGACTTCGCTCTATAGTATAGCATGCCGAGTCGGAGCCGAGGATCGGCTCCGAACCCATCAGTACAGAATGTAAGTGAGATAGGATCACATAACATCTGCTGTTCTGTTTAAGTAAAAACGTAACTGTCTGTGAACATCCAGACAATAAAATCTGTATTCTTCTCTGTTTTGGAAATTAGGAAAGAAGACAGGTAGATTGATGGGCTGGTTGATATTGGCTTCTGAAGCCACTTTGGGCAGAAAAGAGGGATTAGTCCTGAGGGAAATCCTGTCTTTATGAAAGATGATGTATGGAGGCTTACTGCAAAGAGCGTGAAGCTCCGATATCCTCCTAGCTGAAGTAATGGCAATCAGGAAGACCGTCTTCCAAGATACATATTTTAAGTCGACTGAAGCCACGGGTTCGAAAGGAGGCCCAGTCAGAGCTTGAAGAACTAGGGTAAGATCCCATGGAGGCACCGCATCTTTAATAGGGGGGTCTTAACAAAAAAGTTCCTTTCATGAATGTTTTGCAAATCTTGGAGGACGCTAGGGGGCCTGAACTGTTTCCAACGTGGTAGTGGGAAATAGCTGCCAACTGAACTTTAACAGTAGAAGCACTAGCTCGATGAAAAGTATGGGAAAGTCTAGAACTGCTGGGATAGGAGCCGTGAAGGGGTCCAAGTTCCTGTGCTCCGCCCAGACAGAGAAACGTTTCCATTTACTCTTGTAGATTTTCCTGGTAGATGGTTTATGGGCGGCCACCAGGATGGCCTAAACTGAGGAAGATATACCGGGAGTCCTAGCCATTAAGGGAACCGGATCAACCAAGCTGAGAGCTTGAGGTAGTCCAGGTCGGGGGTCTTCAGTCCTAATGGATGAGAGATCAGATCTGGATTGGGATCTAAGATCCAGGAAGGATGTACTAGATGAGACCGCAGGTAAGGGAACCAGGTTTGACGAGGCCAGAATGGGGCTATGAGGATAACTCTGCTTCCCAACCGACGAGCTTTCTGCAAGAATTTTGTCATCAATAGAAGAGGAGGATAAGCATACAGAAGACCGGATGGCCAAGCATGAACTAGAGCATCTGTGGGGGCTTCCCCTGGTGGGGGAATTAGAGCGAACTCACTGCACTTTGTGTTCGAAGGCAAGGCGAAGAGATCGCAGCAAGGTTGACCCCATTCAAGGAAGATTTGTTTCGCTACTGCTGGGTTCAGAGACCACTCGTAAGGTGAGAGGATCGTTTGACTCAACCGATTGACTGTCCGCTAAGATATTTGACCGACCCGGAATGTGTGTTGCTATGAGAAAGCAGTTGGTGGATATCACCCATTCCCATACTCTCATTGCCTCCCTGCAAAGTGGATAAGATCTGGTTCCCCCGTTTGTTTTATGTACCAGACTACTGACATGTTGTCTGTTTGAATTTCAATAGTTCCTGGAGGAAGAAGGGGGGTGGAGAGCCTGCAACACTAGAAGCACCACCCTCATCTCCAGGACATTGATATGCAGTGAGGTCTCTGTGATAGTCCACGTGCCTTGGACAGATCTGCCCAAGCAATGCCCCCCCACCCAAGGAGAGATGCATCCGTGGTCACTGTGACTTGGGGAGGTGGTATAACGAAGGGGTGGCCTTCTCGGAGATCTCTGGAGCGGAGCCACCAAAGAAGCGACTCCCTGCAAATCCTGCTGAGGGGAATAGGTGTAGACAGGGGGTGAAATAGAATGGATCATTGAACTTGCAATGTCCATTGATGGATTCTCATCTTCAGACGAGCGAAAGGTGATAGATTGATGGCCGCTGCCATGGATCCCAGGGCCCTCAGGACTAGTTCCGCTGGAGGGGCTGATGATTGTAAAAGATCTAGAATGTGAAGGCTTAGACTGTGAAGTCTGTCCACTGTCAGAAAGACTCTGGATTGTGTAGTATCTATCCTGGCCTCTATGAATTCCAAAATTTGAGTAGGTTGAAGGGAGGATTTCTTGTGGTTGATCGTGATCCCTAGATGGCGGGCTAGATGTAAGAAATAGTCCCTGCCTGAGCAGAGTTGATGCCTGGTGGGGGCGGTTAGGAGCCAGTCGTCCAGGTACGGAAAGACCTGTATTCCCTGAAGCCTCAGGTGGGCCCCTACAACTGCCATGACCTTGGTGAACATCCTGGGGGCTGTGGTGAGACCGAAGGGTAGGACCCTGAACTGATAATGGCTGGCTCCCAGCCGAAAGCGGAGGAACCTCCTGGATCGTCTGTCCATAAGAATGTGGTAGTACGCATCCCTGAGGTCTATCGAACACCTCCAGTCGTTCTCCTGCAAAAGTGGGAAAATGGATTGAATAGTGACCATCCGGAATTTTTCTTTGGCGACTGACAGGTTCAGTGTGGACAGGTCGAGACTGGGTCATAAGTCCCCCGTCTTTTTTGGCACCAAAAAGAACCTGGAGTAAAAGCCTGATCCCGATTGCTCGAGGGGGATGTGCTGGATGGCTCTTTTTCTTAGCAGCCCTCGAATTTCTGATGCTGCTGCCTCCCTCTGATCGGGTGGATCATCAGGGAGTCCTCTTGACCAGGGAGGATAAGTTAGGAAAGGGATTGAATAGCCTCTGGATATGATTTGGAGCACCCAGCGATCTGTCGTAATGGACTCCCAATTTGCTAGGTGTTCCGAGAAGCGCCCCCTGACTGACTCCAGAGAGGAGCAGTCGCGCAACCCCTCAGGGCTGCTGCGCGGGTCGATCTGAAAAAGGTTCTCTCGACCCAAAATTCTTCCCCCCCCTCTGCCTCTGGGCCAGCGTCCACCCTGTCCTCCTCTGCATCTGAAGGACGAGGGACCTGGAACGAAACGGGATTGTTGAGCTTTTCGGAACATCTTCTTCTGTCCTCTTTGGTTGCTGGAGTAGGACCTCTGAGGAGCCAAGAAACGGATCCCAACGGCAGACGTCTTCCCGTCTTTCTCACTCTGGAGAAGCGTATCGTGGACAGTTTTGCCAAAGAGTGTAGAACCGTCAAAAGGGGCGTTAGCGAAGGACGTCTTGAAGGGTTCCGCAAAATCGCAGAGATGGAGTCAGGCCTGTCTATGTAAGACGACGCCCATTCTGCTAGCTCTAGCCGCTCCCTCCGTAGCATGGGAGAGAAGCCGCATAGATGTGTTGGTAATTGACTTGAGAGTGGCCATTCAAGCTGAGAAGGTCCGCTTGTCCTCAGCCGACATGGACTCTGGGGGTGACCCAGCGTACTCTTTAATCAGGTCCCGCTGGAGCCGAATCACATGTGCCATATAATTCAGTGACCTTACAGAGAAGGTCGCTGAAGAGAACATCCACTTTCCAAGGCGGTCCATTATCCGAGACTCCTTGTCTGGAGGATGCACCAAGGAACTCTCCTGTGCTAATTCCTTTTTAGTGGCAGCTGCCACCACCATGGCATCCACTGGGGCACCCTTGCTCCAAACTGTCCTGTCTGTGGGAGGGCTGAGGATCCTGTCCAGTCTCTTGGGTAATGGCTCAACAGTGTCCGGCTCCTTCCATGCCCTGGTAGTTATGAGGTCTACCAGGGGGTCAGCTGGAGGGGACATCCAAGAGGTAGATGGGCCTGCGTCAAATGCCTCCAGAAACAGACTCATCCGAGGAAGTTTTTTGGGCAGACCACCCCCTTCTAATGCGTAACATTTCCATAATGTCTCCAAAGGAGATGTCTTCGGGGGGTGACCTTGGGGAACCTTCCCCTTCCTCTAAGTCCATGTCCTCCCTCTTGTACTTTCGTTTGTGAGGGACCTCCTCGGGGGGGCTGTCCGAAGAGGCCTCACCAACAATGTCCTGTTCCTCTACGGGAACAATCTGGGACTTAGGCGCAGGCTGTCCTTGGGGCCGGATGATGGAAAACAGGCCTGTCTGACTGGGAATGGTGGGTGGATCCGTAGCAAGAGCCTGGGGCCTCGAATCCCTCGAAAGGACCCTCTCCACAATGTTGAATGCTGAGGGAGAACTGCTTTCCCTCGGATCCGACGTGCGGACCGGTGCCGAAGGTGACCCGATCGGATCCGAAAGGGTAGTGTGTTCTGACCTTAACTGAGCCGAAGGCCCACTAACCCCTCCGGATCCGATGCTCAACTCACGGCCCAGAGAGCTCGGATCCGAAAACGGATCCGACAGACTTGAGGGTACAATCGGCGCCGAAGTAGGAAACGCTGTCGGTGCCGACCCTACCCCGGCTCTGAAGCTAGCCGGATCCGACAGCTCCAAACACTGATAGCGGGTCGGAGAAGGAGCAATGGGGGCGAAAAAAGGTGTCGAGCTCCCCCCCAAAGAGCACTCCCATCTGCAGCTGGGCCTGGAGAAATCGATGCATCATCCGGTCCATGTCTGCGTCCGATAAACTCGTAGATCTAGATGAGGCCACCGAGGCCGGCCGGGAAGACTGCCTAGACGACCTCGAAGGTGACCGGGTCTCCTCCTCCGGCTCCGGAGAGAAACGTGGAGAATGGAGCCGGGAGGGGGAAGGCCCGGAGACCTTAAGGGTAGAGGCAAGTTATTTGGACGGCGGTGCCGAAGAGGTCGACTCGGACCACCTCTTATGGCTGCAGTGCCTTTCTTTCTCTCTCTCCCTATCCTTTTTGTCGTCCTTTCTGCCGTCCCTTTCCTCCTGGGCCAACGAGGGAGGTTGAGTCCCGGCCAGTGGATCGGAAGTGGCAGGTGGGGCAGCCACGGCTGGTGCCACAGAGGAGGAGGACGAAGCAGAATCAGGGGGGCAAAAGGCCCGCAAGAATAAGCTTCATCCTCCTATCCTTCAAAGCCCTGGGGTTGAAGGCTGCCCAAATAGTGCAGCCCGAAGAGAGGTGATCAACCCCCAGCAAAGGACGCACCGAGTGTGGCCATCCGCTGGGGACAGCTTATGGCCACACTAGGTACATTTAGAGAAGAAAGATTTAGGGCCATCGGACGTTATAGAAAAGAAAAACAGGTCCACATGCATACACCTTCACACACGCGGGGGGGGGGGGATAAATTTAACTTAACCAAAAAAGTTTAAAACTACCCAAAAGGTTAAGAAAGTAAAGAGGGAGTTCACACACACCAAGACAAAGTTTTGACAGAAAAATAAATTTTTAATCCTAAACTCTCAGTACCATGCTCGGAGCTTGTTCTGAGAAGCTTACAGAAGCCACGGCAAATGAGATCTGAGGGTTACAGGGAGATGGCAGGCCATTATGGGTAGGGGGAGGGGCTTGGAGCTTTGATCTTTTAGCTAGGAAAGCTGCCGGCTCGGATCTGAATTGGATCAGATACCCACAGGTTGCTGATCAAATGAAGTTAACTACTTCAGATTGACTGTTATAGTGGTAGCATTCTTTAGGTTCAAGGTTTTAAAATGGATTTTATAACGCACAGTAACTAGTAACTTTGCAATATGTTGTAAACAACCTAAAGTATTTCAGGAACCACTCAGATTACTCACATACAGTTAAGTAATGTCTATCCAGCTGAGAAGCTTTTGTATGAGACTAAGCCATTCAATGTGTGCTTAGCTATCAAGATATTTAGAAGAATGAAATTTGACAAATTATTATATGAATACATTTTACCTGCAGTATACAGATCCAATATCAACAAAGCTTAGGCAATGGCAAACAATTATAAGATAAAATGTTTTAATGCTTTGTATGTAGCAATATACCATGGTTTTAAAATTATTAATGCAAATATGAAGCAATATTTTATGTCTAGAGGCATCAACAGGAGTTAACTGCAGAAACACCTGTAGGAATAACCTGGCTGTAATGAGTTAAAATTGCCCTACCTCAGGAGGGACTGTTTGAAGTGCTCGGGTTAAAACTATTTTCAGAACCACATCTTCCTTTCCTCATCTAATTCCTGGAAAAGGTCCCTTGTGGAGTACAGAAGTGTATTTCCACGGCAGACAGGGTTCTTTCCATCCTACTTGCTTCCAGTTAGCCTCCCTTTGGCCCTGGGTCCAAAAAAAAAGTTTGCCATCAAAAGGACAATTAATGGAGGATATCTTAAAGCCTTCCGCAAAAATCACACAACCATATCCAAGAGTGATGATTAACTGCAATGCCTATGCCTGCTACTCTAGGTCCCATCAGTTGCATTTGGGAGCAGTCTCATGAAAACATTGAAAAGAGATAAGTGTAGACAAGATTCCACTCTCTTTTAGAGATCAGTTGGCAAGTTACCAGACAGCAAACTGGTAAGCTCTTTGGTCACACATTCTCTGAAAATGTGTCGAGACAAAGTTTAGCACACAATGTGAAAAGGTCACTGAAGCATAAGCCCATTTTCAAAACCTGTCCAGAGCCCTTGATTTCCTATTAGAGGGATGAACAAATGTGTTCTTCAGAGTTCCCTCTTAGTGGCTGCCACTATGACAGAGTATCCACCAGGGGACCTTTACTCCAGTGTGTTCTGTCCTTGGGGGCTACTATGATTGTCTGCCTTCTTTGGAATGGGTTACACTGTCAGGAACCCTCCCAGTCAATCTGTGTCACCAAATCAAAAAGGGCATCAGGGGGAGGGACCACCCAGGCAGAAGAGTCAACCCAAAAAGCCTACAAGAACACAGATTCTTCCAGGTAAGGAGCATCAGTGGACCCCCCCCCCCCACACACACACACACACATCTGTCACATTAATTCATGAATTTCGTCAAGGGATGTCTCCAAAGGGGGATCTAGGAGAACCTTCTCCATCCAAATCCATGTCTTTGAGGAGAGATTTGGGTGCAGAGAGTTTCCATTTACATGTCTTTTTTGTGTATCTGATGTTGGGGGCACATCAAATCAGACTGGGAACTCAGTACTTCCGAGACGTTTTGAAGCAGTGTCCCTATCTATGCGGAGAGGAGGCAGATGCAGAAAAAGAAATTCACTGGGATGGATCCTCCCAACTGGAAGGAAGCACTCCTTTTGAAGTGATGGCCCTTCTCTATGGCTTTGAATGTACAGCCTGAGACTGGACTAGACAAAGATCCAAGAATTGGAGTAAAAAATCCTCCATCGAAACTCGCCTGATTGCAATGCAAAAATGCTGTCTAGAAGAGAAGCTCTGAGAGGCAAAGACTTACTCAGACATCTTCAAGGCCTACCTGCCCGCTGCATCCCCAGCACACAAACTTAGTGCTCAAATTCTTTTCTAGATCCAACGGTGATGGAGTTTAAAAGGAGTGGAGTAAAGTCACATCTGAAACAGCAAGGTCTATCGGCAATGACAAAGGTGTTCCAGGTAAGTCTGAATCCATGGGTCTCTGATCCAAAAGGTGGATTGATTTAACAGTCCTTAGTGGAGAATGTCAAAGGGCCTGTTTGAGTCAACTTATGGAGATGACCCGTAACTTGATCTGCCATCAAGCAAATCTCCAAATCATTCTATGTTGGATTCGACAGGGCTCCGTCAAGAATTGGCAAAACTGTCTGAGGAAGCTACCAAAGCGGCCTTGGATAGACTTTGTTCCATAAGTGTGTGCAATGTAGGGCTAAACTGAATCCATAAAGAACCAACTAAGAAGGTGAGCAGGTTCTTCCGGGCTTCGGATCCAAAGACTTAAAATATTTTAGGTGCATGACCTAGGCTGTTGGGGTGGGAGGCCTTTTTTGAAATTTATCAGCAGTCTGCTTGGGAGACTTGCTTCTTTGAGGATTAGGAATTTCCTTTTCCAAAGTCTTAAACAATGATTTTGAAAAGAGATGTGGAGGAAGATCGCAGTTGAGATGGCAACCAACCCTTTTAATAATTTCTTTCTTGCTTTTTTCTTGCTTTGAAGTGTCTTATGTCCAAAACAGGCACGAGCCCATGTCCAAGTGCACTGCTCCCAAACAGTACGCAAAGAGCATGTGGGTCCTGTGCCGGGATTTTGCAGACACATTTATAGGTTCATAGGAGTGTACTAGGCTAATGGCCCTGGAGCCTTCACAAGCCTATCCCATAGGATTACCCTGGCATCATGCCACCCGATCTTAGTTCCCAGTCCCTCTGTTGAACAGAGCAACTAGAGTGATCCACAGGGTGAAATTTCTATTTCCCATCCACTCAAGATTTCTCTTGAAGAGGGCCAGTGAGGTGCTCTGTTTGACATGTAAGGGAAGTCTATTCCATAGCATGGGCAATCTCTGGGTTATGAACCTATCCCTCCAGCTTGTTCTGTTGATTATGGTATTGAGGTTGAGGTCTCTGGAACGTGTGGTGAGGAGAGATTGGTATTCTTTTAGATGTAACATTTCTAATGGAGCTGGATCAGACATGGATTTGTAAGTCAAGCAGAGATCGCCTCTAAATAGGAGATATGAGACACAGAATGGTTGGAGTTTTTTTGAGTCTGCCCATACAGGACAAGTGTTTAAGGCCTAGGATCCTCTTTTGCAGCCTCTCCAGTTGTTGCAGGTGTCTAGTGAGGTACATGCCAAATGGGGCATTGTACTCCAAGATTGGCCTAATGAGGGAAGAGTAGAGAGAGACAATTACCTCTTTCTTCCTGAATGCAAAACCTTTAGTAATGAGATGTGCCACATAGGACTTTCTGACCACAGTGGCAATGTGGTGGTCAAGAGAGAGGTTGCTGTCAACCTGCGTTCCCAGATCTCTTATAACTCCTTCTGTGTTCAGTGGACTACCATCGATGTGGTAATTCATGAGAACCAGGTTTTTCCCAAAGGGGATGACATTTTTTGGCTTTGAGTTTAAGGTCATGGTTCTGAAACCAGTCATTGGTCTCGGTGAGGCCTTTCTGTAGAATGTCAGCATCACTTGGAGCACTTATTTAAACTTTTACAGGGCATCCTGTCTAAAAAAAAAAACACCGCACACAATAAGGTTATATATGAACAGAATCCAAAGAGCAATAGTTAACTACAATATCAAATGGAATAACTAACCTGAAGACCTATAACAATAGTCTGACTATAAGAAGAAAAACTACCTATAAATCAAAAAAAATCTGGATTTCTATAAATACACACACATATATATATATATATCTATAGATATATATATATATATATATATATATATATATATATACACACACATATATACATACATACACAAATACACACACACACACGTCTATCTGTAAAGGCCAAAATCCCACATTACATAATCCGACAAGACTGAGACAACACTGCCGAAACCTTACATGAATGAACACTCTGAATTTTGCTGTGGGAAAAGAACCACATACCCACCATGGTGACCTCTGCCCTTTTCCCAGTGTACTGCAATCTCAGATTTGGTATATTTAGGTTGGGGGGGGTGTTTGATTTGCTTGGGTCTGTGTTTTTTGTGGTGACTTTTTCGGAGTTCCTTATCAATATTCTGAATCTTCATTCTTGTGAAGTTGCAGCAATGTCATCTCGGTCTTGTCGGACTGTTTTGTTTCAAGTAAAGCCATATATATATTGATATATATATATATATATATACATATATATGTATACACACACAATATATATATATATATATATATATTATATATATAATACATACACACACGTAGGTCTACGTCTAAACTAAGTTTCAAAAAGTACAGTTGTGTACACTTACCATAAATGTAGATGTTCGAGTGTCTTCACTGTTGCAGTCATGACTGTAGGGTTCTCCCCTGCCGGCAGGCAGTCCTCGGTCGGCCAGAATCCCAAAGTCTGGGTCCGGCGTCGGCTGTTCAGCCATGCTCCCTGACGTCAGAGCGCCAGGAGTACAAAGCTGACAGCCGACGCCATGTTCTCCAGTTTTTCTTGCCCCAGATGTCAGGAGTCCCAAAATGAGTAAGGTCCCATACCCTTTGCAAATACACCTCAGAAGAATGGTGAAAAAAAAGAACCACACAAAAGAAAAAATAAGAGGGGACAGGAGGGAGGGAAACCCAGACTGCAACAGTGAAGACACTCGAACATCTACATTTATGGTAAGTGTACACAACTGTACAATGTTCATCGTGTTTCACTGTTGCAGTCATGACTGTAGGGTAGAATCCCAAAGCAGAATGAAAGGGAGGTGGTCATAAAGTAGAGGGGACAGCTAAAAGGCCCTGCAAGACTGCAGAAGCAAAGCCTGCCCTAGACTTAGAGTAGAGAGGTAGATTGTAGTGCTTTGAAAAAGTATGCACTGAACTCCAAGTTGCAGCTTCCAAAATGTCTTTGGTAGGAACTCCCCTGAGGAAGGCAGCTGAAGTGGCAGCAGCTCTGGTGGAGTGAGTCCTTATACTCCCTGGGATTTGCTTTCCATGGTGTGAATAGCAAAATCTGATTCCATGAGCAATCCATTTAGAAATGGTCTGTTTTGAAATGGCTTTACCTTGGGAACTTGAAGCATAAGAAACAAACAATTGCTCTGATTTCCTGATGTCCTTGGTTCTGTCCAGGTAAAAACGTAGTTGCCTGTGTACATCCAAGGAATGCAGGATCCTTTCCCCTTTATTTTGAGGAGTGGGGTAAAAAGTTGGCAAGTGAATAGTTTGATTTAAAGCCACTTTGGAAACCACCTTAGGCATAAAAGTACGATTAGTCCTTAGAGACACCCTGTCCTGATGAAAAATAATATAAGGTTCCACAGCCATAAGAGCTTGCAACTCTGAAACTCTCCTGGCAGAGGTCAGCGCTAACAGGATGGCTGTCTTCCAAGATAAAAACTTGATGTCAGATGTGGCAGCAGGCTCAAAAGGAGGTAAGGTGAACTTTTCCAAAACATAGTTGAGATTCCAAGCTGGAATGGGAGGAGATCTAGGGGGCCTTAAGTTCTTAGCTCTTCTGAGAAACTGTCTCATGAGCTGGTGGTAAAAGATCGGAGGGTCTGTATTATAATGAGCAGAAATAGCAGAGGCATGTATCTTAATGGAAGAGAAAGAGAGACCCTTATGTAAGAGGTCTGTCAGGTAAAGTAAAATCAAAGGAATGTTAGGAAGAAGAGGATCAGAATCCTGAGCCTGCATCCTGGAACAAAATCTTTTCCATTTTCCTGCATAAGATATTCTAGTGCTAGGACGTCTGGCTTCTAAAATAACATCCATAACCTGCTTGGGTAGGAGAGAATGAATCAAAGACCCTGGATTAACCAGGCCACTAGGCTGAGAGTTCTGACATGGGAGTATAGAACCTGACCCTGGTGTTGGGACAGAAGGTTCGGAGTCTGTGGTAAAACCCAAGGGGGCTCCAGACAAAGGTTTTTCAGTGTTGGGTACCAAAACTGTCGAGGCCAATTTGGGGCCAGCAAGATTATCATCTTGGGCTTGTCCTGTTTGATCTTTAATAATACCCGTGGAAGAAGAAGAAGAGGTGGAAAGGCATATCCCGAGAGGTTTCTCCAACTGAATGATAGTGCATCCACTTTCCAAGCTTGTTCGTGGAAAGTCCTGGTGCAAAAATATCTGTAGTTGATGATTGAGGTGGGATGCAAAGAGGTCTATGTGAGGACATCCCCAGACTGCTGTTATCATCTTGAATATTTCGGTGTCCAGCATCCATTCGTGTGGGTCTGAAAGGTTTCTGCTCAGACTGTCTGCCAGGAAGTTTTGCTTCCCTGGTAGAAATTGAGCTTGAAGGTCCAGATTACAAGCTAGAGCTGTGTTCCACAGATCCATGGCTAGTCTGCAAAGGGGGTAGGAATGAGATCCCCCTTGCTTGTTTATGTACCACATAACTGTGGATTTGTCTGTCCGTATCAGTAGTTGTCCTGGTTGTAGAAGATTCCTGAAGGCCAATAGAGCTTTCTGAATGGCTAACATTTCCTTTAAATTGATATACAGGTACTTCTGATCCTTTGTCCAAAGGCCGTGCAGACAGTTGCCCTGAAAATGGACTCCCCATGCATAATCTGAGGCATCCGTGGTTAGTATCTGAGTGGCAGGAGGCAGACAGAAGGGTTTTCCTTTGTTTAGAGTACATGCCTTGGACCACCAAAGGAATTCCTTTTGAAGAAAAGGCAGGACGGAGATCAGTATGTCTAAACTGTGGCAATGCTGAGACCATACACTTTTAGGTACCACTGTATTTTCCTCATATGTAGTCTTGCATATGGTACGAGAAGGATGCAGGAGGCCATGTAACCCAAAGCCTGCAGGAATCTCCTTGCAGACAGCTGAGTTAAAGTTGCCAAGGTTTTGAAAGTTGAAGCCAGCTGTAACTGTTTTTCATATGTCAGAAATGCCATCTGGGTTGTTGTGTTTAGAGAAGCGCCCAGAAAAATTATCTGTTGTGAGGGTGTCAAATTTTACTTTTTTATGTTTACAGTGAATCCCAGGAACTTGAGAAGATTCTGAACAAACTGTAGATGCTGGAGTAAGAAATCCTTGCTGTCTGTCTGAATAAGACAGTCATCCAGATAAGGATAAATTTGAATTCCCTTGAGTCTGCAATAAGCTACTACTGGAGCCAGGCATTTGGTGAAGACCCTGGGCGCAGTAGACAATCCAAAGGGCAGCGCAGAGAATTGAAAGTGCCTCGATCTGGCCTTGAACCTGAGGTATTTTCTGTGTTCCTGCCTGATGGGAATGTGTAAATATGCCTCCTTTAAATCCAAAGTTACCATCCATGCATTTTTGGTCAGCATTGGAAGCAGCTGCTGTAGAGTAAGCATCTTGAATTTTGGTATCTCTAGAAAAGTGTTCAAGACTGACAGATCCAGAATGGGTCTCCATGAATTTTGCTTCCTGGGGACTAGAAAGAGCCTTGAGTAAAAACCTTGTCCCATCTCTGAAAGTGGAACTAGTTCTATGGCTTTCATAGCCAAGTGAGCTTCCACCTGGTTTAAGGCCTCTGTCCATTGATGTTTTGGAAGATCTGGCCATCCGCTTGGCCTTGGTAGGGTATGAAAATGGAATTTGTAACCTCTTGAAACCACATCCAGAACACACTTGTCGAGTTATATGAGTCCAATTTAGGTGAAAAAGAGAAAGTTTTCCTCCGAGAGGGGCTTCCAGGCAAGAAGTTCCTGCAGCCCAACAGAGGGAGTCATTGAGTCTGTTTCCTATGAGTTGCGACCTGTCCTCTCCTCCCCTAGGGGTGGAAGCAGTCCACTGTCTTGGTCTATAAGAGGCTTGCGTTTGAGGCCTTCCTCGGGAGCATCTGTATCTACCCCTCTGAGGCCTGTCTGAATTGGGAAAGGACCAATTTTTTGTAGGTCAATTCCTACTAAATCTGGGTGGCTGTACTTGTAAGAAATCTTTAACTGTTTGCATGGATTTTGCCTTGTCCTCCATCTTTTTAATCACCTCTTCAACTTTAGATCCAAACAAAACATTATGCTGAACAGGAGCATCCAATAATTTAGCTTTTACTTGATCTGGCAAATTTTGTTCCTTTAACCATGCATGTCTTCTAATTACTGTGCCAGAGGCAGCAGCCCTACAAGAAGCCTCCAAGGCATCAAAGCCACAGTGTAAACCATGCTTCCCAACTTGTTCAGTGGCATGCATTAAGTCATGTAATTCCTTATCATCTGCACAGGCGGAAATGGAAGTTAGCTTTTGTTTTAAAACAGACAGGAGAAATTGCTGGTATTTCAGCATATGAAACTGACAGTTTAAAGCCCTAATAGATAAAGTAGCAGAAGTGTACACTTTTTTGCCCCATCTTTCTAAAGATCTGGAATCCTTCTCAGTGGGAATGGGGTTTTTAGCAGAAGCGGCCTTAATGCCCTTAGGACCCTGAGAAATGGTTTCAGGGTCAGCAGTAGGGTTCTTGTATAAAAACTGATGGGAATCAGGAACCCTGTAATATCTGTCAGGCTTAACAGGAGCTGGAGGAAAAGAGTCAGGGGTTAAGTTAGCCTCCGAAAAAGCATCATCCACAATATCCAAAATAGGAGGAATAGCCAGGGGTCTAACGTTGGGGAAGAAGAAGAAATCCCTTAGTCTTTTCTTAGATTCCAAATACTCCTGTCCTTCCCAGTGGAAATGTTTCCTCATTTCATGCAAAGTTTCCCCAAAAGAGAAATCCTCAGGGGGAGAAGCTGAAGGAATGGATTCCTCAGCATCAGAATCCTCATAAGGAGGAAAAGAATATTCCTGGTCAGAAGAAGAAACTGAAGAAACAGAAGCCTGATCAGAGGAGTCATAATAAACTTCCTGCCTTGGCCTTTTGTCTGGAGGGGGATGTGAACCCCTAATCATAGTAAGTAAGTCCTCCGCCATCTTAAGTAACTGTTTCTGTGACTTGGGAGCCGGATCAGAAGAGGCCTGGGTTGCAGTCTTTGATTTGGAAGGAGTCTTTGCCTTTATCTTTGGCTTTGCCTTTATTAGAAGTTGAGTAGGCCTGAAAACCCCTTCAGAAGCCGGTACCTGCACAGCGGCTCCATCCGAAGGAGCATTGTCCGAAGGTCTTGCAACAGAAATATTCAAAGGCCTAGTTGGCTCCTCGTGGGAGTCTGTTTCAGCCATCGGTTCCGAAATGGACGACGACAGGGGCTGCAAAAGTGCCTCACTGACAACGGCCGAACCTGAAGCTGGCTCTGCTTGTACGATATCGTCTGATTTGGACCTCGGAGGCCTGTCTTTGTCCTTGCGTCGTTTGTGAACTCTGGCGACCGGAACCGTATCAGACGACATTTTGTAATTAAAACGCCTACCGAAGTAATGAAATGCAAAATCGTACCTTCGTTTAATTGTACGTAGATTGAATCTAGCACAAAACCGACAACTAGCTACATCGTGGTCAGTGCCTAAGCAAGGAATACAGTAAGAATGAAAATCCTTATGAGGTATTTGCTTCCCACATGAAATACAATTATTAACTTTTTCTGACATTGGACTGGAGCAAGAAAAAAGTTTCCCCAACGGGGTACTTAGCTTTGAGTAGGAGAAGAAAGTCTTCGGACTGAAGTTTGTTCAGAAAAAATTGTCAGGAGTCAGCCGACCAGCACTTGCGAACTGCTATCACTGCACGGCAAGAAAGACTGGAGAACATGGCGTCGGCTGTCAGCTTTGTACTCCTGGCGCTCTGACATTAGGGAGCATGGCTGAACAGCCGACGCCGGACCCAGACTTTGGGATTCTGGCCAACCGAGGACTGCCTGCCAGCAGGGGAGAACCATACAGTCATGACTGCAACAGTGAAACACGATGAACATCTTCAGATTTCTTACAGTCGAGACCATAACATCGAAGTTTTGAAACTTCAAAACATTTAATGGAGATCACTGCACAGTGTGGAACGATATATATTTAGTTTCTTCCCACTGTAGTGTAATCCCGGAGTTAGTATATTTAATTAGCAGGAGGTGTAGGTGTGCGAGGTGTTTTTTAATTTAAATTTCTCAGTTTCCAAACTTTATCTTATGGTCTCCACCATACGAAATTCAAAGTTTTGACACTTCAAAATTTAGAAGTACACACACAAACATATATATATATATATATATATATATATATATATATATATATATATATATTGTTTCACTTCATAATCTCGAAATTCAGTAACCCGAGACTATGAAGCTGAAAACCAGAATGCCGAAAGTGCGTAACAGCGAATTTGAATATCTCGGATCCACGCTTATGTATTTCTGGTATGTCGCATGCAGTGTTATGGCTCCTGAAATTGCAGGTGAGTGTGTGTGTTTTTGGAAGGTGTGTGTGTGGGTAAGGGTAGGGAGGTGTAAGTGTTTGTGTGTGTGTGTGTTAGATTTGTTGGTGTGTGATGGGTGCGAGCAAGTGGAGGTTGGTGTGGTGTGTGGTTTAAGTTATGTTCGACCTCGGAGTTGGTATATATAAGTAGGGGGGGTGCAGGGGGGTTTGCCCCCCTGCTTATATGTAGTGTAGGGTTGTGTGGTTTGTGTTCTGTGGGTGGAATGGTGTGTATGTTAAGTGATGTATGATATTGTATGCTCATGACTGTGTGATTCGGGATTGTGAGATTCAGTGTTGTGAATGGTTCGACTTCATGGTCTCGGGGTTACTGAATTTCGAGATTTCAGTAATTTGAGATTATGAAGTGAACCCATATATATATATATATATATATATATATATATATATATATATATATATATATATATATACATACACACACAGACACTAAAGGCAGAAGTAGAAAAGAGTAAACTCTAATACCACATGAAAAAATGAAGTGCGACTTATCGCCATACCAAAAAGGACAGTCCTGAAAGAACACGACCATTCGATCAGGTGGCAAACCCGATCAGAGGTATTCAGAAGGTGGAAGAAAATTATGGGTAGGGGAGTAAATCAGAGCCTGCATTTGAAATTGAGGCTAGACAAAGTCCCATCAGTAGAATTGGACAAAAATGAACAGCATATGTAATACTTTACACTCCTTGCTATGCTGTTCTGCAATTCTACAGCCAAATATTACCAACTTTCGAGTCCTTACCTTTGGAAAACTTTTGATCTAAAGTTGTTTTCATTTGATCTTCAACCTGAGGGACTCAGATCTGGCACAGATCCAATTCAGCCAAAGTCCAAGCTCCTCCCCTACCCATAATGCCCCACTATCCCTCCTCCCCCCAGATGTCGTTCACATCTCACTTTGAACAGCACAGGTTTCCACTCCTCCAAGCTCCATTAGTGTGTAAATGTTCCTTTTTTGGGAGTTTTATCTCTTACCTCTCTCTCTTTCGCCTACCTTCTTTCCCCTACCACCTTGTTTTCGCTCCGAAGTCGGTCATTGGTTTAAAAAAAAAAAAAACGTTCTTTTCTAGTGTGTGTGTGTAATGCCTTCCTTACCATGGCTGTCACCCTTTAGCCAGGTTTAGGAAGTGTGCAGTGTGTGAATATAAGCTTTTTCCTTCCGATGCCCACACTTTAAGCGTAGTTTGCCTGGGGGTTTCTCATTAGGACGCCTTCTGTTTGATCTGAGCTAGCTTCAGCCCCATGTTTTAATTGACAAAAGGAACAAGCTTATATTAAAGGGTCTTCTTCCACCTCCCTCCAGAGGCCTCCTTCTTCTGCCCTGGCTCTTGGGACTCAAACTCCTGCGAAGTCGTCCAGGGACAGATAGACGGCCCATTCTAAAGAGTGGATCGGCCAAGAAAGAGGTTTCCAAAGGGCTCTTCCTTGGCCAAGCATCCCTCCGAGTCCTGGCCGAATCTGAACCAGAGTTCTCCTTGGCTCCAATCTCCATGCTTCCTCCCGGAGCTGAAGACCTCTCGAGCTCGGTCCCCAGCTGCTCCTTCTCATCAGTGGCTTCTTCAGCCTGAAGCCGTTGGACAGAATGATGTTGAAGTTTCTTTGGGCCAAATCACCTGGGTGTCTTGCCTGCTCCATCCCCCTCTGGGGCAGGCAGCATGCAGTCTGCCTTCCTGCCTCTCTCTCCTTCTCCGATCTGACCTTCGGTTTTGGAGCCCATAGGTCCAAGAGTTCCCAGGTGGTTGAGGGGTCGGCACCAATGGTCTCTGGTACCTCAACCCCAACCATTACCTTGAGTGGTTTGGCTTCGATGTTTTCGGAGTACACCGACTCTCGGAGCCATAGCTTCAGTGTCGAATCCAAGGGGATGGCTTCGACAGAGACTTTCAGAGTTGTCCCTTCTGCTCGAAGCTTCGGCACTGGGAGGCTCTGCTCCGGCTCCCCCCTCGGCAGGGAGAGTGGTGGACAGGCAGCTTCCAGCCTTGGCCCCGGCCGTTCTGCTTTCAGGGGTCTGCTCGCCTTCAGTGTTCAAGGTGGTGGATTGGGTCCTCTCGGCTCCTTCAAGGGCCTTGACACTTCCTCAGATTCCATCTTGGCTCCCTTTTTTTCTGGGCCGGAGTCTTCAGTCCTGCCCCCTCAAGGACAGCCTTGCCAGTTCACCCCAGGAGGTTCTTATTCAGGTACTCCCAAAACATCTGAATCCTCCCAGGAGTCCTCCCCCCCGAAGAGGTCCCACGGAAGCGTACTTGCAAGAGGAGACACTTGACTGCCCTCTGGAGTCGCTCACTGATGATACAAGATTTGGAGAAAGGGGAGGGCTCCCCCAGATCAGCACAGGATGTCTCCTTTGGGGACATCATGGAGATCCTTCGCCAACACGGTGGGTGGTCTTCCCTCAAGCCCAAACCTGACGAGTCGGCATTTCTGGAGGCGTTTGTCACAGGATCTTCTACCTCCTGGGTGCCCCCCCCCCTGCAGATCCCTTAGTGGATCTCATTTCCAGTAGGGTATGGAAGTAACCAGACACGGTTGAGCCCATCCCTAGGCGCCTGGACAAGGTGCTCAGCACCCCAACAGACAAGCCCCACTGGAACAATGGGTCCCCCAATGGATGCCATGGTGGTTGCGGCGGCCACTAAAAAGAAGCTGGCTCAGGAAAGCTCTTAGGTCCATCCTCCAGAGAGTCTACGGCGATGGATCATTTTGGGAAGCGGGCCTATGCTTCAGCCACTTTTGCCTTGCGTGCGCAGAATTATTTAACACACAGACTGCAGTGGGACCTGGTCAAGAAGGTCACTGAGTCCGCCCCAGGGTCCATCTTGTTGGTAGAAAAGGTCGTCTCCTCCCATATGGCCACAGTCACTGCTATTTCAAATACTTCCATGAGGCTTCTCTCCCAAGTTACCAAGGGTTCCTCAAGGGCTCTGGGGACAGGTGTGGCCATTCAATGGCACACCTGTCTTCAGCTTTGAGCTTTTTCGAAGCCCTTCAAGGAGTCTCACGAATGCTCCCTTCTACAGGTTCCACCATGTTTGGAAAAATGGCTAGTGACACTTCACCCAAGACCGAGATTGCATGGGGATATGCTTCTCCACTCCACAAATTACAAGACTATCTGCAAATATATAGAGCTGAGTATATTTTTCTGTATTATACAGTTAAATTGTTGCATAGGTATCTGTTGTCTTACTGTTCTGCAAATATACAGAGACCAGTATATATTTTTCTGGTTTTATAATTTGCACTGTGATTCCATACATCTCTGTTGAAACTGTCTTCTTCACCCCCCCCCCCCTGTTCTTGGTTGTAGTTTAAATTTGGTGGCTTTTGCAGTGCCCGCCCCACTGTAGATTTGATCTAGGACACTCCCCCAGTCCCATCTCTTTACCGCATTCTACCCAATAAACCATTTCTGCACTTGCTTTTAGTCCTTTTTAATTTAATTACATTTTTTCAAACTGTGTGTGGACTAATATTGCTACATACTCAAGTGTGCCAGCTTGCACTGCACGTGAATTGTTTTTACTACTGTTTTTGCTACTTTTCTGAAGAAAAAAAAATTGTAAGCCTGTTTCCTTTCTTGTTCCAGATACAGATTTGCTGTATCCAGGACTGTTTGTAAGCTTCTGAGCCCCCCAGGCCTTTCTGTGTTGGAGGGAAGCCTTCTAGCTTATCAGTGGGAGTGGTAAGCATTAGGTAATCTGTCTACCACATAAGGAGTGGTTCTGGCCCAGAATTTGTAGTTACTGGCCGTTTGGGCGGTCTTCCATCTCTCTCAACTTTCTGATTTGAAGGTCTGCATTTGCACTTGTTTCTGTCCTGTAACTCCTGGGCCCATCTCATTTGCTCACTCAAAAAAAAAAAAAAAAAAAAAATATATATATATCTGCTTTTACTGTATTTGTTTCTTCCTGCTTCTTACTGAAATTGGTACACCTTGTTTGCTGTAGCAGAGACTAGATCCAGGCCTGCTGAATCTAGCTTTGTTTGTATAACATGAGCACTAATCCAGGCATTCTTTAAAGTATTCAATTGTATTTATTACTGCTTGGTAGTAACTTGATTAAAGTGTAGCTATCATTCTAAGTCTTTTGATTAAGCACTTGGGCTTCAGACCAGTTGTTTTACATTAGGAAGGTTTGTGGCCTGCACTGTGGTGGCAGGACAGGTAGCTTACATCCTTCTAAGTTGGGAACTGCTGATTGAGGGCTCAGTGTCTGTTATTCTAAAAGTGTATTAGTTCTGGTTTAAGCACTTGGGCTTCAGGCCAGTTATTTTACATTAAGAAGGTTCGTGGTCTGCACTCTTGTGGGAGGAGAGGCTGGACTGCCCTTCTGAGCTGGGAATTTCTGGCCCAGAATTTGTAGTTATTGGCCATTTGGGCGGTCTTCCATCTCTCTCAACTTTCTGATTTGAAGGCCTGCATTTGCACTTGTTTCTGTCCTGTAACTCCTGGGCCCATCTCATTTGCTCACTCACAAAAAAAAAAAAAAAAAAGTATCTGCTTTTACTGTATGTGTTTCTTCCTACTTTATTTTACTTTTGCGTCATCTTAATAGTACTCAGTTGTATTTATTACTGCTTGGTGTAACTCATTCTAAGCCTTTTAGTTTAAGCACTTGGGCTTCAAAGCAGTTTTACATTAAGAAGGTTTGTGGTCTGCACTGTAGTGGCAGAACAGGTAGCTTACATCCTTCTAAGTTGGGAACTGCTGACTGAGGGCTCAGTGTCTGTTATTCTAAAAGTGTATTAATTCTGGTTTAAGCACTTGGGCTTCAGCCCAGTTATTTTACATTAAGAGGGTTCATGGTCTGCACTCTTGTAGAAGAGGCTGGACTCTGCCCTTCTGAGCTGGGAATTTCTGGTTAAAGGCTTATAGTGCCTGCATATTAGAACTGCTTCTTACTGAAATTGGTACACCTTGTTTGCTGTAGCATAGACTAGATCCAGGCCTGCTGAATCTAGCTTTGTTTGTATAACTTGAGCACTAATCCAGGCATTCTTTAAAGTATTCAATTGTATTTATTACTGCTTGGTAGTAACTTGATTAAAGTGTAGCTATCATTCTAAATCTTTTGGATTAAGCACTTGGGCTTCAGACCAGTTGTTTTACATTAGGAAGGTTTGTGGCCTGCACTGTGGTGGCAGGACAGGTAGCTTACATCCTTCTAAGTTGGGAACTGCTGATTGAGGGCTCAGTGTCTCTTATTCTCAGTGTATTAATTCTGGTTTAAGCACTTGGGCTTCAGGCCAGTTATTTTACATTAAGAAGGTTCGTGGTCTGCACTCTTGTGGGAGGAGAGGCTGGACTCTGCCCTTCTGAGCTGGGAATTTCTGGTTAAAGGCTTATAGTGCCTGCATATTTGAACTGTTTCTTACTGAAATTGGTACACCTTGTTTGCTGTAGCATAGACTACACCCAAGCCTGCTGAATCTAGCTTTGTTTGTTTGCTTATTTCCCTGAAATGCTAATTCCACCTAAAACGCGGCTTTTCAGTGCTTCTGTGGATCCCTAGTGATATCTGCATTGCTTACTGTACTTATTTCCTTGTTTCACTTGAAAGAAAGTTACTGTTTGTCGTTTTTGCATTTAAGTTGCCTGTAACACATTGCATTTAAATTACCTGGCACTTGCTCACTAAAGCAATTATATAAGTCAGCACTAAAAAATTAAAAGCACTACACCCTCACAAACTCCCCTTGAGTACCTTGTTCAACATTGGCCCTTTATTCAATTATAAAGGAATTCCCAATACTGTTCTAGCATGTCCAAAGGTCAGTTGTCAATCTCCTCTCCGGTCCAGCTGGTGAATCTTGGAATCTTGAGGCAATGCTACAACTGCCTCATGTACACAGACAACACTCTCCTCCTCCCAACAAATTCCAACACATGAGAGATGCAACCATATAGCCAAACTGGAGGCTAAGCTCTCTCAACTCAGTACTGGCGTAACCAGTCAGGAGGAGAACACTCACTACAATTCCAGTCTCACACAGACCTACCACGACAGCAAACCAAACACATAAACACACAAAAACATACTTGGAGGCTCTAAATAAAAATCTGCCTAAGCAGCAGAGACCTCCAAAGCAGACACCCAAGCAACCACTATCCCAAAACAAAACACGTGCAACACATAGCTCACAAAGCCAGTGTGCTGAACAGTCACAGCCCTTAAGGCTAAACAACACACCTGATACACTTGTAATAGGTGACTCTATCGTCAGGCACACTGACGTCCCGCTCACCAGGCTGAATAAGGAGAAGGTCATGGAGAGCTGCTTGTCAGGCGCTAGGATCCGCCACATAACACAAGCACTCAGGTCACTCCAAGGCAAGTACAAATATGACTCAGTCATTGTCCATGCTGGTGTGAATGACCCGAGACGTACCTCCCTGGACTACATGAAAACAGACATAGAGGAGCTCTCTGAGCATGTAGCCCAAGCCAGTATGACCCTGACCATGAGTAGCATCTTACCCTCACCAAGAATGATGCCACAATATGAAGACAAGATGATCAATTTCAACAATTGGCTTAAGTATTGGTGTCATTCAAATGGGATCCAATGCCTGTCAGCCTGGGATGACATGCTCGACAAGCCACGATGCTTCACTAGGAACGGCTTGCACCTGTCACCTCTGGGCTTTCGGATATTGGCAAAGGCTCTTGCTTCCCCCATGGTGCCTTTTTTAGGCAAGGCTCAAAAGACAAACCCACCTCCATAGGTATCACAAGGGATAAGAAACTAAGAGTAATGCTACTCAACGCCAGAAGTCTAAACCTCAAGATGCACGCACTCAAAACTCTCCTTAGCATGGAGAACATTGATATCTGTGCAGTAACAGAAACCTGGTTCAAGGCTCCCGAGAGCACATGCTTTTCGGCCCCAAAACTTGGACTGAACCACAAAAGGAGGGGGAGTATCAATATTCGTCAAAGATACCCACACCTCCAGGTTGGTGGCACAGCACGAAGCATCAGAGACTATCCATGTGCAACTAACAGTGGGTAAAACTGCCTTCCAGTTCATAGCCTGCTACAGACCACCCTCACAAACCCAGGAACCCCACTCGGCCTTCCTGAGAACATTGGAAAATATGAAGGTCTCTCCAAACACCATTATATTGGGTGACTTCAACTACCCAAACATAGACTGGGAGCATTACTATAGCTCCAACACCCTAGCCCACATGTTCCTAGAATTTATAAACTCAAATGCTTTGGAACAACTTGTTACCACTCCCACAAGAGGGGAAAACATACTGGACCTGATCATCACCAACATGGGGACTCTATGCTCCAGACCAGAAGTGTATTAAGATCGGACCATAAACTAATCTCACTGGATATTCACATCCCGACCCCACCCCCTGCCCAGAAAACCACAGTGAAAAACTTTTCTAAAGCAAATTTCACACTCCTCAAAACCAGCCTGTGCAAAATACGGCCTAGACCACAGAATCCTTTATAAACGCATTCTATGAACACCTTCAGGAATGCATGGATCATGCAATCCCAAATAAAACCAAGACCCAATCCTCCAAAGGAAGACGTCCTGTCTGGTGGACCCCAGCCATAAACAAACTATACAATAGGAGGAAGCTACTACATGACAGAGCAAAATCCCAAAAAGGGAAGGCATCTCTGATCAGTATTAGCAAAAAACTACAGGCGCTCATAAAATCGTCTAAGGCCAGCTTTGAGAGAAAAATTGCACAGGACACTAAGGACAATCACAAGGCTTTCGTTAGTTATGTTAGGAACCTGGGTGGGAATTCCCAGATATGCTCAGTATTAGTCCAAAATGACAAAAAATACATCGAACCCACAGACATTGCCAACATCCTAGCTGACAGGTTCAGCGCAAACTTCTCCCCCCCTCCCCACCAAAAGGGCAAATATCTATCCCAGCAGAGTGCTGCCCCCGACATCTCAGATGCTCAGATAAGAGCCGCCTTCTCCAAAGCAAAAAACACAGCATTAATGGGACCAGACGGTGTCCTGGGCTGCGTCCTACATGAACTCCAAGAAGAGCTAAACCCAAACATAAAACTACTGTTCAATCTCAGCCTTACTACAGGATATGTACCCAAAGAGTGGCGTACAGCAACAGTGTTACGTCTCCACAAAGGTGGTGCCTCAACGGATCCTGGAATCTATCGCCCCATAAGCCTGACTAGCTTGGTCTGCAAAGCTATGGAAAGGATCATCATGGACCTCATAAATAAAGATATTGGGGACCTACAGACACTGGATCCTACCCAGTTCGGCTTTGTTAAGGGCAGATCCTGCCTCTTAAACCTGGTCGATTTTTTGAAAGTCACCAAGGCCATTGACGAGCCTACCTGGACCTCGCAAAAGCCTTCGATACAATACCCCACTCGGGCATTATAGATAATCTCATCAGCTTAAATATAAACCCCTATGTCACTAGATGGGTTGCAAACTGGCTCAAGGACAGAACCCACATGGTTAGAATTGCTGGAGCCATGTCAGACTCCAAACCAGTTACAAGTGGCGTCCCACAAGGCTCAGTCCTGGGACCTCTCTTGTTCGGTATATATTTCTCGGAGGTACAGGCCACCACGGAAGGACTGTGGCTGACCAAGTTCACAGATGACTGCAAACTGGGCGCCATAATAGACTCTCCAGCCGACACAAGCATCCTCCAAAAGGGCCTCATAGAAACAGACAACTGGTGCTAGAGCCATGGCCTCAAGCTAAACACCAAAAAGTGTATAGTCATCCCCTTTGGTAAAAACAAAGTGCCCACAAATTACCACATAGGTGGTAATCCATTAAGTACAGAAGAAGTCATTAGGGACCTGGGGACCCAAGTTGATAGCAATCTCTCATTTGACAACCACGTGGCCAAAGTGGTTAGAAAAACATTTTATATAGCCCACCTAATCATGAAGGGATTCACATCTAGATCAGGGGAGATCATCGTGCCTCTTTATTCATCCCTCATCAGGCCCATAACCGAGTACAATGCCCCTTTTGGGATGTACCTTACCAGATACCTGCAGCAACTGGAAAGACCCCAAAAGTACCTCACCAAGGGGAACAAAGGGCTCAAACAGATGCCATATGCTGCCAGGTTAAAGAAACTCCAGCTCTACTCAGTGGCATACCGCCTGCTCAGAGGCGATCTGTGCCTGACGTATAAAGCCATGTCCAACCCGGAATTAATGGACATGCTGCACCTCAGAAAATCCAAATCCCATCGAGCTACGCGCTCGAGAGACTTGAACCTCAGCACTGAAATAAATAGGACATGCTGGAGGGACAGATTCATAACCCAGAAGCTCCCTTCACTCTGGAATAAAATACCAGTCCAGGTTAGGCAGAGTCCCTCCTTGCCTCTCTTCAAGAGGAATCTTGATGAGTGGATGGGAGATCGTAGGTTTACCCCGGGTATCACTTCTGTGTCACTGTTAGAGGCACAGTATACTAACCTTGAAAAAGGGCATAGCAAAATTAATTTAAAATGGGTGGTGAAAGCCAAACACACTCTGGCTAGGCTTATAAATGCCCCAGGGCAGATAGCCTAGTATGAACCTATGAAAGATCCTTTTCAAGCAAAGGATGCATCTTCCCTCAGGGGCAGAAGGGGATATGACAGAAGCGTCCTCGTGGCAGAGGAGGTCCGAAGAACCAGCAGTCTAGGGATTCTTTCACGGACAGACCCTTCTAGCAATCCCAAGAAATTGCCCGACTGCTCGTCTCTGGAGGCAGTTGGGGGCATCTTTCACTGCACCCAGCAGCGTGGGAGTTCATTACTAATGATAGTTGGGTGCTGCAGACCATATCCAGTGGATGGTTTCTCTCCTTTCTTCATCTCTCCTCTCCACCGAAACACCTCCTGGATGTTCCACCCGGTCAGCAGGAGGAGGCATCTGTAGAAATTGCCAGGCTGCTCAAAAAATGAGTTATCCAGCCCGTTCCCCCCAGACCAGTCTGGATCAGGCATTTATTCCAGGTTCTTTTTGGTGCCAAAGAAAATGGAAGGCTTAAGACCCATCCCGGATCCTTCAACCCTAAACCTGTCCATTGTCAAGATGAAGTTTCAGGTGGTCACCCTTCAGTCCATTCTGCCCTTTCTGCAGATGAATGACTGGATGTGCTCGGTGGACCTCCAGGATTTGTACGACCATATCAAGATGGACAGATGCTCTGGAAGGTTCCTCCGCTTCTAGCTGGGAGCCAATCACTTTCAGAGTTCAGAGTGCTCCATCTTTGGACTCACCATTACCTCCCAGGTGTTTACCAAAGTCATGGCACTGGCGGCAGTTCACCTGCGGCTGCAGGGATTTCAGGTCTTTCCATAGCTGGATGATTGGCTCCTCTCCACTCACTCCAGTTATCGACTGCCTCAGGCCAAGGATTATCTTCTCCATATTGCCCCGTCCCTGGGTGTTATAAATCTCTACAAGTCTCAACTAGTACCGGTTCAGAGGTTGGATTTCAAACATGCTTTCTTAGACACTACACAGTACAAAGTGTTCCTGGCTCCAGGCAGACTGTTGTCACTTCAGCATCATGTACTGTACATTCGAGCCCAGTTCCCCCAGCAGGTTCTTTGGGCGCTGGGGTCCATGGCGGCCACGATCACCCTTTTTCCACTGCGCCTCCATATGAAGGTCCTTCAATGGACCTTAGCAGTTCAATGGTCCTTGCTAGACCTTCCCTTGAAACATCCTGTTAGACTGTTTCATGTTTGCAGGGACACTCTTCTTTGGTGGCTCCAATCCCCAGATGATCTTTTAGATAATCCATTCGTTATATTCCCTCTCCCGCAATCACCCTAACCAAACACGCCTCCCTGCTAGGGTGGGGGGGGGGGTATTGCATGAGAAGAATGGTTCAAGGGATGTGGTTTTGTCCTGGAGACCAGTCTGTACATCAATGTCCTGGAGATGAGGTTGGAGATTTTAGCACTGCAAGCTTTCCATGCCTTTCTTCCACCCAGGACTATTGCCATATGGACGGACAATGTGTCTGTAGACCAACAAACAGGGGGAAACCAGATCTTATCCCCTTTGCAGTGAGGTCTTGAGATTGTGGGTGTGGGCGACCTCCACCAGCCGTTTTCTGGTGCCAGTGTACATTCCAAAAAGTCCAACATCCTAGCGGACAGGCTCAGCCGACATTCTGATGCCCGAGTGGTCTCTGAATCTGTCAGTAGCGGACAAGATCTTCCTACAGTGGGAACGGCCCTGCTGCGATCTCTTCACCTCTCCTTCCAACACAAAGTGTAGTTAGTATTTTCGCTCTCATCCCCCCCCCCCCCGTGGGGGGAGTCACCCAGAGATGCTATAATTCATGCTAGGCCCTCCGCTCTACTATATGCGTATTTTCCACTTCCTCTAATTCCCAAGTTTATTCAGAAAGCCTGTCGGCTGGGGAGTTCAGTTATCCTCATTGCCCCTTTCTGGCCTAGTCAAGTTTGGTTCCCCACTCTATGGTCTCAGTGTCCTCCCTGGACTCTGGATCTGGCTCCAGATTTGATCACACACCCATCAGGGGTTCCTCACCCGGATTTAGACAGCCTGAAGCTCATGGTTGGCTGCTCCAATTTCCATGATAGCCAGGACTCCTGGGGCTTTCTTCTCCTGTGAAAAAGATCCTGAATGCGGCTCACAAGACTTCCACCAGGAAGATCTACTCTAGCAAATGGAAGTGTTTTTCGATCTAGGCTTCTTAGCATCCACTTACGGTGCCAGTCTGCCATTTTGGAATTTTTAGCCTACATTTTTAATAATGGTGCTAGTTTCTTTACTGTTAAGATCCAGTTGGCAGTAATTTCCAATTTCCATGTGAGTGAAAATTCAGCCTCCTTAGCTTCATCTAAACTCTAAGGCCTTTCTGATAGGTACCTTTCGGAAGATCTACTCTAGCAAATGGAAGTGTTTTTCGATCTAGGCTTCTTAGCATCCACTTACGGTGCCAGTCTGCCATTTTGGAATTTTTAGCCTACATTTTTAATAATGGTGCTAGGTTCTCTACTGTTAAGATCCAGTTGGCAGTAATTTCCAATTTCCATGTGGGTGAAAATTCAGCCTCCTTAGCTTCATCTAAACTCTAAGGCCTTTCTGATAGGTACCTTTCATCTTCGGCCTCCACTTAAGGACCTCACACCTCCTTGGGACCTTTGTTTTGTAGGCTTTGGTCTTTCCTCCATTTGAACCAGTTATCTCAGTTGATTTGCAGTTTTTATCGTGGAATACTGCCTTTTTAGTGGCAATTACCTCAGCCAAAAAGGTTTCTGAGCTTCAAGCTTTGTCTAGTTTTTTTCTTTTTATCTAGTTTTTCATAAACACAGTGTGTCCCTGCGGACCAATCCATCTTTCTTGCTGAATGTAGCTTCGGAATCCAATATTAACCAGGTCATTAATTTGCCAGTTTTCTTCCCAATTTCCAAAACAGAGAGGAGTACAAATTGCACTTACTAGATGTGCACAGACAATTCCATTTCTATCTGCATAGAACCGAAAGCTTGCGTAAATCGAATCAGCTTTTTGCTTATTTTCTAAGCCTCATTTGGAAAAGCCTTCTCTAAGGTTACAATTGCTAGCTGGACTTCAAAGTGTATTCCTTTAACCTATCGAGCTAAAGGTTTTTCTCCACTAGGACATGTCAGAGAACATTCCACCAAATCAGTCTCTTCTTCTGCGGCCTTTTGGTCCAGGGTTCCTCTTGATAGCTGTTCTGCAGCTACCTGGTCCTTGTCACTTCAGATAAAAAGCTCAGAGTTGTTGGTTTTCATTTGTCTTCAACCGTCCCTCCCTCTATCCTCCTGCCTTTTTTAGGGTGCGTAGTGGACTAGACTGGAGACACACAGGCCCTTTTTTTCCTAGCTATGTGGGTCTTTACACTGTTGTGCCAGGTTTTATAGGCAGGTGTACTATATAGGGTTGGTGCCGTTCTCCAACAAACTCAATCTGAAGGGAGGAGGGAGAGTGGGGTATTATGGGTAGGGGAGGATCTTGGACTTTGGATCTGATGCTGGAGTATACGGCAGTCAGATATGTGCCGGATCAGAGTCCCTCAGGTTGAACACAAATGAAAACCAACAACTCAGATAGAATGTTATGGTAAGTACATAAAAAAGAAGTTATGTACTCGACATAATGTTCCATCTGAGTAGTTGTGCTTCATTTATCTTCAACCTGCGGGAATATAGATGCCAGCCAGCAAAGATTACTAGCATCAGCTCCGAGCTCCAGACTCCTCCCTCCCCTTACCCATAATACACCTCCTTTGCCTTCCATCCCCAAATTGACTTTGCTGAACGTACACTTCTAACCCAACCTGATAACATACTTGTGACCTATACTTAGGCCAAACATGTGCCAAAGGTCCAGGGAAAGGACGGAGGGATGGTTGAAGACAAATGAAGTACAACTACTCAGATGGAACGTTATGGTGAGTACATAACTTCTTTATCTGAAGTAGTTTACTTCATTTGATCTTCAACCTGTGGGACAGAGTCCCCAGCTACTCCGATCCTGGGAGGCCCTTATGGAAGGATATTCCTGAGTACCGCAGAGCCAAAGGATGCTCTACCCCTCTAAATCAGATCCAATTTGTAATGGGAAATGAACGTACGTGAATTGGCCCATGTCGCTGCTGCACAAATATCGTCCAAACGCACCCTAGACCAAAAAGCAGCAGAAATCGCCATGGACCTGGTAGAGTGAGCCTTAACAATACCAGGAGAAGATCAACCTTTTTTGCTTTGGCATGTGAAATGCAAAGAGTAAGGTCCCAAGGAGGTACAGAATCCTTGACAGGAGGCTGTAATAAAAAAGTACCTTTAAGAAAAGCCTTACACAGCCTAGAGGAGGCTAAGGACCATGTTGTCTTCACCAATGTGAAAACTGGAAATGGCTGCCAATTGTACTTTCATTGTGGAGGAACTAGCGCCTTGCTGAAAGATAAAAGACAGGAAGTCCAACACCGCTGGAACAGGGGCTGTAAAAGGATCTGTTGTTCTCTGTGAGGCCCAAATGGAAAAGCGCTTCCATTTACTGCAATAAAGTTTCCTAGTGGAGTCTTTAAGAGAGGCCACCAGAATGGATTTTATAGGGATGAAAGACCGGGAGTCCTGGCAATTAACGGAACTGGAGCAACCAAGCTGTTAGCTTGAGGCTGCCCAGATCGGGCAGACGTGTCCCCGATGGATGGGAAATTAGATCCGGGCAGGGATCTAGAACCCACGGGGAGCTAAGAGATGAGACCAAAGGAATGGGAACCAAACCTGACGAGGCCAGAAAGGAACAATGAGGATCACTTTGCACCATAGTCAGTAAGCTTTCTGAAGAAACTTCGGAATGAGTGACAAAGGTGGATAAGCATACAGAAGCTTCTAGAGCGTCTCTGGGGACTTCACCTGGTGAAGGAATCAGAGTGAAGAACTCGCTGCACTTCGCATTGAAAGGAGATGCGAAGAGATTGCAGCAAGGCTGGCCCCATGCAAGGAAGATCTCCACTACTGAACGTTTCAGAGACCACTCGTAAGGCATCAGAATGGTGCAACTCAATCTGTCAGCTAAAATATTGGGAGCACCCTGGGATGTGCATTGCTATCAGAAACTGACCGGTGGAAATCGCCCATTCCCACACTCTCGTGGCCTCGCAACAGAGGGTAGGATCTGGTTCCCCCCTGCCTGTTGATATACCGGACAAGACATGTTGTCTGACTGAACTGCAATCAATCCAAGAGGGAGGACTGTGTGAAAGGATTCCAACGCTAAAAGCACTGCCCTCATCTCTAGAACATTTATGTGCAAATTGCGCTCTGCCTGGGACCACGTGCCTTAGACTGTCCTTCCCGAACAGTGCCCCCCCCACCCGAGTTGGTAGGCGTCCGTGGTCACTGTGGTTTGGTCTGGAATTGACGCAAAGGGGCGTCCTTTTGATATCTCCGGTGAACTTAACCACCACAGAAGAGATGTCCTGCAGACGTGACTGATCTTGATCGGAAATTCCATGGGCAGGTCTAGCCAAGACCAATGAACAGCCAGAGTCCATTGAAGAACCCGCATGTGAAGGCGCGCATAAGGGAGAATAGATATGCAGCAGCCATGGAGCACAGAGCCCAGAGAACCTCTCTCGCCTTTGAAGACTTTGAGTTCGCTATGTGGCACCCGAGATGTAGAATCCTGTCTGGAGTTGAGAATACCTTCATCTGCAAAGTGTCTAACTGTGCCCCAATGAAGTATAGAACTTGTACTGGTTGCAAATGGGACTTGTGAACATTGACTGTAATTCCCAGTAGATCTGATAACCGAATGAAATAATCTCGGGCCAGATACAAGTGATGCTTGTTGGGTGCAGCAAAGAGCCAGTCGTCCAGGTATAGAAACACCTGAATACCCTGAAGCCTCAGGTGAGCCGCTACAACTGCCATTACCTTGGTGAACACCCTAGGAGCTGTAGTGAGACCAAAGGGTAGGACTCTGAACGGACAATGAATGGCTCCCAGCCGGAAATGCAGAAACCTCCTAGAGCTTCTATGTATTTTGATGTGGTAGTAAGCATTCTGAAGGTCTAACAAGCACATCCAGTCGCACTCTCGGAGAGAAGGTAGCATGAACTGTAGGGTGACCATCCAGAAATTCTGTTTGGCTATCGACAGGTTTAATGTCGATAGGTCTAGACCGGGCCTGAGGTCCCCCATCTTTTTTGGCACCAAAAAGAACTTTAACTAGACGCCTAATACGGACTGATCGGGGGAGGGGGAGACCAGTTTGATGGCTCGTTTTGAGAAGCAGCTTTGAAACCTCTACAGCTGCGGCCTCCCTGCGAGCGGGTGGAACATCTGGGAGGTGTTTTATAACATTTGGAGGGGCAACGAAAAGAATAGAGTAACCTCTGGATGTTATCTGAAGAACCCAGCGATCTGTCGTAATGGACTCCCATGCTGCTGGGTGTAAGGACAATCGTCCCCAGACTGCCTCCAGAGTAGGTCAGGCAATCTCTCAGGGCTGCTGACCGGATCTATCAGAGAAGGGTTCCCTAGACCCAAAATTCCTGGGACCCCCTCTACCTCTGGGTAGGCGTCGATCCTGTCCCCATCTGCCTCTGGGGGAATAGCTGTCCTGAGAATCTAGGGAAAACTGAGATTTTCAGAACCACATCTTCTGCCCTCTGATTCCTAGAGAAGGACCGCTGAGGGTTAAAGAAGCGGACTCTGACGGCAGACAAAGTCTTCTCGTCATTTTCGCTCTGACAAGTGCGTCACGTACTGTTTTCCCAAAAAGGGAAGAACGTAGGGAACGCTGATAAACGACGCCTTGAAAGGGTCCGCAAACTGACAATCTGAGCCAGGCATAACGCCTCATGGCTATGCCTGTCCCAGCCACCCTAGCTGCTCCATCCATGGCATGGGAAAAGAGCCACATAGATGTGTTTGAGACTGACTTCAGAGTAGACACTTTTGCCAAGAACAGTCTGCCCTGCGGCGATAAAGACGCTGGGGGCAACTCAGCGAATTCCAAAGCAAGGTCTCGCTGAAGCCGAATCACATGTGCCAAATAATTCAGTGCACGGATAGAAAAAGTCACTGAGGAGTATACGCGCTTCCCAAACCTATCCACCGACCCTGTCTAGAGGGTGGACTAAGGAACTCTCCTGTGCTAGTTCCTTCTTTGTGGTAGCTGCGACCAACATAGCATCAACTGAGGCTCTTTTCAACCAGGGTTGTCTGTCAAAAGGGGGAGATAAAACCTTGTCAGGGAGTTTAGGGATGGGACCTCCCCCCTGGTGGAGGATCGCCATAATTTCTCCAAAGGAGACGTCTTCGGGAGGTGACCTGGGGGAACCTTCTCCATCTAAGTCAGAGTCAGTAGTGACAGACTCGGGGGAGTCCAAGTGCCTCCTTTTGCACTTGCGCTTACGGTGACCCTCCCCTCTGGTGGAGGATCGCCATAATTTCTTCAAAGGAGACGTCTTCGGGAAGTGACCTGGGGGAACCTTCTCCTTCATCTAAGTCAGTGTCTGTAGTGACAGACTCGGGGGAGTCCAAGTGCCTCCTTTTGCACTTGTGCTTACGGTGACCCTCTTCAGTGGGACTTTCAGAAGGGGATCAGTGAGCTGCAGGTGTTTCCTCAGGGAAATTGACGTGGGGACCCTCTGGCACAGGCTGTACCTGAGACAGGATGAAGGGAGTAGTCGTCAAACCCAGGGGGGCCTGGGTGGTATCCAAGGGGATGGGCTGGGGTCTCAATCCCTGGGAGAGAACCCTCTCCACCACTTCGAAGGCCGAGGGCGAAGCCCTCCCCGGATCTGAAGCGGGGACCGGAGCTGAAGACAGGGTAGCCGGAGGTCCGAGGGAACGAATTGGATACGAAAAGGTCAGAGCAGAAGAATCCGTTCCCCCGGGTCCGACTCCCTGTCTGCGGTTCCGAGAGTCACTCGGATCCGAACAAGTCGGATCCGAGAAACTCAAGGTAACAGCCGGAATCGAGGTTGGAGGAACTGTCGGAGCCGAACTACCGGCTCCAAAAAAACTCTGATCCAAGAGCCCTGAAGCATGTATCGGGGAAGGAGAGATGGGGCGGAAAAGAGGCATGGAGGTCCCCCTCCTGAGGGAGAGGGGCCTGGCAAGACTCCCATCTGAATTTGGGTCTGAATAAATCTCTCCATCATCCTGTCCATATCCATGTCCGATAGGCTCAGAGTCGACCTCGAAGAGGCCACCGACTCTGATCTGGCTGGTATGCGCAGTGGGGGGGGGGGGGCTCGGGTCCGAATGTTCCAACAGCTCCGGTGAAAAACAAGGAGACCGGAGTCGTGGAGAAACCGGCCTCATGGTCTTAGATGGGGGGGCTGAGAAAGAGCTCCCTGTCTGGGGACCTCTTACGACGCCTGTCCTTTATCTCCTTTTCCTCTCTGCGCCTTTCCTTTTCCTTCTCTTTTTCCTTTTGTCAGACTCGCTGACTGAAGATATGTCCTTAGAAGACTCATCACCAGACGAAGAGGGAGGATGAATCCCTGTCTGGGTGGAAGGTGGTACACTAGAGACCGAGGCAGATTCCAGCATGGCAGCAGGAAGAAGGCCTTTGGCAATTAGCTTGGCCTTACGATCCCTAAGGGCCCTGGGGTTAAAACCTGAACAGACAGCACACTGAGTGGACAAAATGTGCCACTCTTAAGCAAATCACAGTGTGACCATCAGTTGGGGAAAGCTTATGGCCACACTCTGTACATTTTTTAAAGACAGGCTTTGGCTGGTCAGCCATAGTCCTGCACTACAAGGTACAAGCACTACCTCTCCAAAAAACACACACACAGGTAGGGGAAGAGCAGGCCTGCTACTCTACAAAAACTTTTTTTTAACACAAATGACCAAACGAGACACTACACAAGGGGCGGAAGGGAAATCTTACTCAAGCACACCTAGATATCAGCAAAGAAATTACTACTTACCATCCCTAAGCTCAGAGCAAAGGAGACCATGATGCACACTACTGGTGCAGCAAACGAGATGTGAGGGAAGATAGGAGATGGTAGGGCATTATGGGTAAGGGGAGGAGCTTGAAGCAAATGCTAGAAAAAAAGTTGCCGGCTTGGATCCGATACGGATCCGTATACCCAAAGGTTGCAGATAAAATGAAGTTAACTACTTCAGATCTATCTTTATGAAAAATCATGTATAGGAATTTTATGGACAAAGCCTGCAATTCAGAGATCCTCCTAGCAGAGGTAATAGCGACCAGAAAAACGGTTTTCCTAGATAGAAATTTTAGATCAACAGTAGTGGCAGGCTCAAAAGGCAGGGCGACCAGAGCTTGAAGAACCAAAGTAAGGTCGCACAGGGGGACAGGATCTTTGGCCGGGGGGGGGGCATAGCAAAAAAAGTACCTTTAATAAAGACTTTACACAGTCTAGAAGATGCAAGGATGCAGAATTCTCGCCCACATGAAAA
Organism: Protopterus annectens; assembly: GCF_019279795.1. Taxonomy (NCBI): domain Eukaryota; kingdom Metazoa; phylum Chordata; order Ceratodontiformes; family Protopteridae; genus Protopterus; species Protopterus annectens. Next base: position 1,159,460,828 of record NC_056748.1, read on the forward strand.
TGAGAAATGGCAGCCAATTGAACTTTGACAGACAAACTAGCTCCTGCTGGAAAATAGAAATAGGAGCCGTGAAAGGATCTAAACTCCTCTGAGAGGCCCAAAAAGAAAAACATTTCCACTTACTGAGATAAACATTTCTGGTTGAAGACTTGTGAGCAGCTACCAAAATAGACTTAACTGAGGAGGAAAGTCCGGGAGTCCTAGCAATCATGGGAACCGGAGCAGCAAAGCCATGCACATCAGGCAGTCCAGATTTGGATGAGGATGGGTGTGAATCAGATCCTGAAAGGGATCCAGGATAGAGTCAGAAGTTGAGACCAAAGGAAGAGAAACCATACCTGGCAAGGCCAGAATGGGGCCATAAAGATCAATTTGCTCCCCAGTTGACAAGCTTTTCTGCAGAAACCTCGAGATGAGAGGGACTGTAGAGTAAGCATACAGAAGACCAAGAGGCCAAGCATGAACTAGAGCATCTTCTGGGGGACTCCCCCAGGCAGGGGTTCAGAGCAAAAAAAACCTGCTGCACTTCGCGTTGGAAAGATGGAGATTGCAGCAAGGTTGACCCCACTCGCTGAAGATCTGTTCTGCTATTGACAGATTCAGAGACCACTCGTAATGCATGTGAATGGTCCGACGGCCTGTCCGCTAGAATGTTGGACCGTCCCGGAATGTGAGTTGCGATAAAGTGACCTGTGATCACCCATTCCCACACTCTCATTGCCTCGCGACAAAGGGGTAAGATCTGGTCCCTCCGTTTGTTGATGTACCAGACTACTGACATGTTATCTGATTGAATAACAGTCGTACCCAGAGGAAGGCATGAAGGGCCTGCAACGCTACAAGAACCGCCCTCATCTCTAGGACATTGATATGCAAACTGGTCTCCATGGGGGACTACAGGCCTTGGACTGTCCTTCCCGAACAATGCCCCTCCCACTTGAGTTGGGAGGCATCCGTGGTCACTGTGGCTTGAGCTGTGGCTGGAACGAAGGGTCGTCCCTCCAAAAAGTCTGTAGAGCTCATCCACCATATGAGGGACTACAGACACACCATTAACCTATCCACTTAAATCAAGTAAGTCCAACAAGGACCACTGAACCACCAAAGTCCACTGACGAATCCGCATGTGTAGTCTAGCACATGGGAGAGTTACCGCTGCCGCCATCGAGCCTAGGGACCTCAATACAGATTCCGCTAACGGGAGATGAGAATGGTAAATTAGGCAGGCATGCATCCTGAGGTTTTGAACTCTTTCAGAGGTCAGGAACACTTTGCCCTGGAGTGTGTCTATCCAGGCACCAAGGGCATCACCTGTACAGGCCCTAGTAGAGATTTGGATGAGTTGATTTTGACACCCAAACTCAGGTCAAGTGTCAGAAAGTAGTCCCTGGTTTGGGAAAGTAGACACCTGGTGGGAGAGCAGCAAAGAGCTAATCATCCATGTAGACAGACCTGAATCCCCTGAAGCCTCAGGTGAGCCGCTACCACTGCCATCGTTTTGGCAAACACCCTGGGGGCTGTGGCGAGATCAAAGGGTAGGGCTAAATTGCTAATGATTGGCCCCTATCCAGAAGCGGAGGAACCTCCTGGAGCTTCTATGCATCTTTATGTGATAGTAAGTCTTCTGGAGATCTAACGAACACATCCAGTCGCCCTCTTGCAGGTACGGCATGATGGACTGTAGTGTGCCCATCCAGAACTCTTCTTTGGCTACCGACATGTTCAGGGTAGAGAGGTTCAGAATGGGCCTCAAATCCCCAGTTTTCTTTGGCACCAAAAAACCTGGACTAATGGGGGGGGGGGGCAGTTTCATTGGCTCATTTTCCTAGCAGCTTGGAAACTTCCTTTGCTGCTGCCTCCCTTCACGTGGGTGGAACATCCGGGGAGGTGTTTGTGAGGGGTTGGAAGAACCCACGAAGGGGATAGAATATCCTCTGAATATGATTTGCAGCACCCAGTGGTCCGTTATGGACTCCCAAGCCACTGGGTGCAAGGACAATCATCCCCAGACTGCCTCCAGAGTAGAAGCAGTTAAGCAACCCCTTGGAGTTGCTGCCTGGCTCTGTCTGAGAAAGGTTTGAGACCCGAAGTTTAACGGACCTCCCTGGCCTCTAGGCCGGTGTCCATTCTGTCCCCTTCTGCATCTGGGGGAAGAGCCCCGAGTGTCCCGGGAATAATGAGACTTACGAAACCACATTTTTTGCCCCTCTCTGGTTTCAGGAAAAGGACATTTGAGGGTTAGAAAAGCGGATCCAGATGGTAGTGTCTTCCCATCCTTCCCACTCTGGACTAGCGTCTCCTTGACTGTCTTACCGAACAGAGTAGAGTAGCATAAGGGGCATTGGCAAAGGACGCCTTAAAGGGTTTGGTAAATTGGCACAACCTGAGCCAGGCATTAAGTCTCATGGACACGCCAGACCTAGCCAGTCCTTCCGTTGCATGGGAGGAGTTGCATGAACGTATTAGATATTGCTCTCAAAGTGGCTACTTTTGCAGAGAAAGCCTTGTCCTCCTGCGACACTGACTTGGGTGAAGACTCCTCCAGCTCCTTCACCAGGTCGCTTTGGAGTCTTGTGACATGGGCCACGTAGTTAAGCACCCTTATTGAAAAGGTAGCTGAAGCATACACCCACTTCCCTAGCCGGTCCATCATCCAAGAGTCTGTCAGGAGGGTGGACCAAGGAAACTTTCCTGAGGTAGTTCCTTCTTCATGGCTGCTGCAACCACAAGGCAGCTCTTGTTCCAGGAAGGCCCGTTTAAATGGGGACTCAACCTTATCAGGGTGCTTGGGGATCGGCTCCACAGTTATCAGGTTCCTTCACGCCTGCGAGGTGATAAAATCCACTAAAGGATCCATGGACACACACAAGATGTAGACGGGCCCGTGCCGAAAGCCTACAGAAACAGACTCAGAGGATGGCACAGGATCGCCATGATGTCTCCAAAGGAGATGTCGGGAGGTGCCCTTGAGGAGCCCTCCCCCCTCATCTAAGTCTGTCCTCGGTTAGGGACTCGGGGAGTCCAAGTGCCTCCTCTTACACACATGCTTGCGAGGCACATCTCCCATGGGACTCTCCGGGGAGTGCTCACAAGCCATCTTTTCCTCTGGGGGAACTGTCCGATGCCCTTCGGGCATGGGCTGTCCCTCTGGTAAGATGGGGACCATAGACAGAGCAGAGGGGATCTGGGTGGAGCCCGAGGAGCGGTCAGGGGTCTCGATCCGGGAATGACCAGTTCTACCACATCGAGCAGTGAAGGAGCGTGCACCTCCTGTGAAGCAAGTGAGGCGGCCAGTCTCCCAGGGACCAATGTGAGAATCGGAACCGAAGTGGCTGGAGCTCCGAGAGAGGAAACAGACAGATGTCGGAATCTACGGTAAAGATTCCACTCCCTCGGATCAGATCCCCAGGCTCTGGCTCAGAGAGCAGCTCGGATCCGAACTGGTTGGATCAGAGATGCTCCAGGCAGCTGCCGAGGTAGAGGAAGCGAGGACCATCTGCGCCAACGCCCAAGGCCAACCTCGGATCAGTAAAGGAGCAATAGGCTGAAAAAGGGGAAGAGAGCTGCTCCTTCCCGAGGGGGGGGGGGCAAGACCCCCCATCTGGAGCTGCGAATGGATAAAGCACATTATCCAGATCCATATCTGGAGACTGGGTGGACCGAGACGAGGCCACAGACTCCGACCTGTCTGATTGGGGAGCTGAGACCCAGGAGACTGGGCATGCCTCCTCTGGCTCTGGGGGGGGGCACCTCGAGATCAGAGCCAAGGGGAATCACGCATCAGAGCGGATTTACTGGGCGACGCAATGCCCCGAGACCTCTTCCTCTTCTCTTTGGTCCTAGACTCTCCCGCTTTCTACCCCTCCTCTGCTCCGCTACCACAGGCTTAGAAGCACGGAAGAGTCCCAGCCTGGGTGGGAGGAGACCACAGGCAGAGAAGCAGGACAGGCAGCCACAGCAGTTGCCGTGACTGAAGCAGAGGATAAGTAGGGAGGATCAAAGGTAGGAAGAAGCACCTTAAGGGTCAACTTGGCCCAGGTCTTTCAAAGACCGGGGGTTGAACCTCACAGATGGCAGTCAGCATTAAGGTGGGACACATCTAAACATAGAACAGAGTGTGGCCATCTGCTGGGGAGAACTTATTGCCACCCTGTGCAGCTCTTAAAAATAAACTTTGCAGCCATACAAGGGAAAGAAAAGAAACGTTCCACCTAAAACTTTAGCACACACCCACTCATCACACTAAAATGACTAGAAGGCGGGGGGGCACACACAAGCCTACACAACGACAAACCGATGGGAGGGGATAAAGGGTAATACACTAATCTAAAATGGCTAATGAAACAAAAATTATTAAACTTACACTCCAAGAAAAATACGCTGCAGCTCCAGAGACACAATGCTTTCACAAATTGTGGCAAACGAGATCTGGGGATGGAAGGCAAGGGAGGTGTATTATGGTTAAGGGGAGGAGTCGAGCTTGGAGCTGATGCTAGTAATCTTTGCCGGCTCTGATCCGATATGGATCCATATTCCTACAGGTTGAAGACAAATGAAGTAAACTACTTCAGATAATTTCCTTTCTGCAGTCTTCCTGCTACATTCCACTTCCAGCACAACTTCAACACAGTTGGACTAATTGGATCAATATTATCTTGCTCATGAACTCCTTTACGTTTGCTCGTCATCTGTGTATGTAGATCCCCAGTTTACTGTTGGCCTAGTATTCATCTGAGAAATTATGTGCACACCTACTTTAGGAAGGCCTATTACTACTAAAAAGGAGCAAGTGTTCTGACCAGCCATTAATATGAGTCTACCCTTTGCAAACTCCACAACTGTTGGACTAGACAACAGTTTGATCAAAATGAACACTGGCAATGCCAGCGAGACAAATGTCAGTCAAATATGGTCCATTCATATTATACGCCTGCATTTTCCCTTATAAACAATAAAAAGCCACAATTTAAGAATCTAATCACCTATTTTCTCCAGCAACTGCACAGTCTTCAGAAACATAGGTTCATACTAGGCTATCGGCCCTAGGGCATTTATAAGCCTAGCCAGAGTGTGTTTGGCTTTTGCCACCCATTTTAAATTTATTTTGCTACGCCCTTTTTCGAGGTTAGTATACTGTGCCTCCAACAGTGACTTAGAAGTTGATACCAGGGGTAAACCTAAGATCTCCCATCCACTCATCAAGATTCCTCTTGAAGAGAGTCAATGAGGGACTCTGCCTAACCTGGACTGGGATTTTATCCCAAAGTGAAGGGAGCCTCTGGGTTATGAATCTGTCCCTCCAGCATGTCCTATTTATTTCAGTGCTGAGGTTCAAGTCTCTCTAGCGCGTAGCTCGATGGGATTTGATTTTCTGAGGTGCAGCATGTCCATTAATTCCGGGTTGGACATGGCTTTATACGTCAGGCACAGATCGCCTCTAAGCAGGCGGTATGCCACTGAGTAGAGCTGGAGTTTCTTTAACCGGGCAGCATATGGCATCTGTTTGAGCCCTTTGATCATCTTGGTGAGGTACTTTTGGGGTCTTTCCAGTTGCTGCAGGTGTCTGGGTAAGGTACATCCCAAAAGGGTCATTGTACTCAATTATGGGCCTGATGAGGGATGAGTAAAGAGGCACGATGACCTCCCCTGATCTAGATGTGAATCCCCTCATGATTAGGTGGGCTATATAAAAATGTTTTTCTAACCACTTTGGCCACGTGGTTGTCAAATGAGAGATTGCTATCAACTTGGGTCCCCAGGTCCCTAATTACTTCTTCTGTACTTAATGGATTACCACCTATGCGGTAATTTGTGGGTACTTTGTTTTTGCCAAAGGGGATGACTATACACTTTTTGGCATTTAACTTGAGGCCATGGCTCTGGCACCAGTTGTCTGTTTCTATGAGGCCCTTTTGGAGGATGCTTGTGTCGGCTGGAGTCTATTATGGCACCCAGTTCGCAGTCATCTGCGAACTTGGTCAGCCACAGTCCTTCCGTGTTGGCCTGTACCTCCGAGAAATATATACCGAACAAGAGAGGTCCCAGGACTGAGCCTTGTGGGGACGCCACTTGTAACTGGTTTGGAGTCTGACATGGCTCCAGCAATTCTAACCATGTGTTTTCTGTCCTTGAGCCAGTTTGCAACCTATCTAGTGACATAGGGGTTTATATTTAAGCTGGTGAGCTTATCTATAATGCCAGAGTGGGGTATTGTATCGAAGTCTTTTGTGAGGTCCAGGCAGGCTGTGGACCACCTTCCCTTCGTCAATGGCCTTGGTGACCGTTTCAAAGAAATCAACCAGGTTTAAGAGGCAGGATCTGCCCTTAAAGCCGAACTGGGTAGGATCCAGTGTCTGTAGGTCCCAAATATCTTTGAGGTCCATGATGATCCTTTCCATAGCTTTGCAGACCAAGCTAGTCAGGCTTATGGGGCGATAGTTTCCAGGATCCGTTGAGGCACCACCTCTGTGGAGTGGGACCACTGTTGCTGTACGCCACTCTTTAGGTACATATCCTGTAGTAAGGCCGAGATTGAACAGTAGTTTTATGCTTGGGTTTAGCTCTTCTTGGAGTTCATGTAGGACGCAGCCCGGGACACTGTCTGGTCCCACTGATGCTGTTTTTTGCTTTGGAGAGGACAGCTCTTACCTGAGCATCTGAGATGTCAGGGGGGCAGCACTCTGCTGGGATAGATAATTTGCCCTTTTGGTGTGTGTGTGTGTGGGGGGGGGGGGGTTGCACTGAACTTGTCAGCTAGGATGTTGGCAATATCTGTGGGTTCGGTGTATTTTTTGTCATTTTTGGACTAATTCTGAGCATAGCTGGGAATTCCCACCCAGGTTCCTAACATAACTAAAGAAAGCCTTGTGATTATCCTTAGTGTCCTGTGCAATTTCTCTCTCGAAGCTGGCCTTAGACGATTTTATGAGTGCCCGTAGTTTTTTGCCAATACTGATGTGATGCCTTCCCTTTTTGGGATTTTGCTCCATGTAGTAGCTTCCTCCTTCTATTGTACAGTTTATGGATGGGGTCCACCAGACAGACGTCTGCCTTTGGAGGCTTGGATCTTGGTTTTATTTGGGATTGCATGATCCATGCATTCCTGAAGGTGTTCATAGAATGCGTTTATAAAGGATTCTGCGGTCTGGGCCGTATTTTCCACAGGCCCGGGGGCTTTGAAGGATTCCACCTCGGTTTTCAGGAGTGTGAAATTTGCTTTAAAGAAGTTTTTCACTGCAGTTTTCAGGGCAGGGGGTGGAGTCAGGATGTGAATATCCAGTGAGATTAGTTTATGGTCTGATCTTACCAATGAGGGATACACTTTTGGTCTGGAGCAGAGTCCCCATGTTGGAGATGATCAGGTCCAGTACGTTTTCCCCTCTTGTGGGAGTGGTAACATGTTGTTCCATAGCATTTGAGTTTATAAATTCTAGGAACCTGTGGGCTAGGGTGTTGGAGCTAGAGTAATGCTCCCAGTATATGTTTGGGTAGTTGAAGTCGCCCAATATAATGGTGTTTGGAGAGACCTTCATATTTTCTAGTGTTCTCAGGAAGGCCGAGTGGGGTTTTTGGGTTTGGGAGGGTGGTGTGTAGCAGGCTATAAACTGGAAGTCAGTTTTACCCACTGTTAAGTTGCACATGGATAGTGTCTGATGCTTCGTGCTGTGCCACCAACCTGGAGGTGAGGGTATGTTTGACTAATATTGATACTCCCTCTCCTTTTGTGGTTCAGTCCAAGTTTTGGGGCCAAAAAGCATGGTATGAGGTATAACCTGGTAGTGCTGGGGTGCTCTCGGGAGCCTTGAACCAGGTTTCTATTACTGCAAAGATATAGATTTTCTCCATACTAAGGAGAGTTTTGAGTGCATGCATCTGGAGGTTTAGACTTCTGGCATTGAGTAGCATTACTCAGTTTCTTATCCCTTGTGATACCTATGGAGGTGGGTTTGTCTTTCGAGCCTTGCCTAAAAAAGGCACTATGGGGGTAACAAGAGCCTTTGCCAATATCCGAAATCCCAGGGGTGACAGGTGCAAGCCGTCCCTAGGAAAGCATCGTGACTTGTCGAGCATGTCATCCCAGGCTGACAGGCATTGGATCCCCTTTGAATGACACCAATACTTAAGCCAATTGTTAAATTGATAATCTTGTCTTCATATTGTGGCATCATTCTTGGTGAGGGTAAGATGCTACTCAAGGTCAGGGTCATACCGGCCTGGGCTACATGCTCGGAGAACTCCTCTGAGTCTCATTCATGTAGTCCAGGGAGGTATGTCTCAGGTCATTCACACCAGCATGGACAATGACAGAGTCATTTGTACCTGCCTTGGAGTGACCCGAGTGCTTGTGTTATGTGGCGGATCCTAGCGCCTGACAGGCAGCTCACCGTGACATTCTTGTTCAGCCTAGTGAGCAGGACAGTGCGCCTGACGACAGAGTCACCTATTACAAGTGTATCAGGTGTGTTTAGCCTTAAGGGCTGTGACTGTTCGGCACACTGGCTTTGTGAGCTATGTGTTGCACGTGTTTCGTTTTGGGGTAGCGGTTGCTTGGGTGTCTGCTTTGGAGATCTCTGCTGCTTAGGCAGATTATTTAGAGCCTCAGAGTATGTTTTTGTGCGTTTATGTGTTTGGTTTGCTGTCGTGGTAGGTCTATGAGAGACTGGAATTGTAGTGAATGTGGTTTCCTTCTCCTCCTGACTGGTTTTGCCAGTACTGAGTTGAGAGAGCTTAGCCTCCAGTATGGCTATATGGTTGCATCTCTCACGTGTTGGAATTTGTTGGGAGGAGGAGAGTGTTGTCTGTGTACATGAGGCAGTTGTAACATTGCCTCAAGATTCCCAGATTCACCAGCTGGACCGGAGAAAAGATTAACTGACCTTTGGACATGCTAGAATAGCACTGGGAATTCCTTTATAATTGAAAAAAGGGCTAATGGGGAACAAGGTACTCAAGGGGAGTTTGTGAAGGTATAGTGCTTTTAATTTAGTGCTGACTTATATAATTGCTTTAGTGAGCAAGTGCCAGGTAACAAATGCAATGTGTTACAGATAACTTAAATGCAAAAACAAATAGTAACTTTCTTTCAAGTGAAACAAGGAAATAAGTACAGTAAGCAATGCAGTTATCACTAGGGATCCACAGAAGCGCTGAAAAGCAGTGTTTTAGGTGGAATTAGCGTTTCAGGGAAATAAGCAAACAAGCAGCATACAAACAAAGCTAGATTCAGCAGGCCTGGATCTAGTCTATGCTACAGCAAACAAGGTGTACCAATTTCAGTAAGAAGCAGTTCAAATATGCAGGCACTATAAGCCTTTAACCAGAAATTCCCAGTTCAGAAGGACAGAGTCCAGCCTCTCCTCCCACAAGAGTGCAGACCACAAACCCTTTTAATGTAAAATAACTGGCCTGAAGCCCAAGGGCTTAAACCAGAATTAATACACTTAGAATAACAGACACTGAGCCCTCAATCAGCAGTTCCCAACTTAGGATGTAAGCTACCTGTTCTGCCAACACAGTGCAGACCACAAATCTTAATGTAAAATGGTTTGAAGCCCAAGTGCTTAAACTAAAAGGCTTAAAATGAGATATCAGTAATAAATACAATGGAGTACTTTAAGATGACAAGCATGACATGTTAATGCACGTAATCCCTTTAAGAAATGTTTTCCCATATGTACTGAATTCGATCAAGGACCCTAAGGTTAAGTCATATACACATCCCAACTACTTATCAATGTTGTCCATTTTCATCATTCAACTCATGGGTTACAAATCAGACCTCTGATCTGACTTGCTGCATATCAGACACACTGATCCAACTGAGCTCTTCCGAATAGCCATAACGTCCTTATCAGCCCAAAATACCTCAGTTCGCTGCTTTGTAGATCCCAAGATATACAAGGAAAAAGGAAACTGTAAAGCTAGGACTCAAACCTGGAACAAAAAGGCTTCAAAATATCTGCAAGATCACTCCAGAAGATGAAAGGTAGGGGGAAAGGAGGGTGGGGATTTGAAGAATGAAACTAGACAGCACATTCAGTTGAGTACATAACTAATACCCGATGCTGTCCTTTTCATTCTTTCAACATACAGTCCCCAGCTACATGAAACCTGGGTGGCTCACATGGAAGGATATTCCAGACAACTACCAAACCAAAACCTGCTCTTTCTAGAAGTCAAATCTAGTTTGTAATGAGCAAAAAAGGTACGAGGTTTAGACCAGATAGCTGCTGAGCAAATATCAATGAAATTCTAAACCAGACGGTAGGAGTGGCCATTGATGTAGTTGAATGTGCCTTAGGAAGATTTGATAGGGGGACACCTTGTATATACAAAAAAGGCTACCAGTAATCCATCTGGCCAAAACAGCTTTACACATTGGTGATACCTATCCAATTCGGTGAGAAATTAGTTTTCCTGTGTTTGCCCTGTGTAAACAAAAAATAGAAGTTATGTCCTTACCATAACATTCCATGTGGAGTGTTCATCTCGCCTTTGTTCTTACACCTGGGTTCGGAGCCGATCCTCGGCTCCGTGTCGGCCGCTTGGCAAAGCTCTGCATCGAGAAGAAGCTCGAGACCAACCTAACTCCCACAATCCCCCTCTGCCTTTACCTCAGATCTAGTTTGCAAGCAAACCAGCAGTCAACAGAAGAGAGCATAACACATTCATGCCAAACAAGAATAAACATAGCTAAAAATACATAGCCACAACAACTGCTCAAGGCAGAAGCAGGAGAAACAAACCAAACACCTAAATTGGACGTTCTTCCTGAGGGTGGGAATGTAAGAACAAAGTCGAGATGAACACTCCACATGGAACGTTATGGTAAGGACATAACTTCTATATGTGAGCGTGTTCAATCTCGCAGTTTGTTCTTACACCTGGGTAGCGTCCCTAGCTCCATGTTCCTGAGGAACTCAGGGGAGAACATTCCTGAGCACAGTGGAACCAAAGGTTGCCCTGTCCCTAGAAATCCTGTCTACTTTGTAATGAGAAATGAATGTATGTGGTTTAGACCAAGTGGCAGCCGCACAAATAGTGTCTAACGGCAGGCGGGCTGCATGAGCCAGGGATGTAGATACTGATCTTGTAGAGTGCCCTTTGGGCTTGACAGGTAAAGTTTGTTCAGAGGCAGTATAAACAAAAATAATACAATCAGAAAGCCATTTGGACAGGGTTCGTTTTGTAACTGCCATACCCTTCTTGCTGTCTTGAGAAGGCTACAAAAAGCTGATCCGTTTTTCTGTGATCCTTTGTTCTGTCCAAGTAAAATCTGAGTTGTCTATGAATATCTAACTTGTGTAACATATATTCCAACTTATTGGAGTGGTTTTTGAAAAAGGTGGGGAGTTCAATGGACTGATTAATATTATTAATGGAGCAAACTTTGGGAAGAAAGGATGGATTAGTGCAAAGAGATACTCTATCAGGGTGAAAAATCAAATAAGGATGTTTAACTGAAAGAGCTTGAAGCTCTGATACCCGCCTGGCCGATGTGACAGCCACCAGAAAAAGGGTCTTCCATGACAAAAACTTCAAAGGACAGGAAGAGGCTGGTTCAAGAGGTGGTAGCATCAGCTGTGACAAAAGAAGGTTCAAGTCACAAGGTGAAGTAGGACTTCTAACTGGTGGTCTAATGTGGAAAGATCCTTTTAGAAAGGCCTTACAAAGTCTGTGAGCCATAATGGGAGCCCCACTTTCTCCCACATGAAAGTTTGATATGGCAGCTAATTGCAAGTGGCAGGAGAAGCCCCTTGGTGGAACAGTTCGGTTAAAAACTCCAAGACCTTATTCAGAGGAGCTATTACGGGATCCAATTGTGTAGTTGCCCAGTGCACAAAACGCTTCCATTTACTAGTGTAAATCTTTGTAGTGGAAGCTTTATGAGAAGCCACCAGGATATTTTGAACTGCAGGGGATAGAAGATCAGACCTGGCTAAGAAGGGAAGCGGAGCAGCCAAGCTGCTAGTCTGAGGGAGAGAAGCGACGGGTGGAGAGCCCCTGACGAATGGGTCAGTAGATCCGGCTCTGGGTCCAGGATCCAGGGTTCCCACATTTGGTGTGCCAGAAGAAAGGGAAACCAGATTTGACGAGGCCAGAATGGGGCAATGAGGATAATTGTCCTTTGCAGGTTGCTGGCTTTCTGTAGAAATTTTGAAATCAGAGGAACAGGAGGAAAAGTGTACAGGACCCAGGGGCCAATCGTGAACCAGAGCGTCCCTGGGGACTTCCCCTGGAGGGGGTAATAGGGCAAAATAGCTCCTGCATTTGGCGTTCATTGGAGACGCAAACAGATCGCAGGAAGGCTGGCCCCACTTGCGAAATATTTCCTTCGCAACTGACTGAGGGGCCACTCGTGAGGCAAGAGGATGGCTCTGCTCAACATGTCCGCTATTACGTTGGATAACCCCGGGATGTGCGTTGCTATCAGAAAGCGATCTGTGGACTCCGCCCATTGCCAGATTCTCATGGCCTCTCTGCATAGTTGATAAGACTTGGTTCCCCCTTGCTTGTTTATGTACCAGACTACGGACATGTTGTCCGTCTGAACTGCAATTGTCCCTAGAGGAAGAAGGGGAGCAAAGTGTTGCAACGCTAGAAACACTGCCCTCAACTCTAGAACATTGATGTGCAGATTCATTCCAAATTGGTCCATTCGCCTTGGACTGTCTGTCCCTGAAAGATGCCCTCCCACCCTATCAGGGAAGCGTCCGTGGTCACAGTTGCTGTCGGCGTGGGCAGCACAAATGGTCTTCCGCTGGAAAGATTGCAAGTCCGGAGCCACCAAGCCAGGTGTGATTTGCATATGTTTGTGATGTGAATTTCGTGTGTCAGGGGTAACTTGGAACAACCATTGTGCAAACAGTAGCCATTTAAGGACTCTCATGTGCAGTCTTCCCAAGGGTATCGCAATGAGAGAAGCTGCCATGTTTCGCTGGGGATTTCCTGGATGATAGAAGAGATGTGGTTTTGTAGGGAGGCTATCCTTTCTGGAGGAAGCCTTAGAATTAAGCAACGTGTATCCAATTCTGCTCCTATGAATGAGATATGCTGTGATGGCTGTAGTAAATATTTTTCGAAATTTACGGAAATTCCGAGATGAACACAAAGTTGTAGCGTGTAATTCCTGGTCTGAATCAGTCGACGCTCGGTGGTGGCAGAAAGGAGCCAGTCGTCCAGATACGGAAACACCTGGAATCCCAGGCGTCTCAAGTGAGACGCTACCACTGCCATACATTTAGTGAAAACCCTGGGGGCTGAGGTCAGACCAAAGGACAGGGCTCGAAACTGAAAATGACTGGCTCCCAGCCAGAAGCGCAAGTGATCCCTGGACGCCCTGGCCATTTTGATGTGGTAGTATGCGTCCTTTAGATCTATTGAGCACATCCAGTTGTCCTTCTGTAAAAATGGAAGGATCGATTGAAGCGTGACCATCCGGAACTTTTCTTTCTTGATGAAGGTATTGAGTTTGCTTTGGTCCAGAATTGGCCTCCAGTCCCCTGTCTTTTTTGGAACTAAAAAGAACCTTTAGTAAGTTCCGAATCCTCTTTGGTCCGCTGGGACTGGTTGGATGACACTTTCTAGCAGCTTTGAAATTTCTATAGCTGCAGGGCCTCGCAGATGGGGCGGCACATCTGGGAGTCTTTTCTGTGGAATTGGGGGCAATAGAAAGGGAATTCTGTAGCCTCTGGTAACAATGCTTTGTACCCAATTGTCTGATGTAAGATTTTGCCAGGCCTGAGGGTATAAAGCTAAGCGACCCCCGACTGCCTCCAGAGCAGGACAGTCGGGCCTCCTATCAGGAGTGCTGGAAAGGTTTCCCGGGGAGTGTATCCCTGTCACCTTGGGATTGCGGACCCCCTCTGCCGCCAGGGCAACGTCTTCCACCTCTGCCTCTAGAGGGGGCATCACCCTGTGTGCCTGGGAAAGAACCTTGGGGTTTTCGAAACCAGATTTTTCCACCACGTTGCCCTTTGGGGTACGGTCTGGATGGGGTGGAAAAACAGACTCCGACAGCAGACAGAGTTTTTCCCTCTTGCTCACATCGGGTAAGGGTCTCCTTTACTTTGGGGCCAAAGAGAGTGGCACCATCAAATGGGGCGTTAAAGGAAGACTTGAAGGCTTTCGCAAGTGAACATAAGCGCATCCAGGATTGTCTACGAAGAGCAATCGCTGAAGCCACTGCCCTACTCGATCCTTCGGCTGCGTATGAGATCAGCCTCATGGACGAGTTTGCAATAGATGTAAGGGTATTGAGATGTGCTGTAACCTTCTCAGAGACAGCAGCATCTGTAGTACCCTGGAGGGTATCTCCCAACTCTTTGATTAGATCCCTCTGAAGCCGTGTGAAGTGGGTCAAATAGTTCAGGGATCGCATAGAAAAAGCCGCTGAACTAAAAATGCGCTTCCCATACCTGTCCATAGTCCTAGAATCTCTGTTAGGCGGATGGACAGATGAGGAAGATTCAGACATCTCCTTTTTCGTGGCCGCTGCCACCACCATAGCGTCCACTGGCACTCCCTTTGTCAGATGAGCCTTAACTTGGGGGCAGTAATATATTTGTTAGGCTTTCTAGGGACTGGCTCCACCGTGTCAGGTGTCTCCCACGCCCTTCGAGCAATCAGTTCCATCAACTCATCGAAGGGAGGAATGACCCAGGAGGAGGAAGGGCGAGCACCGAATACCTTCAGCAAGACTGACTCATCCTCAGAAGGGGGAAGGGATTGCCAATCACATCTCTGTTTTAGGATCTCCAGGATGTCAGAAAAGGAGACATCCTCTGAGGGTGACTTTGGAGACCCTTCTGACTCATCTAGGTCTGTGTCCGATGTCAATGATTCTTGTGGAGAATCTAAGCGTCTCCTCTTACACAATCTTTTCCTCGGAACTTCCTCGGGGGGGGGGCATCCAAAGAAGCCTCAGAGGAAGAGGGGGCACCCTCTAGGGGTGGCTGAGACACTGGTGCTCGACGCTTAGACGTAGCCGTGGGTGCAGAGGAGGATAACGGACCTTTATGGGAAGGAGAAGCTGTTTCTGCTGAAGTGGTTGTCTGAACAGACAACACCTTCCTCATGAGTTCGAAGGCCCCCAGGTCCCGAGTCGAGGTATCCCCCGGTTCCGAAGTCGGAGGAATCCCAGAGACAGGCACCGAAGGCATAGACCCCGAGGACGGAGCAGTCTCGATCCGAGCAGAGGCCCCGAGAGGGGGTGTCGGAACAGAAACCGGTCCGACTCTCAGTCCCGGACCCAAGGATGGATCTTCGGCTCAGAGACTCCGGGGACTCCGGTACTGGGTCCGACGGAGTCTAGGTGAACGGTATCGACAGAGAAATAGACGGTTCCGGTACCGAGGGCCCCACAATCACCAGATCAGCCTCTCCCGGCTCCGAAGACTGGATAGGCCTTGGAGGAGGAACAGGTGGAGATAAGGGAAGGCCTTCGAGTCTCGACACCAACTGGGAGGAGACAGATGACTTTGGACAAGGCCGTTTTCTCCATCAATTTCTGCACCACGGGGTCTACATCGGTGTCGGAGAGGGGCCTGGAAGAACGCGAAGGAATCGAAGACGGAGCCGATCTCAAAAGTGCAGGCGGAGGAAGCTCCGTCACCGGTTCCAAGACTCGAGGCTCGGTAACTGACAACAGTTCAACACTCTGCCCCGAAGTCTGTGGAACCGGTGATCGAACTTTGAATGAAGAGCTCGGAGCCGATGACTTGGGCTCCGACGTCTTCGATTCCTTCGAGGATTTAGATGCCTGGTCTGATGCATCCAGAGCCTCTTGGAATGCAGGCTTCAAAAGGCCCCTATCCATAAGCTTCCTGCGCCTATCTGTCATGACCCTTCCACTGAAAGAATGACAGATGGAGCAGTCTTCTTGCAGATGGAGAGGGCCAAGACAGTAGACGCAGGAACTATGATGGTCTGTGACAGACATCTTCTTGTCCACATTGGCACCGTTTGAAGCCTGATTTAGCTTTTTCGGACAAGTTTACAATATCAAATCCAGAAAACAGTGAAATAGCCAGTAGAAAATGTCCAATCCAGTAAAAGTTGTCAAATCCAGTAAAATTGGTCAAATCCTGTTAAGTCACATCCAATAGTCAACTCCAGTAAAAGTTAAAGGGTGGGGTAGGCCCCGAGGGAATAACTCAAAGAAGTATATAAAAATTATATACGGAACCGAGAAACCCTCTATACACTACTCTCACACAGTCAACTTTAGAGAAGTTTTTATAAAAAAATAATACAAGAAATATAAGAAATAATTAATTTTAGCTTTGAGGTGGTCCGAGCTCATCAAAATGATGCGAACGTTGCAGCGGCAAACTAGATCTGAGGTAAAGGCAGAGGGGGATTGTGGGAGTTAGGTTGGTCTCTAGCTTCTTCTCGATGCAGAGCTTTGCCAAGCGGCCGACACAGAGCCGAGGATCGGCTCCGAACCCAGGTGTAAGAACAAACGGCGAGATTGAACACACTCGCATCATAGCTATATACATCTAGATGCACCATGTACTCATTTGAAAAATTAGTCAAAATGACTGATAGATGAATTGTTTGATATTTGATTCAGCGTCTACTTTTGGTGAGAAAGATTGATCGGTTCACAAGTGTGTATGAAAAACAATGTAGAGCGATTTTTGATGCACAGCCTGGAAATTCTCTTTGCAGGTGTCGACTACTAGGAATGCTATTTTCCAAGACAAAATGTTGGAATTGGCTTTGGCTGAAGGTTCAAAAGGTCAAGCCATGAAGCAAGGCTGTCAAATTCCCAAGAAGGTGACAGATTTTTCAGTGGGGTCCCCAAGTACTGAAGTGCCCTTTAGAAAAATCTTGCACAATTTGGAAGCTAGAGGAACCCCCCCCCAGAATGAAAATTCATATAGCTAATAGTATTGATTTTCAGGAAGGTGCTAATTATTCCATAAACAGAAGCTAATAACTTAAGCAGCAAAGAAACGGAAGCAGTAAAAGGGACAATACTTGAGAGCCCACACTGAAAATCTTTTCCATTTACTCCTATAAATCTTCCTTGTAGGATTTTTGAGCAGATGAAAATATGACAATCAAGGAGTGATTCCTGGGCTGTCTATTAAATTGCAGAAACCATGCAGTTAGCTTGAGGTCTGGAATATCAGTATGAGAGGTCGGGACTGAGGTCCTGTATCCATGGTGGATATTGAAAAGGAGAGGGGGAACCACACCTGATGATGCTAAAAAGGGGCAAAAAGGATAACTGAGCTCTTAAACTGACTGGCTTTCCGTAAGAAAACTGGAATCTGAGGTAGGAAGGGAATAGACATAAAGGAGACTGGAAGGACAACCATGGTCTAGAGCATCTTTGACAACCCCCTCCCTGGGATTACAAGAAAATACCTACTGCACTTTTAGGGAGATGCAAAAAGATGACAGTAAGGTTAGCTCCAACGCTGTAAAATCTTCACCACCACAGACCACCTGGGGTAACAAAATGGACCTGCTGAGCTTGTCTGCTAGTATAATGGATTTCTCTGGAATAAGTCACTAGAAAGCAGTTGCAGATCACCTACTGCTACACTAAATGCCTCTCAACAGGTTGCTGTATCAGAGCACAAACCTAATAGAACCCCCTCTCATCACAAACACTGATGTGCAAATTAATCTCCTGGGGAAACCACATGCCTTGGACTATCCATCCCAATAAAATGTGCCCCCACCCCAACTGGGGGGGGGGGGGTGAGAAAAGGATGGCCCATATAAATGTCGGCAGAGACTGCAAAACTCTGCAAACTGTTAATATGATGCATTTAATGAAAGATCAATTGCAACTACCTGAAATGAAACCTTGCCAAACCAAAGTCACCCAAATGCTAGAATTCAGGAGATGGTACTGTAATGGTGGTAAAGAGATCTTGTGGATTTACAATGGAGGAATTGTGTAGGAAGGTACTAGAGATTGTGGGGAGTTTGCCACCACTAGAGGGAGTAAAAGGCACCCATCCTGCTGTTCAACTCTGGACAAGACCCAAGATAGTGATATGCAGCAATACAGCAGCTAGAAAGACAGTCACAAAACAGAAGTACATTTTTTTTGCAACTCAAGCGCCTAGATCAATTTTGACAGAAAATCCGTTTTCTATTTTCATTTCTCCTCAGCCAATAGGACTGGATCCGATCCTCAGACTTGTCCGTTTTACAAACTCCTGGCCACCAACGAACTCTTGAGCTCCTTCCCTACCTATAATGCACCACCCAAACATCCCTCGGATGTTAACAGCTTGACAGGAAGCCTACAAAAGTAGCATAACTAGTTCAACACAAAGGAGATGTGTACCAAAGTACCTCATTCCTCCGGAAGTCTGTTATGAAATGTGCAGGGGGATGGTGGGTGAACAAATAGAACGTAATGTTAGTACACAACTTTATCCAAGGCTGTGCAATTTTATCCATTCAACTAATGGGACAGACCCCAGCTACCCAAATTCCTGGGTGGATGGATATTCACAGTATGGTTGAGCCAAAGGTTACTCTTCCCCTCAAAACCAAATCTAGTTTGCAACAAGTGATAAAGGTACGAGGATTTGACTAAGCTGTAAACAGCATCTTCCACAGAAGCTTTAGACTTGAAAACGCCACAAGCTGTCAGAACTGGTTGAATGAGTCTTTAAATGGCTTTTGTAAGGAGGGATTCAATTGGTTACATACAAGAGATGCAATTTCTTAGCCATCTAGCTAGAGTTACCTTTGTAACATTTATCTAATTTAGAACATGGAAAGAAAACTAAGATAACGTCTTGACATTTTTCAGTGTAGTAAAACTGAAAAGAAAGTTAAAAACATTTGTTAAACAAAAAAATCTGGCAAAGCTAGACGGAGATCTTAAACCCCTCGTATTACAGGCGACATATGCAAATTACCCTTTAAGTATATCAAGTGTTTTAGCTAAATGGCAATTCTGAATGTCCAGATGCCTTGCATACAGAACTTTGTCTAGGAAAAAAATGTAATTGTCTATGAACATCCAGTAAGTGCAGCACATTTTCCCCTTTATTTGTATATTGAGAGAGAAATACTGGCAAGTTAATGTTGGCACACCACAGCAGAAATAAAGCATTGTGACCCTATTCTGAAACTCTTCTAGCAGATGTAATCGCTACTAAAAAGGCAGTTTGCCAGGTCAAAAATTTCACATTTATCCGCAGGCTCATCCCATGGGATCTTTAGGGGCCTTAATATTTTTGAAAGGTACTCTTCTTTGTACAGTTTGGAGGAAGCCAGGAAAGCATTTTAAAATACAGTATGAAAGTTAGAGATTGCAACAAGTTGAATAGTTTAACTAGCACCCTCAAATAAGACTTGCTAAAAATTCTAGAGCAGTACGAATTGGAGCCAAGAAGGGATTGATCCAACTGTTCTGCCCAAACAAACCTCCATTTACTACTTTACAATTTTCTACAAAGGTTTAGGGGAAGAAAGTATGAAACAAAGGGGAGAAAAGCACTAGATGCCTGGAGAGGAAGGCGCTAGATGCCTGGCTATTAAAGGAATTGGAGAAACCATGCAATTTAAGATTTAAACCATGGGAGGTGAACCAAGCCCGTCAAGCAAGACAGGTGGTCTGGAATTGGGATACAGAATCCAAGGTGGGAAAAAGTAGAGGAGGCTAAAGGAGGGAGCCAAATCCAAACCCAGTAAGGTGCAATTAGGATGACTTTGCACTTTTACCGGGCTGCTTTCTAAAGGAATTTGGAGGGTAAGCATACAAAACACTGGGGAGCCAATCGTGGTGCAGAGCATCATTGGGAATTCCCCCTATGGGGAGATCAGGGCAAAGATGGTGCACTTGTTTAGGGGATGCAAAAAAGATTGCAGCAAGGCTGGCCCCACAGACTGAAAATTATTTTCTTCACTTTTGTTAACAGATCACTCGTGAGGTGGTAAAATTTACCTGCCCAGTTTGTCCATCACATTGGACTTCCTGGGAATATACATTGCTTTTGGAAAGCAGCTGAAAGATATTGCCACACACTGAGGGCTTAAACATCTGGCTCCCCCTTGAAGTACCAGACCACACCTGTCTGGACTGCAACTGTCCCAAGAGGAAGCGTGTCCTGGAATGCCTGCAACGCTAAGAGCACCACTCATCTCCAGAACAATGACATGCAGGTTGGCACCTTTGGCACCTTACAGGGTATACCAAGTGCCCTGGACTGTTCTCCCCAGTAAGCGCCCCCCCCCCAAATCTGGGAAGCATCCGTGGTCACTACGGCCTTGGGCTGAAGGAAAGAATGACCTTTTAACAGCTGCTCTGACAGTACCACAAGGAAAGGTATTGTTTGCATACCAGGATCATCTTTGCAGACATGGGCGGAGAAAGCACTGACATTGTTGCGAGCATACACTGAAGAACTCACATGTGGACTCACTAACCAAAATCGGGCTGAAATTCTGGTATTGCAGAAAGTCTACTGTGCTGAACACTGTTCCTATGAATTATAATGTCTGGGTTGGTTGCAGGTGAAACTTCTTGTAAATTTATAGTTTTTCCAAGACAAACAGGTACACCCGATCCCAAGTTTGTTTACGCCTAGTTGGGGGCAGTAATGAGCCAGTCTGAATGTGGAAACACCCAGAATCCTTGGTCTTAACTCATTACAGTCACATGCACCTCCAAGCAATTCTGCAGTTACCTCCGCCTGCTCTTCTAGACAGAAAATACTGCTTGTTCATATTCGCATACATTTCAAAAGAATGCTACATAAGATATTAAAATACTTCATTCTGAAGAATATGATGGCAGTCAATGAGTCATGTCAAGACTGTAAGGTGGTAATCTTTTAAAGGTTCAAGCCACACCCACTGGGAGTTTAAAGGCACACACAAACCTGCACTGGTGAGCTGCAACCAGTGCCATCCACTTAACACCCTGGGTGGCTGTGGTGAGGTTGAAGGGCAGTGCGCTGAACTGATGCTCTTAGCGCAAGTACCTCCTTCTGGATTTGTCTATCTTTTACAAGATACATCAAGCACATAGTCACCCTTGCCCAGAAAGGGCAGCACGGACTGAACCATGACCAATTGGAACAGTGTCAAATTGACTTGTTCAATACAGATTGAAAATTGGTCTCCAGTCTAGTTTTCTCTGCCAATAAAGAACCTTAAGTTCTGGGTTCCGGATTCCATCTGATCCGGGTGGGACCTCCGATAACGTTTTGCAGCTTTTGGATTTCTAGTGCTGCTGCAACATTGGGAATTTTTCTGGATAATGGTGGTGGTGGGAATACAGAACTGTACAAGCTCTGGATATTCTTTGTACCATATCCACTTCATGAAAGGTTACCAGGGATGGCGATGGGCTTTTTTTTTTTTTTTTTAATAATAAAGCTATGCTATAAATGCTGGGCCCCTACAAATGGGCCTTTTGACATATTCTGTGGCTTTTCAAATCGGCGAGTCTTTGTGGAGTAGACAGCCCAGACTTGCTGATAATGTTTGCATGCCTCACAGTAAAACAAACAGCTCATATCCAACTTTCAAAAATAATCTCAGCACTTCTAGCATGTGTGTCAGTTGAAGACCAAATATTTGTTCAACTCAGACTGCACAAGACACTACTGCATCAGTTCAATATAAAAATTTATTAAGAGCTGCACAATGAAAAAAATTACAAACTAATTACACAGATCTCTTAAAACAACCTAGCATTTCTCCAAAATTTAAAAATTCGAATACAAAACAAAATACAATAAAATAAACAAAGGGCCATCAGTTATAGTTCTCAAATTATGTCAAGTTAATACATTCCACCACGCCATCCTCCACCTCCCATGCCATCACTTGCTGAGCCGCCGTAATATCCACTGGAACTTCCGCCAGACCGCCCTGCAAATAAAAATTAAACCATTAGCAACTGTATCACAATGACAAATCAAATAATTTAAATTTACTTCACTGCAGTCAGAATTTTGTAGCACATTTACAACCACTTAATTTGGCACAAAAACCATTCCCTTGCTTAAACTTCCATACCATGAAACTAAAGTCAATATGCTTGGCTTCAACATGCTTGTGGGAACTTTTACAGCAGTACATACCAAGCGGTTATTTCTCATGGAAATGATACAGTGGCAAGTGTTGCTACTACAGTAGGATTGTTTGTGATATTACAGCTCCACCTGACATTTGGCCCATCCTCCAAAGCTTAGCACATGGTCGCCATTCAAACCCAGCTAGAAACAATCTTCCATGATATCTGCCTACACCATCTTGGGCGCTCGATAGCAGTAAAGGCCGATTTACATCACTACCTACTTCAAATGGCAGTCTACCAAAGTCACCCCTCTTACATCTGAAGCAACCCAGAGGACAAACTCTGAAAAAGGGTGACCTTATTCAATCGACAATTTCCAGTATAGCATGCTGTTTGGAATTTGCAAACACTTAAGACTAATGGATGCTTTGCCCACCCAAACCTCAGTCTCATTCACTTGGCAAATCTGATCTGGTGGGAGAAGGCCTATGAAACTGTCTTGGGAGCAGATGAACACATGTTGTGGAGCCTGGCATAACCACACATGAAATATTTAACTTAAGAGCTCCAGGGCCATTTCTACTTGTAGGCATTGTGCGCTTATTTTAAAAACCTGTACTCATGTTCTGATGGCTTTTTAAAAGACATCCTTCCCAAACACCGGCCAAATCTAATGGATACAACTGTTCAACCATCACCCTATATTGCATGACTGTTAGCTACACAGAATTCAAGTCTTCTGTACACCCAACCAATGGCCACACGAGAACGTCTCCAATGGCCACACGAGAACGTCTCCAATGGCCACACGAGAACGTCTCCAATGGCCACGAGCGTCTCCAATGGCCACACGAGAACGTCTCCAATGGCCACACGAGAACGTCTCCAATGGCCACACGAGAACGTCTCCAATGGCCACACGAGAACGTCTCCAATGGCCACACGAGAACGTCTCCAATGGCCACACGAGAACGTCTCCAATGGCCACACGAGAACGTCTCCAATGGCCACACGAGAACGTCTCCAATGGCCACACGAGAACGTCTCCAATGGCCACACGAGAACGTCTCCAATGGCCACACTAGAACGTCTCCAATGGCCACGAGCGTCTCCAATGGCCACGAGAACGTCTCCAATGGCCACACGAACGCCTCCAATGGCCACACGAACGTCTCCAATGGCCACACGAGAACGTCTCCAATGGCCACACGAGAACGCTCCAATGGCCACACGAGAACGTCTCCAATGGCCACGAGAACGTCTCCAATGGCCACACGAACGTCTCCAATGGCCACGAGCGTCTCAATGGCCACACGAACGTCTCCAATGGCCACACGAGAACGTCTCCAATGGCCACACGAGAACGTCTCCAATGGCCACACGAGAACGTCTCCCATGGCCACACGCCAATGGCCACACGAGAACTCCAATGGCCACACGAGAACGCCTCCAATGGCCACACGAGAACGTCTCCAATGGCCACACGAGAACGTCTCCAATGGCCACACGAGAACGTCTCCAATGGCCACACGAGAACGTCTCCAATGGCCACACGAGAACGTCTCCAATGGCCACACTAGAACGTCTCCAATGGCCACACTAGAACGTCTCCAATGGCCACACTAGAACGTCTCCAATGGCCACACTAGAACGTCTCCAATGGCCACACTAGAACGTCTCCAATAATTTCGGATTCAATTGTAGTCACACATTTTCAAGTCAAACAGCTGTGAGCACCACTCCCTCCTACTGCTTTCCACCTATTAGTCTGGAGTTTTGGACTAAAAATCAAGGAGTAACCCCTGAACATTCCCAGTGAGGTTAAAAGGCAAGGCTAACAGCATTGCTGGCTCAAACCATTTTCAGAGCTAAACAGCCAGACGTACAAGTTTGTAGCATTGTTTTACAACCTTGCATGCATTCTGCAACTGCAAGATCAGAATCTGGAAGAACTGGTCTTTCCTCTATGCTTAGAAGAGGCCCCATGCTTAACTATATCTCCTACCTCCTACATGGGGAATACACAACTAAAACAAGCTCTAGGACTGAACACCGCTTCAGACACTGGTTTCAATGCAAAGCCCATACTCCACAGTTGAAGGGGCACTGGATCTTTAAGAACTTTAATTCAGCACACCCATCTTTCGTATGTTAAGCCTCCATATGAGCTTCTGGACAAAGTTACCATGAAGTTAGTAAATTTAGATTATGAAAGGAGATCAGACTTGCCCACCCTCCTCAGAGAGGAACATGCAGCTAAAGTTATTTGGACTTTTCCTTTATACTCTCTCATTAGTCTAGTCATCCTCCAAATCACAGGTATACAGACTCACTCAAGCCCTCTGGGATTACCTCTGCCACCAATCTCATTTGCGAGGATAACTGACTACAATCACAACCAGGTCCACACTGAATTCAACATCGTCCAATAAAAATGCTAACCACTCCAACAAACCCAACAGCTAAAGCTTTAATGTTAAAATACAATTTGCCACGTAAGCAAATCCAGCAGCTTATTCAATATGAAAAAGACCAAGTTCTGATCCCAGATTACAAAGGCAAATTCAATTTCAGTCTTGCCCAAATGTAGGGTTTCTTGGAAGAGGACTTCCATTACAGCAGTGTCTATTCATAGCTATAAACCTATGACTGAGCAATAAAGTTGCCAAACCTTAGGATTTCAAGTTTGTTCTAAACAAAGCTGGAAAATCTTTGTCATAAACCAAGTCTCAACTTTAAGCATACCCTCCACAAAAACTCCACAGCCCATGAATTAGGCCTACAGTGGACCATGGTAGAGTAAGTAACCCAGCTTTCAAATGAATTTTACTAAAGGATCAGGCAAAAACGTACTCAGTCAAAACTTAAAAAGTCCAGATGAGAGGAAGCACAGAATCAAAAAAACCCAGAAGTGGCAAGTTCAAACAATGAGAAATACTCAATGAAGAAATGGCATACCAGATTTAAATGGACACGTACGCACACATATATATAGGTCTGGTAGGACCTCAGACATCAGTTAAAAGGGAGTTTCCATCTTTTGCACATGTGGACAAAGTTTCTCAAACTTTTAGTGTCAGAAAGTGATGATCCATAAACAGTGCACTGACAAATGAAGACATGAATGGCTCCTTATTTTTGCACAAGCATTCAGGATTCTTCCCCTAATGGCTACTCCTGATCCCACTGCTCTAGTCCCTTTTGACTACATGCGCTAAGCTTCATGGACTTTAGGGTGGCAACTGAAAAGCAGCCTCATCTTGGATTTCTTCAGATATGGCTGCTAAGGTATCCCTTTTAAGTCAGGTGAAGTGTGCCATAAAGTTCAAAGACCGCAAAGTTTAACTGCAAAGCTGTTTTCCAAACCTATCCACTGCCTCAGACTCTGGGAGCATGGGTAGTGAACTTTCCTTTGCCAGTTTCTTTTTAGTGGCCACCAATGCCACCATGGCATCTACTGGTAATCCCTTTGCCCAAAACTGATGGTCCTCTGGTGCAGAAAGATGGCCAAGTCTGGGCATTACCAGTCTTGACATTTGAATCCAAAGTTCCTTTCACTTCGGCAGCACAAAACAAGCTAAATGAAACCAAAAAAGGCTAGGAAGACTACCAGTGGTAGGAGAGAGAGAGAACCAAAGGTACAGAAACTACAAATGATGGTTAAGACTACATAAAGTCTAGGAAGGGTGGGCAAGTACTCTTCCTTAAAAAAATACCACCAACAATAGTGGTCACAAAATACACCCAAGCGTACAAGAGAAGGAGGGACGAGAGGTAAAAAGATCAAACTACAAAACATTCAAATAAAACAAACAAAAAGAGTAAAACTTACCTAGAGAGCAATTTGGCAACACAGCTGTCATTAGGTAGTAGCAAACGAAATCTGAGGCAATTTGAACAGGACCACTCTGGATAGGACTTGAGGGCTCACAGGCTGTAGTTAATAGCTGGGACCGAACCCACATGTCAAGGAATAAATGAAGATGGATTGACAGGACAGGACAGATAGCTTAGTATCAACCCTAGGGCCCAGACAAGCCTATCCAAAAAGGTACCCTGGCTTTCGCCACCCAAGAATATTTTCCTGTGCCCGTCAAGGGGAGCCACAGAGGTGATCCCCGGGGTGAATTTCTCATCCAATCAAGAGGGAGTGTTAAGGAGAAGCATTGTTCGATATGGATAGGTAGTTTTGTAGAGTATGGGAAGTCTCTGGAACAGGAATCTATCCCTCCAGCATGTTCTGTTTATTGTGATAAAGTTTAGGTCCCTAGAATGTGTAGCTCCGAGGGATTGGGATTTCTTTAAATAGAGCATGTCCAACAGCTCTGGGCTTTTCATAGCCTAGGCAGAGACAGCCTCAGAGTAGGTGATATGCAATGGAGTAAAGCTGGAGTTGGAGACCATCTGCGTAGGGCATCTGTTAATCCTCGGGTATTTTTGCAGACTTTCCAGTTGTGGTAGAGGTCTTGTGAGGTACATACAAAAAGGGGCATTGTACTTTATAATGGGTCTGAGTGACTAGTAGAGGGGAACAATGACCTCTTTCCCTGGATGAGAAACCTTGTGATGAGGTGTGCCACATAGGATTTCCTGACTGATGTGGTGATGTGACTTTCAAAGGAGACTGTCAACCTGTGTCCCAAGGTCTCTCCACACTTTCGATGTCAAGTAGACTACCCACTTGTGTGGTAGCTCATGGGTAGAGTTTTTACCAAAGGGGATGACAATGCATTTTTTGGCATTGAGCTTGAGGCCATGGTAGTCTCAGTAAGGCCCTTTTGTAGGATGCCCACGTTAGTTTCAGGTTCCTAGTTTGCAGTCATCTGCAAACTTAGTTAGCCAAAGAACTTGTGTTACCCTGTACTTCAGGCAAGTAGATTCCCAACAGGAGAGGATTTGAAGTCCGCTACTTCACAGTGTGGGTTCTGTCAGTGAGCCAGTTGGCGCAACCCATCTTGTGGCATAGGAATTTATACCTAGTTCAGCAAGTAACTAATCCCAGAGTGGGGGATGGTGTCAAAAGCCTTGGCGAGATCTAGATATGCTGCGTCAACCACCTTACCCTCCTCTACAGCTTTGACTGCTTCAAAGAAGTCATAGGTTTAGGAGACATGATCTGCCTTTTACAAACCCAAACTGGGTGGGGCCCAGAGTTCAGAGACTACCAAGGTTTTTGTTTACAAGTTCTAGGATACATTCCATGGCCTTGCAGACCAGGCTCGTTAGCTAATGGGGCAGTAGTTCCCGGGTCTGTGGTGGCTCCCCCTTTGTGGAGTGGGATAACCACCCCAGTGCGCCACTCAGTGAGCATAAAGCCCGAGGTGAGGCTATGATTGAACACTGTGCTTAGGTGGGGTGCCAGTGTATTCTGTAGTTCATGCAGAATGCAGCCTGGGATGTTGTCAGGTCCCATGGACGCGGTGTTCTTAGCTTTGTAGAGTCTAGTTTTTACCTGTGCAGCTGTGATTACAGGAACTTTGCATTCTTATGGTACAGAGATGGGACCTTTAAGGGGTGAGGGGAGGGGGGAGGTAAAGTTAGGTTCATCTGCCAGAATGACTGCAGTATCAGTTGGTTCTGTATATTTAGTGCCATTGTGCTGCAACTCAGAGCAGATCAGAGTGTTGCCACTGAGATTCTTGACAAGCTATAGAATGCTTTGCGGTGGCCTTTAGAATCAGTGGCGATTGTTTTCATAACTAGCTTAACGATCTCAGCTTCTTACAGAGGCTGATCAGGGAGTTTTTCCAGTCATGGGATTTTATTTTTTGCAAAAGTTTTTCTTCTGTTGCAGCGTTTATGGCAGGGGACCACAAGATTGGCTTCCCTTTTTTTATTTTTTTGGGGAGGATAGCAACTTGCGTTCCGTTAGGGATAGCACGATCCATGCACTCGTCGATCCATGCACTCGTGTAAGTACTTAAAGTGCATTTGTGTAGGATTCAGTAGTCGTACCTCTACTGTCAGTCTGCATGTGTAGTCAAGTTTGTCACCTCAGTCTTAAGCATGAAGTTAGCTTTGGAGAAATTTTATTGTCGTTTCCCTAACTGGGGGGTGGAAGCGGGATGTGGATGTCTAGGCTGATTAGCTTCTGGTCGATCTGATCAACAAGGAAATGACCTTTGGTGTGAAACATCGGTCACCCATGTTGGTAATGACCAAGTCTAGGATATTGTGGCCCCTGGTGGGGGTGTGGATAAGTTGCTCCTTTGTGGCCGGAAGGTGTGGTATGAATTATAGCCTGGTAATGCAGGGGGTGCTCTCTGGAGCCTTGAGCCAAGTCTGTCACTGCACAAATGTCTGTTTTCCATTTTAAAGGCGGGCCTCAAGTAAATGCATTTTAAGGCTTAGACTTCTAGCATTGAGCAGCATACTGGCAATACTCAATGGTTTAAAAGGGGGGCACCTGACCAAAAATAAGAATTTTATACTGGCAATACTCAATGGTTTAAAAAAAGGTGACCAAAAATAAGAATTTTATTTAAAAACTGTACAGCAACAACCAGGAAAAGAGATTTAAAAAAAAAAAAGGGAGTTTGCTTAAGGAATGGTGGAATTACTGTACTGCGAATGGCAGCAAGCAAGTTGACTAAACACCAATGACTAGAAGTCTCCAGGAGACTAGATTCCCAAAGCTCTGAAAGCTATGGGGTAGCAAAAAATTAGAAGTTATGTACCTACCATAACGTTCCATGTTAGTTGTCTTCTCTCGCCTTCTTTCTTGCTGGATGGGTTCGGAGCCGATCCTCGGCTCAGACTCGGCACTTGCTTTAGCTCGAGAACTCCTTTTACCAGCTCGAGGCAACCCTATATCCCATGATGCAAGGCGGAACTACCTCAGATCTCGTTTGGCAGCTAACTTACCCTGCTAAAGGTTATCCTAACCAAATTAGGAACAAAGCTTCCTAAAAGAAGTCCTCATAACAAAGATCCAGAGGAAACAAACTAATAGGAACTCTTCAAGATCTGTCCAGGCCAGGGGGAAGGAGGGAGGGCGAAGAAAGAAGGCGAGAGAAGACAACTAACATGGAACGTTATGGTAGGTACATAACTTCTAAATGTTAAGTTGTCAATCTCGCCTTCATTCTTGCTGGATGGGACCGCCCCTAGCACCTGTATCCCGGTGGCTCAATGGAACAGACTCTTGAGAACTGTGGAACCAAAACTGGCCCTATCTCTGGAGGCCAAATCCAACTTGTAATGAGAAACAAAGGTATGAGGCGTGGCCCAAGTAGCTGCTGCACAAATGGTATCAATGGGAAGTCTATCCTGAAAAGCTGCAGAAGTGGATAGACTCCTGGTCGAGTGTGCTTTTGGCTTAGAAGGTAGTTGTTTGCCTCAGAGAGTACACACAGGAAATGGTGGAAGTCAACCATCTGGATAAGGTCACTTTAGAAACTGGAAGACCTAACCTGTTTTCTGCATAAGAGACAAACAATTGGTCCGATTTTCTAATTTGATTAGTCCTATGCAAGTAGTACCTGAGCTGACTATGGACATCCAAAAAATGCAATTTCTGTTCAGCTCTGTCAGAATAGTTAGGGAAAAAGACTGGTAAATCTATAGATTGGTTAATATTGGTTTGAGATACAACCTTGGGGAGAAAGGAAGGGTTAGTTCTTAACGATACCCTGTCCTTATGAAAAACCAAATAAGGTGAACGAATACAGAGAGCCTGAATCTCGGAAACCCTTCTTGCAGAAGTGACAGCCAGTAAAAATATAGTCTTCCACGTCAATAACTTCAGAACATGAAGCAGACTGTTCGAAAGGAGGTAGTATCAAGGATGCTAACATTAAGTTTAGATCCCATTGCGGAGGAGGATGCTTTATAGGTGGTTTTAGGAGAAAAACTCCTCTCAAAAAGGCCTTGCATAATCTATGAGACATGATGTTATTGTCATGCAAGCCAACATGATACTTGGAAATGGCAGCCAGTTGTACTTTGACTGTAGATGACGAGGATCCCGAATGAAAAACCTCCGCTAGGAAATCTAAAACAGAATGTACGGGAGCAGTAAAAGGATCAATATTTCTGGAGTTTGCCCACATCGAAAACAGTCGCCACTTGCTAGCATAAATAGTCCTAGTGGACGACTTCAAAGAAGACACTAAAATTTCTCTGACTGAGTCAGAAATCATTGGTAGCCTGGCTAGGGAAGGAAGTGGAGCAACCAAGCAGTGAGGTTGAGAGAATGAATGGCCCGGTGCTGCTGACCCGACTGGTGGATCAAAAGATCCGGAACTGGGTCCAGATGCCAGGGCTGCACCAGAAGGTGACGATGCAGAGACGGAAACCAAATCTGTCGAGGCCAAAAAAGAGCAATGAGGATCAATTTGGCTCTCAAAACGGTGGCTTTCTGAATGACTTGTGGAATCAATGGAAAGGGAGGAAAAGCATAAAGAAGTCCCCGAGGCCAATCCTGGGTTAGAGAGTCTCTCAGGGGTTGGCCTGGAAGGGAAATAGAGTGAAATAGTCTGGGCACTTGTTGTTTTGAGGGGTAGCGAAAAGATCGCAACAAGGAGTGCCCCACTTCAGAAAAATCTGATCCACTACAGATTGATTGAGAGACCACTCGTGAGGCATCAGAATAGATCTGCTTAGCCTGTCCGCCAATAGGTTGGACCTGCCGGGGATGTGCGTTGCTATCAGAAACCGCTGAGAAGAGATCGCCCATTGCCAAAGTCTGAGAGCTTCTCGACATAAGGGATAGGACCTGGTTCTGCCCTGTTTGTTGATGTACCAGACCACGGACATGTTGTCCGTCTGTACTGCAATAGTCCCCGTGGGAAGAAAGTCGTCGAGGGCTTGCAACGTTAAAAGCACTGCTCTCATCTCCAGGACATTTATGCGCAGATGGTATTCTATGGGTTGCCACGTCCCGTGGACCATCCTGCCCTGATAATGCCCCCCCCTACCCGATCAGAGAGGCATCCGTGGTGACTGTGGCAACTGGAGGAGGTGGAACAAAGGGTCGGCCCTGATGAAGAAGAGGGGAAGATATCCACCAGCCCAGATGAGCCCTGCACGACTGTGTTACTAAGATTTCGTGTCTCATCGGAAGATTGTGATACGACCACTGCGTGAATAGCATCCACTGCAGGAGACGCATGTGAAAGCGAGCCAGTGGTAAAAGAACAATGGCCGCAGCCATTAGGCCTAGAACTTTCAGGACAAACCTGGCTTTGATCTTGTTGCTTTGTAACAGAAGCCGAACAAATTTTTGGATGTCCAGAATTCTTTGATCTGTTAGCCTGGCTAACATTTTGACGGTATTTAACTCTGCGCCTATAAAGGTGATAGATTGGCAATGCAGCAGAGAAGATACGAAATTTACTGAAATTCCCAGATTCTTGCAAAGCTGAAGGGTGTAGTCTCTGGACTGAAGAAGCTGACACTTGGTGGTGGCGGAGAGGAGCCAGTCGTCCAAATAAGGAAACGCCTGGAATCCTAGACGTCTCAGGTGAGCTGTGACCACTGCCATGCATTTGGTAAACACTCTGGGGGCTGAAGTGAGGCCAAAGGGCAGGGCTCTGAATTGGTAATGACTGGTCCCTAGCCGAAAGCGGAGAAACCTCCTTGAGCGCCTGTGAATCTTTATGTGATAGTACGCATCCTGAAGGTCTATAGAGCACATTCAGTTGCCCTTGCCCAGAAAAGGCAGAATGGACTGAAGCGTGACCATCCGGAATCTTGCCTTTTTGACAAATCTGTTCAGATTGCTCAGGTCTAATATTGGTCTCCAATCTCCCGTCCTTTTGGGGACCAAAAAGAATCTTGAGTAGACGCCGGATCCTACTTGGTCTGCCGGTACTGTCTGGACGGCACTTTTTTCTAGGAGTTTTGAAACCTCCTGTTTTGCCAAATCCCTTTGACCGGGTGAGATGTCTGGAAGGGATTGTGGAGGTACGGGAAACCTTACGAAGGGGATCTTGTAACCCTCGGATATAATCGACTGTACCCACTTCTCGTGGGATAGGGATTGCCAGGCTACTGGGTACAGTGAAATCCTTCCCCCGACTGCCTCCAAGGGTGGACAGTCAGGCAACACCTCAGGGATGCTGAAAGGGCTTCTCAGGAAGAGACTCCCTGTTGCCCTGGTTCTGAGGACCCCCCCTGCCTCTAGGGCGGCGTCTATTATTGTTACCCCCTCTGCCTCTGCGGGTAAACTGACCACGTGTGTCCGGTGTAGCTCCTTGGGCTTTACGGAACCACATCTTCCCCCCTTTCTGACCCTTGGGATATGGTCTAGGAGGAGTGGAAAATTGGACTCCAACGGCAGAAAGAGTTTTACCGTCCTGCTCACACCTGGTCAAGGTATCCTTCACTTGAGGTCCGAACAAAGCCGAACCATCAAAGGGGGTATTAGTGAAGGACGCCTTAAAGGGGTCCGCAAAATTACACAGCCGCATCCAGGCTTGGCGTCTAAGAGCAACTCCTGTGCCTGTGGCCCTGCTCGCTCCATCGGCCGCATAAGATATGAGCCGCATGGAGGAGTTAGATATGGAATTCAGGATAGCAAGCTGTGAGGCAATCTTTTCCTGAGCCCCAGCAGCAGAAGGATCCTGGACTACTTCACCCAGTTCCTTGAGAAGCCTGGTGAAGTGACAAAGGTAATTCAGCGAACGCATAGCAAAGGTCGCTGAAGAAAACATCCGCTTTCCATACCTGTCCATGGTCCTAGAATCCTTGTTAGGAGGATGGACAGGTACTGAAGGATCCGCCAGTTCCTTCTTAGTGGCCGCCACCACCACCACCATAGCATCCACAGAGACACCTTTGGAAAGGAACTGTTTATCCGACGGGGTCGTAATGAACTTGGATGGTCTTCTGGGGACAGGTTCCACAGAATCTGGAGCCACCCACGCCTTCCGAGCCACTACCTGCATAAGTGGGTCGAAAGGCTGAGACACCCAGGAGGTGGAGGGTCGGGATCCAAAAGCCTCCAGGTATACAGACTCATCCTCGGAGGGGTCAATGGAGGGCCAATTCCCCCTCTGTTTGAGGAGCTCAAGGATGTCTGAAAAGGAGACATCCTCAGAGGGGGACCGTGGGGAACCCTCCGACTCATCTAAGTCTGTATCAGATGTAGTAGACTCAGGGGAGTCTGTGTGTTTCCTCTTACACTTCCTCTTCCGAGGGGGTTCCCCTGCAGGGTCAGGAGAAACCTCGGAAGAGGAGGAAATTCCCAGTGGGGAAACCTGGGGCGATGGATCCCTGGGCCTGAGAGCAAGAGGCTGGCAAGAAGCATCTGCAGGCACTGATGAGGGAGGAGCTAGAGGGATGGACCGTTGACCGGGCTCAGAGGCCAGGACACTCCTCATCACCTCAAAGGCTCCTCTCCCCGGGAGGCCGGAACATACCCGCTCCGAAGAGACAGGCATGGTCGGCTCCAAAGAGAGAGAAGGCTCCGAGGCCGATGTCGGCTCCGAGCTTACCAAAGCCGAAGCCCTGAGGGGGAGAGCGGGGTCGGACGAGGGTCCGATGCCACTAGCCCCCTCGGAGCAGACAGTGGAAACCCGACGACCGGATCCCTCCAAGGAAGGTCTCAAGGAGGAGATCGGAGCCGAGGACGACGGAGCCGAAGGATGTATCGGCTCCGGCATCGAAACAGTCGCTGTCCCAAGAAGCTCCGGCTCCGAACTCTGGTGTGGAGTCGGAGGAGGAAGTTCAAGAATTGGGGCTATAGCCGAAGTCTGTTGAGACGGGCTATGGAGCATTTGGACCAGTGCCTGAGACTTCAACAGCCTGCTTACCACCCTCTCCAAGTCGTGGTCAGACAGCCTGGAAGATCTCGAAGATCGGCTCTGATGGCTCCGCTCCGACAAAAGAGGAGATCCCGGAGCCGAGTGAATACTCATAATAGAGGGGGACCGGGATCTCTTACGGGTCGAAGCCATCGGAGCCGAAGTCCCTTGAACCCCAGATGGAGCCGAGGATTTCTCGGCCCCGAAGCTGGATAAAGTGTCGGCTCCAGCCGGAGCCAAGGCCACAGCAGTCTGGGTATCTGAGCCAGCCGGCACCGAACCCACTACTTGAGTCGAAGTATAGACTCCAGCCGGAGCCGATATCGGCTCCGACGGAGCCACCGGGAGGAGGCTTGGACACTGTAGCCTGAGCCTTCGGTGGCTTATGAGGTTTTCCTGACCCTGATTTAGGAGGAGAACCTTCAGGTTTAAGTAAACCCCGGAGGATGAGTTTATTCCTCCTTTCCTGCAGGACTCTCTGGCTAAAAGCATGACACAAAGCACAGGAGTCCTGCAGGTGCAAAGGCCCCAGGCAATAAACACAAGAAGTGTGACCGTCTGTCAGAGACATTTTCTGACAGCACTGGTCACACTTCTTGAAGCCTGAGACCTTGCCTTCTTTTGACATCCTTAGGAGGATAGAACACAAACAGTCCCAACAAACACACAAATTAATCCCTTACACAAACACACAGGAAGGGATAACCAAGGGGAACTAGGCCTGACTAAACTACTTAAAATTAAAACTTATAAAAGTTTATAAAAAGGTTGAAAAATAGGGAATAGGGTGGGCTGTAACTAATTACAGACTACACTAACAGGGAAAAATAAACCCCTAACTACACTTTTTCTTATTTGACTAAGAAAAACTTACCTCAGCTGGCAAAGGAGACCTCTATCGCTAAGCGGCAAACGAGATCCGAGGTAGTTCCGCCTTGCATCATGGGATATAGGGTTGCCTCGAGCTGGTAAAAGGAGTTCGAGCTAAAGCAAGTGCCGAGTCGGAGCCGAACCCATCCAGCAAGAATGAAGGCGAGATTGACAACTTAACACAGCAGATACAATTCCATACAGCTCATACTGCAGTAAAGAAACCAGACAAATCAAGGGTTAAATCTTTTTGACCACTCGTGGGTCAGCAAGAGACCTAAAGCCTTTAACCTACATATACACTTTCAAATAGTTATATATAAAAAGGGACAGTAGAACTACCAGTTTGGCATAATCTATAAATTTGAACTAGAAAAGAATCAGGAGCATCTTAAAAGGAAAAGATCGCACTTTTGTGGGGAGGGGGCAACAGGGATAAACTGAACTTGAGGATCAGGGGGCTGCAGTACTGGCACTAGATATCCTTACCTATGGTGGATTCTGTAAGATAAAAGTAGGACTTGGAAAACCCGAAAAGTATTATCCTGGGTTCATACACAGCTGGAATTTTAGGGTTTCAGAAGCCTGGGTTCATACACAGCTGGAATTTTAGGGTTTCAGAAGCCATAGTAATGGATTTTGACCTTAACGAGTCAAATCCTCCATTGTACTTAAAGCAGAAAACAAACACAACACAAGACTAGAGATGCAAACAAAGCTATCTTTAGTAAGTGTTGAAACTCCTGTTCACAGTCTTGCAAAACAGAACACCTGCTCAGTCCTCTTGTAGGCCTTTAGATGTGCACAGGAATTTAAAGGTGCAGACCAAGTACACAACTAATTTCCCTTGTACTGACAATTAGGAAGGGTTTAAACCACAGAAAACCAAAGTGCTCCTTACACCAGTGCTAATAAACTGAAAACCCTTCAGGCAGATATTATGGGCACCAGAACTACTCCACAAGACAGAGCTGATCCTGCTAACTCAATGGGATAACCACATTTTCCCAACAAATTTAGGCCCAGGCGCTCTGCACAATAGTGGCTAGATGTACAAAGCTCCCTTGGGAAGTTTCTCTTCTCATTAAGCCCCTCTCTACAGTGGACAGGCAGATCCTTAACAGATACAGGCACTATCACCTCCTGTATAACCATGATGTGATCAGGGACTATTTGGGTACCAAAAGGAATCCAATGAGTTTCAGAATTTTGGAACTTTTTCCTTTGTTTTCATTCAAGTTAGTAGGTTGAAGAGGATGGCATCATGCATTACCATTTGCTTGTGGAGAAAAAGCAAACCGAAGATAAAATCTAGACCAGTGTCCTAGAATACAGACTTCGCACAAAGCCTAGTAGCAGGTAATCATACAGGTGCATTCTGTTTGCTCTGGAACAAACAAGGGACCCAAACACATGGAGCACTGGGCAAGCCAAAGGGAAAGTGCAGTGGCTATCCCATCTTGAGAAAAAATATGCATCTGTAAAAACATTAAGAAACCATTAGTAAGAGTACTTGGGCCTGCCATCTGATAGCCAACTTCCAGATCTCTACTTTCTCCAGATCTCTACTTTCAAGGCTCTGGCTCTCCACCACTACCATCCCATATAGACTACTGGTGGTAGAAGCAGAGACAAGTGGACCAGAAAAGGACAACCTTACTGTGCGTTATGAAAAGATTATGGTCTGTGGCAACAAGGGAAAAAGAAATAGGAGTGTGATTAGGGAAGGAAGACAAAGTCCACCCCAAGCCAACGGAGGGAGTAACCAGAACTTAAAATGCAGTCAAGATCGCCAACACTATGGCAAGATCCCAACTACACCACATTCACTAAGTCAATCACTACTGGGTCCAATTCCAAAAGCCAACTGTGCAGACAGTTGTTAGCCAGGATCAGGATTTCAAGAAAGCAAATCCCACAGGACAGAAGCAAATGGTGCCAGAGAAAACCCAAAAAACCAAACTCCGAGAATGTATGCAGAGTACCAGGTAAGCACCAACAGGGGTGCTAACCCAACAAACTAGTGGAATGAGCTTTGACACGCCTAAAAACAGGTGTACCCAGGTGCAATGTTGCAAGCCATTTTGACAGTGTTCAGTTTCCGTTACTTTTCGTAAAAGGGTAGCCGAAATTCCTAGCCCTGAAGTAAAATGTTATTTGTCTATATAAAAACTGTAGAGTTCTCCCCCTTAAATGGTTGGCTCGATACAGGGACATCTTATCTTTGCATAAAAACTCATCTTGAGCCAAAAGTATCACGGTCATCTTAATTTAAGACGCACCAAGTCTTCCACATTATACTGGAAACTGGAGCATAGAACAGGGGGCTTTCCAGAGTAGGAGCTATACTGAAGTTTCACTTCAGGATGGCCAGGGATGCTTGGAGCATGAATCTAAGCATAAAGGTTAAGAAAATACCAGTTTGGAGGACAAGTGGCAGACAATCCAGGACCATCACTACTTGTGCCAAATTACATCAATAGACAGGAAGCAGAGGCAGAATCCGTTGCGCTTAACTGCAGAATTAGACTCGTTTGACCTATTAACATCCCTGAAAATGTGCATTGATGGAAATACTCCAAGCTGTCAGTCTTGCAAACAGATTGAAACCTCTTTTAGATCTACCCAGAGAGGCATCACTCCCACTTCTATACAAAGGATGCAGGCAAATTTCTTGCGGAGAAATTTGTTAGAGAAGTTACTATAAATACATTAAAATTAAAAATGTGCAATATTTGTACAGCTAATCTACAACTTACCATAACCACCTAAGCCATCAGGGTTTCCATAGCCGACAGTGCCACCACCTCCTCCACTTCCATAGCCAGCACCTCCATAGGATCCACCACCGCTTCCACCACCATAGCCACCACCGTATCCACCACCTCCATATCCGCTACCACCGCCAAATCCACTTCCACTGTAGTTGCCAGACATTCCCATTCTACTTGGTCCAAATGCTCCCTGATTACCTAAAAAGGGAAGAAAGTGCTATTAAGTCTAACCCCAGCAGCCATGACACTACAGCCCTACACTCTATACTGCCTACTGATGGATTCCAGCAAGCAGGAATCACCTTTTCCTTAAGCAAATCTCCACTGCAAACGAAAGTGGGGGCAATGCACAAGCATATTTGA
Source organism: Protopterus annectens (assembly GCF_019279795.1). NCBI lineage: Eukaryota > Metazoa > Chordata > Ceratodontiformes > Protopteridae > Protopterus > Protopterus annectens. The sequence goes on from NC_056748.1 coordinate 1,159,498,594, forward strand.
CAGTTACATGTAGCTACAACTTACACACTCCCCCAATCAGAAAATGTGCATATGCACACATGCATGTGTATAAACAAGCCAATGCATTACAGTAGAAGTACAGATTACAGAGCACCACAGCTTTGGATATGGTTTGGTATTTTAATATGCAATAGAAAACTGAAGCACCACAGAGCTGTATGCAGAAAATGTAGCAAACTGCTGCACTACAGATACACTTCCCCCATACCCATTAACTGCACAAAGGAATGCATTAAAATCAGTATAGGCAAGACTAATAGCACTAAAGGTCAGCTGAATGAGCAAGAGACACCAAGTTTACCTTCCAACTGCTAACAATGCTTGCACACCAGACAGGCTGCTCGTCTGGATAAGATTTTAAGCAAATCTACCTAAAACAGATGTTTGCATGATCACTGTTGCAGTAACCTTGACTACACTGGTATATTACTCCAGCTTGTTACACTTTCAAAAGTAAGGCTTTAAGAACCTACAGAACTGGGCTTGCAAAACGTGACCTAGACCTACTGAATGAATCAAGCTTACATTGCATTTGAAAAGTACACAGCCAAGTAGCAACTTCTAGAAAACATTAAGAATCCAACCTTTTCCAAAAAGGCCAAAGATGAAGCCAAGGCACTGGAAGTGTGGGCCTTAACCCTGCCCAAGTAGTTTTGTTGTGGTAGTACAAAGGCAATATCCTTTGACACCCATTTGAAAACTGACCATTTTTACTTTCAAGAAATTAATTTCTGAAAGTCTGAATTTAGTCCTGTCAGGATTGGTACAATTCTGGTACCAAGTTATCTGCAGGCATCCAAGGAATGGAGCATCTTCAGTCATTTAGGCCCAGGAAAGAAAAGGAGAGATTAATAGTTTGGATTAAAATACTCCAGGTGTAAGGATTAGTTAGAAGGCACGTCTCAGAGGAAAGGTTTGACTCTCCATAAAGGCTCGCAACTCCAATATGCTCACACAGGTCAGAGCAGTCTTCAATGTAAAAAACCCCAACGTCTGCTGTGTTAGCTGGCTCAAATGACGTTTTTCCCCAGAGGCATTTTATGCAAAACCTCTTTCAAACAGATTGGACCCTTCAGTGTATTCTCTTGTCATTGTTAAATGTGCTAAAACAGCCAATAAAATAAAGCTAGACAGACTACCAAGGTGATGGCTAGTAACCCAATTACAAAATTGGAAAAAACTCCCGACTGGCTGCTGGGGATGTTGGCACCAACTAAAAAACGTGTCTGCCATTCAATTTTTTTAATAGGCTTCTTGCCTCCATCTAGGAGCACAGGTGTTTGAAGTTGATTGGGGATGGGGTATATCTAAGTCTGAGGAAAGCTAGTGGCAAATGGCTATGGTAATTTCTAAAAGGGCCTAGGCCAGAATTATTCCTACCTCAACTACCCAGATTTTCACCTCACATTTTTGGTCTGTTCCTCAAAACTGCAGTTACTCTAGCAACCTAATTTTATAACAGTAATATTTACAGTGTTTCCTCCCATTAAAGGAGTTTTCCAGGTTTCTTGCACTGAGATATATGCCCAGAATGGAGTCACCACAAGCATTTCTTCAGAATATTCAGAAGCAGCCTAGATTTGAGAGAAAACATACATGGCTGTTCAAAGAAAAGGTATCCTTCTTAGCCTCCACAGAGTCCTGGGACAGAATTATTTCAGACTACGCAAGCATGTCTAATTGAGAACTCCTCACAGATGGCCTGAGCCATATGTGGTAAGAGTGCTTTGGGACAGGGAGAGTAGGGAATACCTAGATGTAGGGATACCTACAGTCTTAAAAGGGATTTCGCTTCTTACAAAACTTCAGCACTAGGATCTGTAAAGACAAAAGGAGTTGGTGCTGGGACCAGAGATGTCAGAAACCACTATCTTGCTTATGCAAGTCTTGTCAAGGGCACCACGAGAATCACACTATAAAGTTCCAAATATATATTTTTTCTATGGAAGAAAAAGTTCTTTGAACTGTGGTGTCTAGTTTATATCTCAGAAACCTTCCAGTCTCAAACTTGATTGAAAGAGGATATCCTGTAGCCTGCAATGAGCTATAACTGGAGCTACATACTTTGTGTGAAAACATTTGGTACAAATAGCCCAAAGGGTACTGCAGACAACCAAAATTGTTTGCCAGGATCCAGTTATGAAACATTGGAAGTAGAGATTAGGATGTCTTCGCAACAAACATCCTTGAATGAAACTTTCACATCTAGAAGGGAATGGTTTTATCACTCCTTGGAAAGTGTTATACAGACAGCAGTCTGGTCTTGAGGAGGAGGAATTACTCTTTGAAAAGGATTCTCCTCACTGCCATCTGCAACCTTGATGAATGGATCTTCAGAATCCATTTGTCTAAAACTGTTGCAAGAGGGAGATTGAAGGGACTACCAGAGTGAGAGGGAACAACGTTCAAAAAGCCCTCCTGATTTACTGGAACTTCCAGAAAATTAGGCAAGCCCCCCCCACACACACACACACACACACACACACACACACACACCCCAACAGTAAAAGTCCATTTGTCTCCCATTTTGTTGAGGTTGGGTGCATTAAAAGAAACCATTTGAGAACTAGGGTTGGACAGATTTCCCTGCATCAGCTTACCAATTACCACACTTTTGGTCACCATTCCAACCCAAAAATCACCAATTCCAACTTGGCAAAAATCCAAAGGAGAATTTAAAATCACCTGGGAGGTTGAGAATGCAGGCATGGAAACCCCAAACCAGTACCAGGGGCTGTAGCCCTTTACCAACAGAAAAGATTCCTCACTATAAAGTGCAGCTAAAACACTGTTTAGTCAAAAGCCTTAACATATGAACCAGACAACTCAAAATTCTGAAAATCAAGTGCCCTTACTTACTGATATTACCCACCCTGCTTATGCTGACTGACCCACTCACCTCAAAAACTCTAAGCACTCATTTGCCAAGTGACTGAAATCCTGTTCTCCACAAATGGCACAGTCTAGAAAGTCTTAAACGGAGCACCCACCCCCACACAGACAGGAGTCAAACTGAGCTCTGGTTCTTCCCCTGCACCCCCCTGTCCAGAACAGAGTCTTGTCTTCAGGAAAGGATATATCCCCTTACCAGTTCCTACTTTACAGGATCAAAAGCCCAACTTAAAGTGAGACCCAGTAAACTACTCCCAAGGAAATTTTTGTGAACTACTCCCAGGGAAATTTTTGTAGGTACACAAGTTTGTTTCGGAAAACTAGGACCAACAGTGCTGATGGTGACTGAAGCAGCTTCTCCAGGGATTAGCACAACACTGACAATGGGATTGCCTTCCTGCTTCTCTCAGGAAGAACAGTGGCTCTCCCTTGCCCATTGAGGGGATGCAAGTAACCCCTGGTCCACAGTGGCTATAGGTGCTAGCCGAAACCCAGGGTACAAGTGGTGTGAGCCACACCTAATGGCCACAGGAGAGTCCACTCACCCGCAACAGAGCTAACTTGCTGCAAGTGCAAAGTTCTAAAATACAACTTTAGTTATGGAACTTTCCAAAGACTACAATCCCCTTCAAGAACATTTCATGGATGTCTGCAAACTTGGCTTCAACTTATCCTGTGAATGCAACTCTGACAAAATGATCTGCCTCACCCAAACCTGACCTTTAGTCAGCCCAGTTTGAGTATGGAAGACACCCTGAAAACTTTGAAGCTAGCCAACTTGTATCCTATGTAGCTTAAAGCTACTGCAACAGAGTTTACAATTAACACCTACTGGCGCTTCTCAGTCAGCCAACCTTGTGCCATTGTCCACAAACTTTTAGTTATGTACTCACCATAACTTCAGATGTTTGGGATCCATCTCGCCTACATTCTGACTGATGGGTTCGGAGCCGACCCATCGGCTCCGACTCGGCACGCTTATGCCAAAGAGCGAAGTCTCTTATTGGCTGAGCTTACTATATCCCAGGATGCACCACTACCAGTCCCCCAGATCTAGTTTGTCCGCACACATGCACGCCCTGCTTATATAACATCGTCAGATGAAACAAGATAAAACAGTAGAACTCAAACCGTTCAATCTCTTCTGATCTCCAAGGCAGGGGGAAGGAGGGTGGGTATTAGGAATGTAGGCGAGATGGATCCCAAACATCTGAAGTTATGGTGAGTACATAACTAAAAGATGTTATGTGATCCTATCTCGCCTACATTCTGACTGATGGGACAGCCCCTAGCACCTGAATCCTGGGTGGCTCACTGGAAAACACTCCTGAGTACCGTGGAACCAAATGATGCTCGCCCTTTAGATGCCACATCCAATTTATAGTGGGAAATGAAAGTGTGCGGATTTGACCAAGTAGCCGCAGCACAAATCTCCGATATAGCGAGCTTGGAATGAAAAGCTATAGAAGTCGCCATAGCTCTGGTAGAGTGAGCTTTGATAGATGTTGTAAGTTGCTTATTCGAAGAAGAATAAGCCTGAGTTATACAATCTCTAATCCATTTGGAGATGGTAGCTTTTGCAATGGTTTTACCCAATTTACTGTCTGAGAAGGACACAAACAATTGAAGTCCTGTCTAAATAGAAACGCAACTGCCTGTGAACATCCAATTTATGGAGAGTGTATTCTGCTTCATTGGAGAATTTTGGGAAGAAAACTGGTAGCTCTAGAGATTGTTGAAGACAGAGATTAGAACAGACCTTTGGGACAAAGGATGGATTAGGTCTAAGTGATACTCTATCCTTGTGGAAAATCAAGTACGGTGGTTTAATAGATAGGGCTTGAAGCTCTGAAACTCTTCTTGCAGAAGTAATTGCAACTAAGAAGGCAGTTTTCCAAGACAGATATTTTAAGTCACATGTAGCAGCAGGTTCGAAAGGGGGAGATGTTAATGCACGAAGCACCAAATCAAGATCCCACGGAGGCGCAGGATGAAAAACTGGTGGTCTTAACAGGCCCGCACCTTTAATAAAGGTCTTGCATAATCTGCTGCTCATCAATGGAGGATCCATGGATTCGTGGAATTTAGAGATAGCCGCCAGTTGGACTTTAATAGTAGAGACAGAAGATCCTTGATTAAACAGGGATGTTAAGAATTTCAAAACTTCCGGGATCGGAGCAGTGATAGGGTCTAAGCCCCTGAATTGAGCCCAGATAGCAAACCTCTTCCACTTACTGAGGTACAATTTGTTAGTGGTGGGTTTGTGGGTCAAGATAAAATGTGAATAACTTCCGGGTCTAATGTGTGACTTCTGACCAAGGTCGGAAGTGGAGGAGCCAGGCTGTTAACTTCAAGGAGTGTAGGGACTGATGCTGTCGTCCCGACTGATGGATTAGCAGATCCGGAGTTAGATCTAACGTCCAAGGATCGTCCACCGCATGTTTCTTCAGGTAGGGAAACCATACCTGACAAGGCCAGTATGGAGCAATCAGTATCATTGTGGACCCCAATTGAGAAGCTTTTTGAATGACTTTGGGGAGAAGTGGTATCGGAGGAAAGGCATAAAGTAGCCCTGTTGGCCAAGGTTGTGCTAGAGCATCCAAAGCTGCTTCCCCTTGATGTGGAGTCAAGGAGAAGAACCTTTTGCACTTTGTGTTTAGTGGCGTTGCAAATAGATCGCAGCACGGCGTTCCCATCTCCTGAAAACCTGAGCTGCTACTGTTTCGTTTAGGGACCACTCGTGGGGAGAGAGAATTGTCCTGCTCAATTTGTCTGCCAATATATTTGATTTCCCGAATGTGGGTCGCTACCAAGAAACGGTTGGTAGCTACCGCCCATTCCCACACCCTCATGGCCTCTCTGCAAAGGGGTAAGATCTGGTCCCTCCTTGTTTGTTTAGATACCAAACCACCGACATGTTGTCTGTGTGGATGGCGATGATGCCCTGAGGAAGAAACTTGTGTAAGGCCTGTAGGGACAGAAGTACAGCCCTCATCTCCAACACATTGATGTGGAGAAGAGCTTCGTCTGGAAGCCAGGAGCCCTGAACTAACCTGCCCAGACAATGCCCCCCCCACCCTATCTGGGAGGCATCTGTCGTCAGGGTAACCACTGGAGAGGGAATAACAAAGGGGCTTCCTTGATTTAGATTGGATGTCTGAAGCCACCAGCGAAGGTCCCGTTTGCATGTTTCTGTAATCATGATGGGATGATTGAGGGGAAGGTCCTGAAAGGACCATTGAGTTGACAATAGCCACTGAAGAATCCTCATGTGCAATCTTGCCAGAGGAACTAGAAGAACCGTGGCAGACATTGAACCTAAAACTTGTAGGACCATCCTGGCTGGGGCTTTGGATCTTGAAATCAGAGCTTGAACTTGGCCCTGTAAAGTTTGGATCCTTTTGGTAGGAAGAAAAATGCGCATCAATTTTGAGTCTATCTCTGCTCCTATGAACCTTATGCGCTGAGAGGGCAGCAAGACAGACTTTGACCAATTGAATGTAATCCCCAGGGAAGCACCCAGGAAGATGGTGGCTTTGAGGTTGTCCATTAGTAGATGCCTGGTGGTGGCAGTCAGGAGCCAGTCGTCCAGATAGGGAAACACTTGGAATCCAAGACTTCTCAGGTGAGCAGTCACTACTGCCAAACACTTGGTGAACACCCTGGGGGCTGTGGTGAGACCAAAGGGCAGTGCACAAAATTGGAAATGACTGACTCCCAGGCTGAAGCGCAGATACCTCCTGGACGCCTGATGTATCTGTATGTGATAATAGGCGTCCTTGAGGTCTATGGAGCACATCCAAACATCCTTCTCCAACAATGGGAGAATGGATTGTAACGTGACCATTCGGAATTTGGATTTCGTGACGGATTGGTTCAGTCTGCTGAGATCCAAAATTGGTCTCAGGTCCCCTGTCTTTTTTGGCACTAAAAAGAACCTGGAGTAATTTCCGGATCCGATCTGGTCTGTGGGGACCGGTTGGATGACTCCTTTTTCTAGCAGCTTTAAAGCTTCTGCGGCTGCAATTTCCCTTTGACTGGGTGGTGGGTCCGGATTTTTTGGACGGTGGGGGTGAACATGTGTAATGGGATGGTGTAACCTCCGGCAATGATCCGAAGCACCCATCTGTCCTGAGTGATTGACTCCCAGGCTTTTAAGTGCTTGGCAAAACGGCACCCGACTGGCTCCGGAGCAGCACAGCCGGGCAATCCCTCATGATGTGTGGGAGGCTGAAGAGCCACGAAAGGACTCGCGGTCTCCAGAATTGCGGGGCCCTCTGCTGCCTCTGGGACGGCGTCTCCCAGAAAAATTTCCCCGTCCTCTGCCTCTGGAAGGGGAATCTTCCTGCTGTTGAGGAAAAAACTTACGTGATTTTCGAACCACATTTTCCCCCCTCCTTTAGCCTTGGGATAAAGCCGAAAGGGAGTGGAATAACGGGCACCTACGGCAGATAAAGTTTTTCCCTCTTGCTCACAGCGGGTAAGGGTGTCTTTAACCTTGGGTCCAAACAAAGAGGACCCATCAAAGGGAGCGTCGGCGAAGGAAGACTTGAAGGCCTCCGCAAACTGACACAAGCGGAGCCAGGCTTGTCTCCGTAGAGCCACGCCTGTGCCTGCCGCTCTACCCGCACCTTTGGCTGCATAGGAAATGAGCCTCATGGACGAGTTAGAAATTGACGTAAGGATAGCCAACTGAGAGCTAACCGACTGGGCTAGCTGCTCAGGTAGGTTACCCGAGAGGGAATCTGACAGCTCCTTGACCAGATCCCTCTGAAGCCTGGTAAAATGTGCCAAATAATTCAGAGACCTTAAAAGTAAAGGCCGCTGAAGTCAGGGTGCGCTTCCCGTACCTGTCCATGTTCCTAGACTCCCTATTAGGAGGATGGACGGACGTTGAAGCCTCTGCCACGTCCTGTTGTGTAGCAGATGCCACCACCATAGCATCTACAGCCACGCCTTTAGTGAAGAACTCCTTCTCGGGTGGAGCAGATAAAAATTTATTAGGACGAGAAGGGACTGGTTCCACGGTATCTGGATGTTCCCACGCCCTTCGACAAACTAAATCCAGGAGCTCGAAGGGCGGAGACACCCAAGAGGCGGAGGGCTGAGCCCCAAAGGCCTTGAGGAGCACTGACTCATCAGCAGAGGGGGGTTTGGATATCCAGCCGCCTCGTTGTTTGAGGATCTCTAAGATGTCTGCAAAAGAGACATCATCCGAGGACGACTTCGGGGACCCCTCCGCATCAAGATCAGTGTCCGATGTAATAGACTCGGGGAGTCCACGTGCTTCCTCTTGCACGATCTCTTCCTTGGGGTTCCTCCGAAGACAACTCAAGAACCATCAGGAGGAGGGGAACCCCAATGGGGGTAACCTCAGGCCCAGGGGCTCCGCTGCCTACGGACAGGGGAACTGCCAAAGATCCAGTCTCCACGCCCAGGGAAGGTGCCGGTAAAGCCGGAGAGATGGCCGAAGACTTGGCCAAGGCACTCCTCATAGCTCTGAAAGCCAGACCCCAGAATCCTGGGAGTGTCCGGTCTCCGAGCCATGATAGCAGACGGCAATCCCGCAGAAGCACCGAGAGGGAGGCTCGGAACCGAAAGCATAGGTCCCAAACATCACCCCCGGTCCAGCCGAAGAAGTCCGTGTACCAAACTCGGACCCGAAGGCCCGGGTTGGAGTAAGGGTCGGAGCCGACCCTAAGATCTCCACCGGCTCCAACAGCACCTGCTCCGACGGAGCCGAAGCGGTCGGAGGAGGAACAGCAATGGGATGGGCATGGGCTATCGGCTCCGAAGCCAACTGGGTCGGAGCCGAAACAAATTTTTGAAAGACTGGGGACTGGAACAGTCTTTGGAGCACCCTGTCTATATCCGAATCGGACATCCTCGAGGACTTGGGATACTGAACGGGTTCGAGATGGCCTCTCCAACGGCCCCAAAGGACTAGGGGACCGGCTCCGAGGCGACTCGATGACTATCGGCGCCGAAGGAATACCCACACTAGTTTCCATCGGTGCCGAGGAGGAAGTGTCTGAGCGGGCAACCCTAGTCGGCTCAGAGACCAGTGGAGCCGACGAAGGTGACCCGCCTCTCGATGCCCCAGCTATCGGCTCCGAAGCCAGAGGAGTCGAGACTGGTGGCATCGAGGCAGACCGTTCCGCCCTCGGCTCCGAAGTCCTTGGAGCCGAAGGAGAAGCCTGCCTATGTCTTTTGGCGGTCGGATCCGACGGACTGGTCGGAGCCGACGCCCTTTTCTTTTTGGCTGGAGAAGGAGAGGATGCCAAAGCTTCTTCAAAGGAAGGTTTTATTAACCCTTTAAGAATAAGTTTATTTTTCCTCTCCTGGAGGACCCTTGAGGAAAAAGAGTGACACACACTGCATGACTCTTGTAAATGTTTTGCACCCAAACAATACACACAGAGCGAGTGATAGTCTGTGATAGACATCTTGAAATTACATTTGGTGCATTTTTTAAAACCCGAAGGCCTAGGATTCTGAGACATTATAGCAAAAAAATCAGTAATCCCTGACAGAAAATACACTATCCACTGACTTTCTGTTTACTGACACTACCTAATAATAGGTTTACAGTTGCAGAGGTAAAGAAACCGTAACAAATTACTAAAGGGTACTTTGAAACCCTCTAAGGTTTAAGGGGGGTTGACTGACCGGGAAGGCCTTATGATGAAGGAGGCCTAAAATCAAAATCAACGCCCAATCACACAACAAAGTCTTCTCACACACAAAAGTGAAGAATAGCCGTTAAACAGCTTTTTATGACAAGAACAGCAAAATTCTGACAGAAAAAAGTTAGTAAAAATACTACTCAGCTCAGCCAGCTCGAGACCACGTCTTCGCAGGTTAGCGGCAAACGAGATCTGGGGGACTGGTAGTGGTGCATCCTGGGATATAGTAAGCTCAGCCAATAAGAGACTTCGCTCTTTGGCATAAGCGTGCAGAGTCGGAGCCGAGGGATCGGCTCCGAACCCATCAGTCAGAATGTAGGCGAGATAGGATCACATAACATCCACAACTTCTCCGGCTACGCAACAAAAGGCCATTAGCCATACAAGTTAACAAAAAGGAGGTTGAGCAGCCACAAGAGTATGAAGAACTGGAGAGAAGGGAAGAGCAATACATTACAGAACAGCAGCCGGGGCAACTTATGAACTGAACTAATGCCTGTTGCAAGAGTCTTGCAGAGATTCCACAGCCTGAATTCTACAGACCTTTAGCTTTTCCCAGGTTGTCTTGGCTCAAAGACAACCTGGGAAAAGCAGTTTCTTATAACAGAATAAAGACCTGTAATAACCCAAGATATTCCAACAGAATGGAAACTGAGCAAAGTTAGGAAACAACTCGTGCAACCTACCCATTCCATCTCGTCCATAACCCATTCCTGAACTTCCTGCGGTAGAATTTAGGAAGAGTTCAATGTACCGATGATCTAAAAATGAAAAAAAAAAAAAAAAAATTAGTGGCTTGCCCCTAAAGCCTCCTGATGAACAGGCCACAGACCCTTGCAAGCTTGTATGTTTAAAAGCATTTTAGTGACTAGACACTTGCAAAACACCATAAAGGTAGCTTTGTTCAAAACAATTGACAAAAAACATGGGCTCTGTTCTGTGTAGCATTTTAAAACAGACCTGAATTTAGTAACCCAACTGAACAGATTACAGAAACAGTACTTAAAACTAATTGCAGCATTCCTATCATTAAATAAAGATGCAGCTACTTTGGTAACTAGGCAAAGAAAATGTTACGTTTTACAACCAAGCCTTCCGTTAGTAAAAATTAGGAGTGGGAATTGGGCTTATTGCAACATTTGACCTCCGGCATTGGGCATATATTGTATACCATATAATGTTGGGTACCCTTCAGCAACTCCACCACAATTCTGAGACCTTTTACCCTGTATAAAGGTGATGTTTTTAAGTTGTAGTCCCGCAAGAGATTTCAGCGCCTGTTACTCATGGAGCAAGTGGTGCCAACCCTATATTGGTTATGCCCTTTTCCCGCATTAGGAAGACCCCAAGTTGGGAAATCCCACACAACCTTTCCACAGATCAGAAGTGTGCCATCCTCTCACCCCTTTAATGTTCACTCAGGCACAGAGGAGGGATAACCCCATGGGTGCTTTAAATCGTTCATTTGCAGAAAACTTTGTGAAGGAGTCCTCTGTCAACAGGGGCTGGCTGTGTATATGCTAAAACAGCCAGCATTTCTCCAACATACTACATCTCTATAGACTTTAGCCAGAAGCTGGACATTAAGTCATTAACCTAACAAATTTTAGAAACCTCCAAAATACTTTGAATAGTGACATTTGCCAAATGAAAGTACAGACTAAAACAAAAGTACGCAATGTGGCAGCCAACCTTTTTGGACCATTTTGTGGTAAGACAGGAGTACAGGGATAGATTTACTGAAAAACACACCAGGTCCTGGCGCTGTTCTCCTTTAAAGGTAGCAGATGAGGACAGTGCCTCCATTTCTACACCAATGGAGAGGAGGATACCATCAAGTCTCAGAACTCCTGCTTCAGGCAAATCCCTGGAATATGAAGACTGCAGTGGCAATTCCTCTGCCAACAGTGGAGTAGAAGGGGTTGATCCCTTAGTTATTTAAGTAGCAACTGAAATACCAACGTGCTGACATTGGACAACATTAATCTGCACACCAAGCAAACATACAACAGTTACAACAGGCAACTCCCACTTCCCTGAAAGTATCTTTTAGGTACACGAGCAGCATCTGTTCTGAAAATCTCAACATTTACCCTGTTGACTGTAGTTTGTCAAAGTGAATTACTAAAATAAGCCGCATGACAAAGGAAGAATACTCACTCATGTTATTCTTGTCTTTGGACATGGCAGCTACAGCATCTTCATGTGTTGCAAATTCCACATCTGCTTCTCCAGTTGCTCTGCCATCTGGCCCGGTTTCAATATGAATTCTTATTGGATTTAGAGGAGAAAAGAACTAAAATACAAATTTTCCATAATTAAAACCATCACTCAAACAAAAATTTTTGAAAAAAAAAAACACTCAAACCACAAAATGTTACAACCACCACTGTAGTACAGGTAGCATATAATACTGCAACTCACTAGAAATGTGAGTTTAACCTAGTTTACAAGGTTACCCTCCCCCAAAACAGACTTCAAATCAGACTTCAAATCAAGCAAATCATACTCTACAAATGTTGAGCGAAGATGACCAGGACAAATCAAATGACCTGCAGTATTCCATCTAACACACACTGAAATAGGAAATTCTCACTTTGCCAATGTTAACAGCTCAAACTTCAGAGCGCTCAGTATCCACAACATGCAGACTCAGACAATGAAATGTGGCACAAGAATGACTCCCCCCTCCCAAACTCTTCCTGTTACAGCTGATTTACTGAGCATATCCCAAGAGGAAACCTTCAGATTAGAAGTACAAAGTGGTCTGCTATCCAAGAAAGCATTCAGACTTCACGGAATCCAGTGCATTTTTAGCTTACTGCTCACATAAGCACCATTTTGGGAACCAGCAGCCCTTTGCTACTAGAGTCATCACATGCAAGTACTAGGACAGCTGTCCTTGTAACTATTCAGCCTAGCCATCCAATTTCCCCTCAAAGTTGAGAATCAAACTTTGTACCTTGTGTCTGAGGTAAACCCCTTTATCGTTATGCCAACCTCCCATCACCGTAATGGCGTTTAGGTAGCCAAATGCTAAACCACACTACACAAATGCTTCCACTCCTTGTATCACACCCATTCAACATTCCCTGCTTGGAGGCCCTGAAGTGCCAGCCCCCTCAAGACGAGTCATAGAAGTAATAGTGACCAGGTAACAGCACCCCCAACCAATGTGGCAAAGCCCTTTAACATGACGACCTTCAAATTAAGTGTGCTCTTGCACAGATTGGGTTAGCTATGCTAAAGCTGTGTTACACAGTACTAGTCATTTCCAAGAGGTCAGAAGAGACCCCTCCCTTTACATTACATTTCACAACTGCCAAAAACAATTTCATAAGATCAAAGTAGAAAATACATACATGGGCAATGTCATGCTCGGTAGCACGAAATGGCAAGCCTCTCATATGGACAAAGTGTCCACCACCTTGAAACCCAGAGCCTCCTTCTCCAAAGCCACCCATACCTGTGAAAGGGAGGGAAAAAAAGTGTAAATCCACCACAATGGTATATAAACATTTCAGTCATGCATTTTAACAGTAAATCCAAGACTAGCATAAAAACAGAGCAATCAGCAAGTTACGCAGTTGACAGTGAATCAGGGATACTTTACAAGCACCAGTGAAGTACATTGTGGACTTCCGTGAAGGTTTACTGCAATGTATACTTAGGAAGAAAAACGTCCACTGCCAAGTCACCTATTCCATAAGGCACTACATCCTCATATGAAGATGAAAAAGCAGTCCTTATGAAGAACATCTGTACTACCAGCCCAACTTCCTTAGCAGACCGTAAAATATAAAAAACACAGGTTATAAATCCTCCACTTACAGATGCTGTGCCAGTACACGCTCAACTACTGCATCCCAAAAGACAGGACCAAAATGTGAAGCTATTTACCCTATGACATCACTGAGGTTTAGCTTTATAAAACCTAAAAGGCACAAAATCTTGCACCCCCCACAATACTTCTATTAAGGCTATTCCAGTACGTTCCCACAATACTGCAATGGCAAACCCTGCCTTTTAAACTGAAGCACACAAGATGGGTTGCCAACTGTAGTGAGACCAAAGGGCAGGGCTCTGAACTGATCGTGACTGGCTCCCAGCCGGAAGCGGAGAAACCTCCTGGAGCGCCTGTGCATCTCGATGTGGTAGTACGCATCCTGAAGGTCTACTGAGCACATCCAATCGTCCTGACCCAGAAAGGGTAGAATGGACTGTAGCGTGACCATCCGGAACTTCTTCTTACAGACTTGTTTAGTCTGAGATCCAATACTGGACTCCCCAAGTCCCGTCTTTTTTGGTACCAAAAAGATCTTTGAGTAGATTCCGGATCCTTGTTGGTCTGCTGGGACTGGCTGGACAGCTCTTTAGCAGTTTTGATATTTCTAGTACTGCTTGTTCCCTTAGACTGGGTGGAAAGTCTGGAAGGGGTCCTTTTGGCTGAGTTGGGGGTGTGGATAAAAGGAACTTTGTAACCCTCTGATATGATCGACTGTACCCATTTGTCTTGGGTGAGTGAAAGCCAGACTTCTGGGTACAGTGATAACCTTCCCCAGACTGCCTCCGAAGGCGGCCAGTCGGGCAGCTGGAAGGATTTGTCAGAGACACTGCCACCCTGATTTTGCGGACCTCCTCTGCCCCTAGGGTGGCGTCTGTTATTGTCCCCCCCTCTGCCTCTAGAGGGGAACTGATCTCTTGCGTCAAGACACGACCTCTTGTGGTTTACGGAACCACATCTTCCCACCCTTCTGACCCTTAGGGTATGGTCTAGACAGGGTGGAAAAACGGACTCCTACGGCAGAGAGAGTCTTGCCTTCTTGCTCGCATCGGGTCAAAGTATCCTTCACCTGAGGTCCAAACAAAGCTGAACCGTCAAAGGGGGAGTTAGTGAAGGACGCCTTAAAGGGGTCTGCAAAGTTACAAAGCCGCATCCAGGCGTGATGCCTTAAGGCAACGCCTGTACCTGCAGCCCTACTCTCCCCATCTGCCGCATAGGAAATAAGCCGCATGGAGGAGTTGACAATGGAATTCAGGGTTGCCAGCTGGGAGTTTATTTTGTCCCAAGACCCTGCAGCTGTTGGACCCTGTAAGACCTCACCCACTTCTTTGAGCATGTCTCTTTGAAGGCGGGTGAAGTGGCACAGAATTCAGCGACCGCATGACAAAGGTCGCTGAAGAAAACATCCGCTTGCCGTACCTATCCGTAGTCCTAGACTCCTTGTTAGGAAGATGGACATGTACTGAAGGATCAGCCAGCTCCTTCTTAGTGGCTGCAGCCACCACCATGGCGTCAACCGGGACACCCTTGGCTAAAAACTGTCCAAAGGGGCTGTTATGAATTTGGACGGCCTCCGTGGGATAGGTTCCATTGTATCAGGGGCCTTCCACGCCTTCCGCGCCACCACTTCCATGAGAGGGTCAAAGGGCTGAGACACCCAAGAGGTGGAAGGGCGATAGCCAAATGCCTCTAGGTAAACAGACTCGTCCTTGGAAAGATTAAGGGTAGACCAGTTCCCCCTCTGCTTCAGGATCTCAAGGATGTCTGAAAAGAAGACACACTCAGAGGGGGACCGTGGGGACCCTTCTGACTCATCCAAGTACCGACTCTGGACTCAGGGGAGTCCACATGCGTCCTCTTACACTTCCTCTTCTGAGGGGGTTCCCTGACTGATCAGGGGAAACGGAAGAGGAGGATATTCCCAATGGGGAAACCTGAGGCGTTGGATCTCTACGGTCAGGAATGAGAGGGTGGGTAGAGACCGCAGCAGGCACTACAGAGGAAGGAGCTGAGGGAGCCGACCGTGGAGCAGGCACAGGGGCCAGCACGCTAGTCATGACTTCGAAGGTGCCCCCATCAGGCAGGGTAGAAGGTCCCCGCTACGAAGAGATGAGGACCCCTCCCGGCTCCGAAGCAGATGTCTGGGACAAACTTACCAGCGCTGAAGCTCCGAGAGGGAGAACGGGGTCAGACAAGGGTCCGATGCCACTCGCCCCCTGGGAGCTGACGAGGAAGTCCATGTGCCCGGATCCCTCCAAGATGGGACCATGGAAAAGACCAGAGCCGACGAAGGAGACGAAAGGTGAGGTGTCTGCTCCAATGTATCGACGGCCACGGCTCCCACAAGCTCCGGCTCTGAACTCAGAGGAAGAGTCCGAGGAGGAATTGAAGATGGGGTGGGAATAGCCACAGTCTGTTGAGAAGGGCTATGGAGCATTTGGGCTAGTGCCCGAGACTTAAGTCTACTAACCACCCTCCCGAGGTCATGGTCCGAGAGCCTGGAAGACCTGGAGGAATGGGTTTGATGGCTCTGCTCCGAGAGTAAGGGAGACCTCGGAGCAGAGTGAACAGATTCCAAAGACTGAGACCTTGACCGTTTACAGCTAGCAGATGGCGCCGACACCACTATCTGCGCCGGCTGAGTCCTAGAATCATCGGCTCCGGCTTGAGCGGACGTAGAAGCCTGAATTTGAGGAACGTAGACTCCAGCCAGAGCCGATGAGGAAGACTGTCCTGGAAACATCGGCTCCAGCCGGAGCCGATGCAACAGTCAGAGCACCACCAGTCGAAGGCTCTGAACTCGGAGCAGACTGCTTAGATGGCTTTGAAGGCTTCCCAGACGATGACTTGGTCGGGGAACCTTCAGGCTTTAACAAGCCACTCAAAATTAACTTATTTCTGCGTTCCTGCAGGACTCTTGGACTGAACACATGACGACAGACCGAACAAGAGTCCTGCAGGTGCAGAGGGCCCAGGCAATAAACACAAGTGTGACTGTCAGCGACATTTTCTGACAACACGAGTCACACTTCTTGAAGCCAGAGACCCTGGTGTCTTTAGACATCCTAAAAAGTACAAAAAATACACACAGACACCCTTTAAAACAAGCTAAGTCAGTCACACAAAAATTAAACTGACAAGTTAAAGAAAGCAGAATAGGCCCAAAGGCCTAACCTTATAACCCAAAGGGGGTTAGGATAAGGATTAAAAGGGACCGGAAGGGGGATTAGCTATGAAGGGAAGCTAATGGGATGGTCGCTAACTAAAAAAACTGAAAATCTGACTAAAAGAAATTTAAGAATTATAATATCTAACCTGAAGAGCCGGTAATAAACTCACCTCGCAGCTGTAAGTGGCAAACCAGATCTGGGTAGTTAGCGCCTAGCATTGTGGGACATAGGTAGCCTCGAGCCGGTATAAATAGCTCTCGAGCTTTAGTACAGGCAGAGTCGGAGCAGAGGGTCAGCTCCGAACCCATCCAGCAAGAATGAAGGCGAGACTGACAACTTAAACACGTTTACTTCACTTTTCCTTCAAATTCAAGTTTTAGACAGTGCATAAAGCAGAGAAGAAATGTTTTAGCCAGCTATGGTCATAAATCAAGTGCACTGGTCAGTCTCAACCTACAAAGCTTAATTTAACTGGGGTAGAGTTAACCCAGACAATAAGTTTGACAGTGGCATAGGTGCTGGAGTAACCATGCAAGGGAGGATGGCCATCCATCTCAGCTCACCCATCCAGGGACAGGCAAGGCTGTGATTCAGTACAATAGCAGTTAAATGCCTGGTGGGCTACACCACTTTGCTACAATTTATGTAATAGTAGAAGCTTACAAGCACCTCAAATAGGACAGCCATCCAAGAGTTGCCAAGTCCAAAAGAGGTTAAACTACTCCCGGACAACAGTAAACACCCATAATTTTTAACATTTGTTTACTGTGATGTCCAACAGATTCAGCAGAGGCCCGGGGAGAAAAGCTCCAGAGACAATTGGCTTATTTTACAGTTATTGCCTGGAGAAATACACACCTATAATAGTTTAGTAACTCATTACCAAAGAATCTCTATTGAATTCTGGGATGCTTGGTTCCAGAAATACCAAGTTGAAACTTAGACGATTAGTTGTGTAAAATCTTACCGTAACCATAGATGCAGTCCTCTTCCATGTTGCAGTATTTTCACATGTGGGATCCTCTGCCTCAAGTAACCCAAACCTCTGGCTCATATATCAAAGCTTAAGCCTGGTTGCTGTAGGGGTGCATGGGATGTCACATGCAGGAGCCATAAGCTGTGGGGCATAAATGTTGACTTCCCATGCAGACCTCAGAACTGACTGCCCAGTTGACAGCCTAAGCCTAAAGGAAGGATACCACCCAGACAGGGTAAAGGCCCTCTAGGGGGTAGGGATGGAGACACCTATGGTTATGGTAGATTTACACAACTAATCTCAGCCCTATTCTCATGTTGCAGTACTCGCATGTTAAGTACCACAGCTCATGTACAGAAAAGGGTGGAGAAGATGTAGCAATCTCCAGGAATCCATGTAGGTCGGCTTTTGCAAATCCTGCCCTAGCTCTGCAGAGTTCTTAGTAAGTGTGAACAGACGACCATGTGGCTGCCTCCAGGATAGTGGCTGTATCCAGGGCTTTGAGAAAAGCCCCCAAAAGAGGTCACTGCTCTAGTGGAATGGGCACTATGTGGGGTAAATCTTACCATGAGAGAGCGCAACAAAAAGACAGTTCTTCAGAGCCCTGTGGTGAAAGGATACAAAGAGTTGGACTTTCCAACGTCATTATTATACAGGTAAAGCCTCAGCCTGTGAATATCCAAGGAGTGCAGTACTCATTCTGTGATTAAGGAAAGAAGATGCGTAAATAGATAGGGTTGTTTAAGGGACCAGTTGTTTAAGTTGACCACTGGGCATGAAGGAGATGAGATGTTGGCATGAAAGGAAACCCTGTCCTTGTGAACAATGGTGTAGGGTGAAATAGCCATGCGTACTTACAGCTCAGAATCTCTAGCTCAAGTAAGGCCTACTAACAAGAGACAGTTTTCCAGGTACATCTCTTTAAAGTGGCAGAAGCTGCAAGTGCAAAGGGAGCAGTGTTCAGTTTCTCAACAAAGTTCAGGTCCCAAGGAGGAGGGATAGGTTTTCCCTGCTGGTCTGGCGTGGAGAACCCCCCCCTAAAGTGTTTCCCTGCTGGCCTGGCGTGGAGAACCCCCCCCTAAAGTGTTCACCTCCAATCGCGATAATAGGGGTGAATTAATACACAAGCAGGCAGAAATTGGTGACAAATGGACCTTCACACTCTTCAGTGAAGTTCTAATTCTAAGAGCTCACAGGCCAGAACTAGAGGTACATCTACTTGGAAGGGGTCTAGATGCCTTAGAAAGTTCTCCAGCTGGTGTCTTCAATTTTGGTAAATAGGATCTCCTGGTAGGTTTCCTGGCCTCCTGCAGGAGAGATAGCATGTTCTGAGTAAAGGTGCCTATAAAGGGATCACCCCACAGGGCAGGGCTGAGTGCTTGCAGATGGAGGATGGTTGAGGGGATGCTTTGTGTGAGGTAGTCAACCTTGAGGCAACTTGTGGTGATCGGTTTCCCTTTTTCTCTTGCCAGGAGCAATGTTGCCGTAGCCAATAAGGGGTCGCCAGAAAGTTTTGGCTTGTTCAACAGGACCTTCTGAATGAGGGGGAAGCATACAACCCCTTCCACGAAATTGAAAAGGCATCCACTTTCCACTGGTGAGGGTAGCCAGAAGCAGAACAGCTGCAGTTGTCTGTTCTGAGGGGAGGCAAACATCTGAGAAGTGCCCCATTGGTGGAAAATGTCTAAGAAAACATCTGTGCAACATCCATTCATTGAGACACTGACCTGCTTAGGGCATCTGGCTGATGGTTGTCACGATGAGATGTAGACTTGCCTATGTTGTTACATTGTATTGTGCGTGGCCTCCCAGGCTTGTATGGCCAAGCTGAACACAAAATAGGACCCCCCCCCCCACACTTGATGTTGGGACCAAACATTCAAGTACCACTGGAACTTCACTAGTAATCTAGCAAGTGGCAGCATGGTGAGAGTAGCTGCCACTAAGCCCAGAAGATGGAGAAATTCCCTGGCAGAGATGTGGGTGACCTGGAGTAGGTTTCAGAAGCTAGTAAGAGAAGAGACTTTTCTTGTGCAAGGTCTTCATCAAATCTGTCCTTATTCTGCAACCCAAGATCTTGTTAGTAAGAGAAGAGACTTCTTGTGCAAGGTCTTCATCAAATCTGTCCTTATTCTGCAACCCAAGATCTTGTTTCCAGATGGAGTGAGGGAGAATTTGAGTTGGTTTGGTGTAAACCGCAGATTTCCTAGGAGAGGAATACCTGAAGAGTACCTTCCTCTTCTCCTTGGATGAGGAGGTCGTCCAGGTAAGGGAATATCTGTACGCCTTTTGCTCTGCAGAAGGCTACATAGGCCAGACACTTAGGTTTGTCTAAAACACCAAGGGTTTTCACAAAGGACAAGGTAGTAAATTGATAAGTGCGAGGATGGCACAGCAAAAAAACAAACAGAAATCTCCAGAAATCTGGGTGGATGGGGATATGTAGGTATGCCTCATTCAGGTCCAAAGTGGCCATGGTGCCAGGTGTCAAAATTGGAAGTAAAATCCCTAACCCTCTTGTTCTGTTGGAACCCTCTCCATGGGGCCTTGCAACATTAAATCCTGAATGACCTGGGGCATCAGGTGGATTTTTTTTGTTTTGTTTTGGAGGGAGGGGTATGCCTTTTGGTAAAGGCTTGTCCTGCCAGGCAATAAAGTACCCTTTTTCCACTATTGATAAGACCCAGCGGTCTGAAGTGATCTTTTCCACTATAGGATTTTAGGGAGTTGCACATTGTATGGTCCATCTGGAAAGGGCTGCCTGGGGGGGTAGTTTGGGAAGAATTTCTGGGATTAGGATTTTTTGGCCCCTTTGCCAAAGGGGAGGGAGAAGAGATTCCCTTCCAACAAATCCAGGTTTAGCAGGGTAGTTGGAACTAGTGATACCAGAGGCAGCTTAAAGTCCGGCAGTTCCTTACAAACTTTCGCAAAGTTCTGCAGACAGTTTGCCAAACAGGAATTTGTCATCTAGGGGGTATCCAGATCTTGTTCTTGAAGTCACCTGGGAGAGGGTGGTGAAGCTAAATTTAGAGCAAATTTTACCATAAGAGTCGGTAATTGATTGCCCTAAAGTCCAAGGTCAAGAAGTGTAGATTTTTCCCAGTCTGTCCACCACCTTACTGTTCTTATCAGATGGCAGAAGGGAAGAGGATGGATCTGCCTGGATTGCTCATTTGGTGCCACAGCAATGACAGCTGGAACTGCCATGGTGCTTTGAGATACTTATGACCATCAGGAGCAAGTTGCGTCTTACCATAATGTTCCATTTGTATTGTTGATCCTCGTTCAGTCATTCCAATCTCGTGTCAGCTCGAGCAAAAACTCTTACCCAGAATTCCCCTCTCCCTGTTACCTTAGCTGGAGTTTGCAAGTAAAAAGAAGGTAGGGGCTCCCCTCTGGTCAAATGACCAAATAGAACTGGATGGGAGATCCACTAGAAGCCACAGGAGGGGGAAGAAGGGAGGGTCGTAATGACTGAACGAGGATCAACAACACAGATGGAACGTTAGTGTCATAACTTCTTTATCAGATAGTTAACCTTCGTTCATTCCTTATGTATGGGACAGAGTCCCCAAGCTACCTTTATTCCCAGGATGCTCTTCCCCTGGAGGCCAAATCCAATTTGTAATGATTGATGAAGGTACGAGAGGTAGCCTAAGTTGCAGCTGCACAAATGTCATGTAAAGCTCTGGCATGGAAGGCAGCAGAAGTTGCCACCAACCTTGTAAAATGAGCCTGTATGGTAGTATGTAATTGAATATTATGTTGTCTATAAAGGAAGGTCACAGTTTTTCAACCATTTAGCCAATGTGACCTAAGCAACACATCCTAATCTAGGTCCAGAATAGGCCAAAAATAACTGTTCTGATTTGAGGCCTTAATCCTGTTCAAGTAGAAATGAATTTGCCTGTGAACATCTAGGGTATGTAGACAATAAGAATAGTTGGGGAAGGAAACTGGCAATTCAATTCTGGCAGAAAGGATTAGTTCTAGATGACACAATCTCTATGAAAAATCAAATATGGACTCTGATGCATAAGGCTTGAAGCTCAGAAATACGTCTGGCAGAAGTAATGGCGACCAAAAACAAGGTTTTCCATAAATATTTGAGGTCGCAAGAAGCTGGCTCGAAAAGTGGCAGTCAAAGCTTGTAGAACTAATGACAGGTCCCATAGTTGAGTAGGTTCTCCAAAAAGGGGGTTTTAGATTCACACTTTTTATGAAAGTCATCTGTGCGACATGAGGAGTCTTGGGACACAATCATGGAAATTAGATATTGTCGCCAAATTAACTCCAATGGTAGAGGCAGATACACCGGATTGAAAAAGAGAGTGGCTAGATACCCCAGTACTAGACACTGGTGCTGAAAAAGGATCTGTTTTTCTTTCAGCCAAAAAGTACATCTTTTCCACTTGCTTAGTTAAGTAAATTCTGATGGAAGACTTATGAGATGCAATAAAAATGTCACGTACTGGCAAAGATCATTCTGCCTGGCAACCAAGGGAATTGCAGGAGCCAAACTGAGCTTCAGGCTGTCCAAGCTGGGGTGAATCAGATTCTGCGGATGGGAGATCAACCCCGGGGTTGTATGGAGAATCTATGGTTGATCTAACAGGTGAGGCCAAAGGAAGGGGAGCCAAATCTGACAAGGCCACTATGGTGCTATGAGGATCACTTTGCTCTTCAACTGGCAGGCTTTCTTCAGAAACTGGGGAATGAGGGGGAGAGGTGGAAATGCATAAAGTAGACCCAAGGGCCAATCATGGACTAGAGCGTCCCTGGGTGACTGTCCCAGAGAGGGAATCTGGGCGAAATAGTTGCTGCATTTGTAGTTGGCCGGGGATGCAAAGAGGTCGCAGCAATAAGACCCCTGCGTTGCTAGAAAAAACGGTTGGTGGCATCCTCATGGCCTCTCGACAGTGTGGTAAGATTTGGTTCCGCCCTGTTTGTTGATGCACCAGACCCCACCATGTTTTCCGATTGTATCGCAATAGTCCCAGACGGCAGCAGGGATGGAATGCTTGCAACGCCAGAAGCCCCGCCCTCAGCTCTAGAACACTTACATGCAGATGGGCCTCATTTCGGGCCAAGCACCTTGGACTGTGTCCCCGACAGTGCATGCCCCCCCCCAATCAGGGAGGCGTCCGTCACTGTAGCCATGGGTTGCTGGGGGGAGAAGGGAGAGACCACTGACTGGTTGTGGGTCATCCACCAATTTAAATCCTGTTTACACCGCGAGTTACCAGAATCTTGGCTGAAAGAGGGTACTGAATAGGATACCACTGGGTGAGCAGGAGCCATTGTAGAAACCTCATGTGAAACCTTTGTGGGTCATCCACCAATTTAAATCCTGTTTACACCGCAAGTTACCAGAATCTTGGCTGAAAGAGGGTACTGAAAAGGATACCACTGGGTGAGCAGGAGCCATTGTAGAAGCCTCATGTGAAACCTGGCCAGGGGGACAATGGTGGAGGCTGCCATGGAACCCAACAACTGAAGAACAAAGTGAGCTGTGGATTTCTCCCTTGAAAGGATTGGGATCAGTTGATGCTTTATCCTTAGAATTCTGTTGTCTGGAATGGATGCTCTGCAATCCTTTGTATTCAACATGACCCCTATGAATTCTGTGGACCAAGATGGGGTGAGATTGGATTTTTGCCAGTTTATGGTTAAGCCTAGCCTTTCTGCAGAAAGGAGAGTGTGTATGCAAGGGCTTCTTCCAATAGACGTCTGGTGGGGGCAGAGATGAGACAGTCGTCTAGGCATGGAAACACCTGGAATCCTTGTGGTCACAAGTGAGCTGTGACAGCTGCCATGTACTTTGTGAACACACTGGGGGCTGTAGAGAGTCCAAAGGGCAGTACTGTGAACTTTTAGTTATGTACTCACCATAACTTCAGATGTTTGGGATCCATCTCGCCTACATTCCGACTGATGGGTTCGGAGCAGATCCCTCGGCTCCGACTCGGCACGCTTATGCTATAGAGCGAGGCCTCTAATTGGCTGAGCTATCTTTATCCCAGGATGCACCACCACTAATCCCCCAGATCTTGTTTGTCCGCATTCATGCACACATGCACAGCTTGTTTATATAACATTGTTAGACGTTTCAAGATGAAACAGGATTCGGACCTTCTGATATCCTCTGATCTCCAAGGAAGGGGGAAGGAGGGTGGGTTATTAGGAATGTAGGCGCGATGGATCCCAAACATCTGAAGTTATGGTGAGTACATAACTAAAAGATGTTATGTGATCCTATCTCGCCTACATTCTGACCGATGGGACAGCGTCCCTAGCACCTAAATCCCGGGTGGCTCATTGGAAAACACTCTTGAGCACTGTGGAACCAAATGAAGCTCGTCCTCTACATGCCACATCTAATTTGTAGTGAGAAATGAAGGTGTGCGGGGAAGACCATGTAGCCGCAGCACAAATGTCACCAATAGCAAGCTTAGAATGAAATGCTACCGAAGTAGCCATAGCCCTTGTAGAATGAGCTTTGACAGAGGTGGTAAGCTCTTTGTTAGAATAAATATAAGCTTGAGTAATACAGTCCCTGATCCATTTGGCAATAGTGACCTTTGTGACAGCGTTGCCCAATTTGTTTTCTGCAAAGGATACAAACAACTGATCTGTTTTCCTAGATTGTTTGGTATTATCTAAATAAAAACGTAACTGCCTGTGGACATCTAGTGTGTGGAAAATAAACTCCGCTTTATTGGAGTATTTTGGGAAAAAAACTGGGAGCTCTAACGACTGTTGCAAGCATAAAGTAGAACAGACTTTAGGAACAAAAGAAGGATTTGGTCTGAGGGATACCCTGTCTGTATGAAAAACCAAGTACGGGGGTTTCACTGACAAAGCTTGAAGTTCTGAAACCCTTCTGGCTGAAGTAATCGCCACTAAAAAGGCTGTCTTCCATGATAGAAACTTTAGATCACAGGTAGCTGCCGGTTCAAAGGGAAAAGAAGTCAAGGCATGTAATACTATATCGAGATCCCATGGAGGTGCAGGATGAGAAATCGGAGGTCTTAATAAAGCAGCACCTTTCAAGAAGGTCTTACACAACCTGTTGCTCATTAAAGGTGGGTCTATGGATTCATGAAAATTAGAAATCGCTGCCAATTGTACTTTGATGGCAGAAACTGAAGAGCCTTGATTGAAAAGAGAGGTCAGGAATTTGAGTACTTCTGCCACGGGAGTAGAAATGGGGTCCAGGCCCCGGAGTTGAGCCCAAATAGCAAACCTTTTCCATTTGCTAGAATACAGTTTCTTCGTAGCAGACTTGTGGGCTGAAGATAATATGTGCACCACATCTGGATCCAGTGCATGTCTCCTGACTATAGTCGGAAGAGGAGGAGCCAGGCAGTCAACTTTAATGTGTGTAGGGACTGGTGTAGTAGTCCCGACTGGTGAATCAGTAGGTCTGGGACCTGGTCCAGGAACCATGATTCCAGAGCACGTTTCCGAAGATAGGGAAACCACGCTTGACGAGGCCAGTAAGGAGCAATTAAGATCATCTTGCTCCCTAAGAGAGATGCCTTTTGAATCACCCTGGGGAGGAGAGGAACTGGAGGGAAGGCGTAAAGCAGGCCGGTGGGCCAAGGATGGACTAATGCATCCATAGGGCTCTTCCCCGGAGCCGAGGTTAGGGAGAAAAATTCTTTGCACTTCGCATTCAGAGGAGTCGAAGAGGTCGCAACACGGAACTCCCCATTCGCTGAAAATCTGCCTTGTAACTGTCATATTCAGAGACCATTCGTGAGGAGAGAGGATGGTTCTGCTCAACCTGTCGGCTATGACACTGGACTTGCCCGGTATGTGAGTAGCCACTAGGAAGCATTTGGTCGAGACTGCCCATTCCCAAACTCTCATCGCTTCTCTGCAAAGAGGATAGGATCTGGTCCCTCCCTGTTTGTTCAGGTACCAGACAACTGACATGTTGTCTGAGTGAACAGCAATTACGCCCTGAGGGAGGTAATTGTGAAGGGCTTGAAGGGACAGGAGTACTGCCCTCATTTCTAGGATGAGGATGTGGAGAGGGGTCTCTTCCGGGTGCCATTTGCCTTGGACTGACCTGCCCAGGGAATGCCCCCCACCCCGTCTGGGAGGCGTCCGTGGTCAAAGTGGCCGCCGGAGGAAGAACAAAGGGTCGTCCGTGATCCAAATTGGAGGACACTAGCCACCAGCGAAGGCCCCGTTTGCAAGATTCTGTGATCCATATTAGATGATTGAGAGGGAGTTCCTGAAAGGACCACTGAGTTGAAAGAAGCCACTGGAGGATTCTCATGTGTAACCTTGCCAAGGGAACTAGCAGAACTGTGGCAGACATCGATCCCAATAGCTGTAGGACCATTCTGGCTGGGGCTTTGGACCTGGGCAGTAAGGCTCTAACCCGATTTTGAATGGTCTGAATTCTGTCTGCAGGTAGATAGACCCGCATCTGGTTTGAATCTCTCTCTACCCCTATGAATCTTATTCTTTGAGATGGCCGTAACACAGACTTTGGCCAATTGAAGGTGATTCCAAGGGAATTGCCCAGAGATATTGTGGCTTGCAGGCTCCACAGAAGTAGATGCTTGGAGGTGGCAGTGAATGGGATGGAGTAACCTCCGGCGATAATTCGAAGCACCCATCGGTCCTGAGTGATCCCTTCCCAGGCCTTCAGGTGCTTCGAAAAACGACCCCCGACTGGCTCCGGAGCAGCACAGTCGGGCAATCCCTCAGGGACTATGAAAAGCTGAAGAGCCACGAAAGGACTCTGTCTCCAGTGTTGCGAGGGCCTCTGCCGCCTCTGGGACGGCATCTTCCTGATGAATTTCCTCCTCCTCTGCCTCTGGAGGGGGAACCTTCCTGCTGAGAGGGGTAAGACTTCTGAGATCTACAGAACCACATCTTCCCTCCTCTTTTAGCCTTGGGATAAGGCCGAAAGGGAGTGGAAAATCGTGCCCCTACGGCAGTCAGAGTCTTCCCCTCCTGTTCACAGCGGGTAAGTGTGTCTTTTACCTTGGGCCCAAACAGGGAGGACCCATCAAAGGGGGCGTCGGCAAATGAAGACTTAAAGGCCTCCGCGAAATGACACAGGCGGAGCCATGCTTGCCTCTGTAGAGCAATGCCTGTACCGCTTACTCGCCTTCGGCCGCATAGGAAATGAGCCTCATGGACGAGTTCGAAATGGACGACATTGTAGCCAGCTGAGATCCAACCGTCTGGGCCAGCTCCTCAGGCAGGTTACCTAAGAGGGTATCGGATAGCTCCTTAATCAGATTCCTCTGAAATCTCGTAAAGTGCGTCAGGTAGTTCAAAGACCAAGGGTGCGCTTACCGTACCGATCCATGCTCCTAGACTCCTTATTAGGAGGATGGACGGACGTAGAAGCCTCTGCTACATCTTGCTGGGTAGCAGATGCCACCACCATAGCATCCACAGCCACACCTTTCGTAAGGAACTCTCTATCTGGGGGCGCAGAGAGAAATTTGTTTGGACGAGCGGGCACCGGTTCCACAGAGTCTGGGTGTTCCCATGCCCTTCGACAGATCAAATCCAAGAGCTCGAAGGGCGGAGACACCCAGGAGGCGGAGGGCTGAGCCCCGAAGGCCTTCAGGAACACCGACTCATCAGCAGAGGGAGGTTTGGACTGCCAGCCGCCTCGTTGCTTTAGGGCTTCCAGGATGTCTGCAAAGGAGACATCATCCGAGGAAGACTTGGGGGACCCCTCTGCATCATAGAGATCGGTGTCAGATGTCAAAGACTCGTCAGGGGAGTCAACGTGCTTCCTCTTGCACGTTTTCTTCCTGGGAGGTTCTTCCGAAGAGGCTTCAGAAGGACCTCCAGGAGAGGGAGAAACCCCAGCGGGGGTAACCTGAGGCCCAGGGGCTCCGCTGTCTACGGACAGGGGGACTGCCAACGACCCAGTCTCCAAATGTAGGGAAGGAGCTGGGGAAACTGTGGAGGCAGCCAATGAAGATTTGGCTAGAGCACTCCTCATAGCCCTGAAGGCAGGACCACCAGAATCCTGGGAAGGTCCCCCCTCCGTGGCCACGACAGTGGACGGTACTCCCGCCGACGCACCAAGAGGGAGACTTGGGACCGAAAGCATCAATCCCGAAGCCTCCCCCCAGGGCCGAAGGAAGAAGTCCGCGCACTGAACTCCGTCCCAAGAGCCGGAGTCGGAGCAAGGGTCGGGTCTGACCCTAACACCTCCACTGGTTCCACCAACACCTGCTCCAACGGTGCCGAAGCTGTTGGAGGAGGAAGTACAGTAGGGGAGTGGACCATCGGCTCCAAAGCCAAACGGGCTGGAGCCGAAACCATCTTTTGGAGCACCGGAGACTGGAAGAGTCGAAGGAGCACCCTGTCGATGTCCGAATCAGACATCCTGGATGATCTCGAGGATACCGATCGGGCCCGAACCGATTTCTCCATCGGCTCCGAAGGGCTTGGGGACCGGCTCCGAAAAGACTCAACAATTATCGGCTCCGAGGAAACCTTCAAGGAAATTTCCCTCTGTGCCGATAAGGACTTCGGCTCCGAGGGGGAAGTGTCTGAGCCGATGACCCTTATCAGCTCCAATATCAGTGGAGCCGATGAGGGTGACCCACCTCTCGATGCCCCAGACCTCGGCTCCGAAACCAGAGGAGTCGAGGCTGGAGGCATCGAGGCAGACCGTTCCGACCTCGGCTCCGAAGTCCGTGGAGCCGATGGAGAAGTCTGCTTAGTTTTCTTAGCTGTCGGTTCCGACTGACTGGTCGGAGCCGGCGCTTTCCTCTTTTTAGAAGGAGACGGAGAGGAAGATAAAGCCTCCGCGAAGGAAGGCTTGATTAATCCTTTGAGGATTAATTTGTTTTTCCTCTCCTGGAGGACTCTGGAGGAAAACGCATGGCATACACTGCACGATTCCTGCAGATGTTTGGCGCCAAGGCAATAGACGCATGAGGAGTGGTCGTCCGTTATGGACATTTTGAACCCACACCTCGTGCACTTTTTAAACCCTGAGGGTTTATGTTCTTTAGACATAATCCTACAAAAAAAAAAGACAACAGTATACTTAAGGGTTTGACACACAGGAACAATTTTTTTTACACAAAATGTGAGAAAGGGGAAACAAGGAGGGTCAAGACCCTCTAACTCAAACGGGTACTTGACCCACACACAACCACTAAGAAGTAGTAACCACAGGGGAAGGCCCCTCTAACTTAAACGGAACCTTCTCTGACAGGAAATTATACGAAAATTTCAATCAAACTGGTAGAAACACACTCGTACACAAAGAATAGCTGTTAAAACAGCTTTTGGGTTTAAATGAAGCAAATACTGACAGGAAAAAAAGACTATATAGTACTTAGCCCAGCCAATGTTGAGACCACGTCCAAGCTCTGTAAGCGGCAAACGAGATCTGGGGGATTAGTGGTGGTGCATCCTGGGATAAAGATAGCTCAGCCAATTAGAGGCCTCGCTCTATAGCATAAGCGTGCCGAGTCGGAGCCGAGGGATCGGCTCCGAACCCATCAGTCAGAATGTAGGCGAGATAGGATCACATAACATCTGGTAGTTAACTGACTCCCACACGGAAGCAGAGTCTTCTTGGCCTGTCCACCTTTTATGTGGTAGTGCGCATCTTCAAGATCTAGCAAGCACATCCAAATAGCCTTTTTCCAAAAGACGAAGGATAGACTGACCATCTGGAATTTTTGTACTCTCTCAAACTTGTTCGATACACCGAGATCCAAAATTGGTCTCCAGTCCCCGGTTTTCTTTGGCACCAAAAATAGTCTGAGTAGAATCCAGATCCTATCTGGTCTGGAAGGACTATTTGGAGGACTCTTTAGCAGCTTTGATATCTCTAATACTGCTTCTTCCCTTTGACTGGGTGGTGTTGGACAGCTGACCAATAGGATGACAACTTGCACTAGTATGAAGGCAAATCAAGATAGCAGGTCAGTGTCAATAAAACCCAGACTAATTACGCTACAACAAACTAGAATTGAATGTTTTTTTTTTTCTTTGCAATAGGTGACATTCATATAACTTACACTAACCCCAAGTAATTTCCATATAGCGACAGGTATGTTAGCTTGCTACTTTTATATACAGACAAAATTAAAAACAGTATGGTGTGAAGGGGGGGGGGGGGGGGAAGGACCTACAGATATCCCTGCTAACGTGCATGTCACTTTACAGCTTCAACTAATAAAGTGTTGAATACATCACACTTCTAGAGCTGTAAAATGCAAGATCACAGCTAAAAACAGGATAGCCATTTTAAGGACATCTGGACTCTCACTGCATTCCGGTCCACTGCTTCTGAAGGGGAAGCAGGCAGAGATCAATATTACCATGTCAAGCAGAGGCTGGGCTGTACAAGTGACTATTCCTCCAGAACCCAACAGCCATCAGCAGTAGCAGCTACTACCATTGTCACTTGTGTTACTGAGGTAGGGTTATAGTGTTGCCCTGTTAACTTTTTGGGAAATACAATAAGATCTGTAAATAGCGCCTTTTCCAGTAATTCAGGAAAATACTTCCCAACTACAAAGTTTTACATACCGGAACACAACAGTTCATTAAGCAAAGCCAGGCTTCCTCTCTATCCCACATTGTTCTTGAGGAGAGCACCCTATTTTGGGTCTGTTGGCAGCCTGAAAGCCAGATGAAAAACTGTCCTAGACTGTTAAGGCAATTAAGTTTCAATATCTCCATAAGCAGCAAGAACCAAATATTACAGTCATGGTTTCACTGGACATCAAAACTGCCTTTAAAGGCTACTGCAACGAAGCAGGCGCTCTTCACGAGATGTGCCTCTGGGCAAGAGGGATATGCACATTTTGTGTCTATTTTATTCCAGAACTAAAATTATACTTGCATAACTAGCTGGACTAACAGCTAGAAGTGTAAAGCTTTAAACCATCATTTGATATCTATACATTCATCTGAGAAAAGGTAGCCATTCTTTACTGAAAGAGTTGGGTAAAAGCAAGGACAGTTGAAAAGTTCAACCTCCAACTACCTCCAGTCCAGAGTTACATACTGGTTACAGTGATGGATCAAAAAACCTCTGTATGAAGGTTACAAATGCCAAAGGAATTAAAGGTTGTGGATACAAAGCTGGATATAAAACTCCCAGTAATGATGCATGATCCAGGAAGGAGCAAAGCAGAAGGAAAGGGGGCTTTAGCCGTCTTAACCAAGACAATCTTATCCCAGTGTGAACAAGGATTCCAAGATTCCTAACCAACCTGATTTGCAGAACCATCCTGACCTCCAGCTGCAGAGAAAGCTCCTCCCTCATGCAGATTCAGTTCCTGAATGAAAAATAGTCACTTAAGGAAAAGGAGCGAGCGAAACTATCCTTTTAGGTGACCGTACATCCCATACAAAGATGCAACATCTGCATGGCATTTCAGAAAAACTCCAGTGAACACAGGTAGACAAGGCAAACTTGTCTAGTGCATATTAAGACCTACAGTGATGTGGAAATAGAACACTGAACCAACTCAGTTACTCCCTAATCTGAATAAAATTTCCCTTTCCCTAGTAGCCTTGGTGACAGCCCAAACTTAATATTTGATGGTTGTTGAGGGGGTCCACAGGTCTATGTTCGGCTGTCAAAAAACGGCTAAACATCGTACATAAATCAATATGAAACAATACGAAACATGCAACTTCAAAAATAAATTCTTTTAATGGCCACCTACGGTCAACAGATGTAGGGGCTGTACCCACCACATCTCTCCAACTATAGAGTCTGAGATCACACACTAGGGAGGAACAGGGCAAATTTAAAAGGCTTCCTTCACTTACCTTACGCATCGCTTTACTTCCTGGTTGTTGCCAAATATGGCAATTCAATGAACTTGAAAAGATTCACATGCTCGGAAAGGTTTCATATTAAATCTTTTACATACGATACTTAGTCTAACAAACCTAGGAACCACTTTGGAGTCAGAAGAGAAGCCCGATAAAGGAAACCTATTCAACTGTCAATAGTGTTCAGACCCAACCGTTAACTTCACAGAGTAGCAAATGTGTACACACAAAGTACACAGTGTGTAGGACCATCAGAAATGCCGGCTCTCAACCACTATTAACACCATACTCTCAAACCAGTGAGTGCTAAAGTAACACCCAGTTTTTCAGCTGCTGCAGTGTTGCAAGACACAGTAAAACTGAAGGCAAACAGACAAGGGTTGCAAAAGCTGTGTGGAACCTCATGCAACTCCTAAAGCAGACACAGCTACATTTTGCTAGAGTTCCCTAAAAACATTATTTCAATGTAAAAGCATGACTTGCTAATGCCAAGTCATGAAATACTGCAGTGGCAGCCTAAAAAGATATTCCCAACATGCTTTTGGTAAATTTTTAAATGGAGAGAGAGAGAAAAGGAGAGAGACCGTACATGACATCTCAGAGTTACTGCAACAGTCCCAGATTCTTACCTCTACCACCTCGCATTCTGTCATCAAACCCACTGTTCCCATAGCCATAGTCATTGTAGCCATTGAAGTCATCAAAATTGCTATAACCTACAAAAAAAAAGCAGATAACCAGTTATGATTTACAACAAGTTACCTTTCTACAACTTATCACACATCAATCCAACACCAGTGTCCCCATACCCTAAGGTGAGAACAAGAACACGCTTAATTTGGTAATCAGTCCAACACCACACCAAGAGCCAAATGAAGTCTTAACCTTATTTAAGACTGCAAAGGGGAAAAAAGGGGGAGGGGAAAAAAAAAAGGCAAACTCACCACCACCATACCCGCCTGGGCCACCACCTCCACGCC
Source organism: Protopterus annectens (assembly GCF_019279795.1). Classification (NCBI taxonomy): domain Eukaryota; kingdom Metazoa; phylum Chordata; order Ceratodontiformes; family Protopteridae; genus Protopterus; species Protopterus annectens. The sequence continues at coordinate 1,159,530,909 of NC_056748.1, forward strand.
GCATTCTGTCATACATGCTTCCTCGACCAGGTCCAGAAACTGCTCCAAAGTAACCACCTCTTGCTCCAACTGGTCTGTCATATGGTCCAGGTCGCTGAACACCACCACCGCCACCACCTCCTCCTAGCAACCGTCTGGGTGGCTCATAGTATCCTCTTATCTCACTTCGGCTACTTTTAAAGATCTCAATGTACCTATCCCCACAGCATACAAAAACACAAGTCAAAATCACAAAAAGGCAAGAGAACTCATAGCCCCAACCCCACATTATGTACACAAAAATATAGCAAGTACCGATTGTGAGACTTGTAAAATCAGAACAGAGATCAAATCAGTGCCAAATTTCCAAATAGCTGTATCAATTATGAATTTTCCACAGTAAAAAAATTGCAAATATTTGGAATATAACCAATTTTGATTTTATAAGTCTTCACTGTTAAGAAAGGGTGGCCCACATGGGTACAAGTGCAAAACAAGATGTATACAGTACCTTGTGTGCCCCCTCTCCTCGTTGTCTTAGCATTTCTGTCAAGTCAGTAACCAAGTGCAGCTGCCTCCACAGCTACACATTATGGATCTGACTAGCTACAGTAACAGTACAAACAAAACAATCAGTGCACTCTCCACCTAGGAAGCATGCAGAGAAGAGCCCACTCCTGGGCACAGCTCAGCAATTGGAGAGATTTACTACAAAAATTAAAATTTCCTTAACACTCTACATTAATATTAAACATGCTACCCCACCAGGACCGGTTTAAATAAATATTAACTCTAACAGTCCTGGAAAATATATTTCAAAACATTAGTTTTAAATCACATTACTTCAGTTAATCAAAATTACATAAATCAGAAAATTACACAAGTCTGAAATTGATCTAAAATACCAAACACCTTTAACAGAAAGTTATAATTAACTATAAATCAAACTATAAATCAAAACTTAATCCCCTCCCCCATTACAACATGGTACCCAAAAATAAATAAATTAAAAAAAAAGGCAAGATAAAAACCATCCCAGTCTTTCCATCCCCACCTGTGCCCTATTCTTTCCTTGTGTTTCCCCAGAGCCTTTTCTGCTATCTCCTTTGAAGCAAACTGCACGAAGGCCTCCCCTGTGCTTCTCCCCTGGTAGTCCATCGGCAATGTTATCCCATTTGGCAGGATTTCCAACCCTTTAACCCAAGGACAAAACCCCATCAAGGGGAACAATGTTAGGTCTGACACATTCCCAAGCTTTTAAAATACACAACATAACAGTCAACAATTCCCATCACCCAAAGAAAATAAAAAAAACATTGAAAATGCAAACAATACTTCCCACAATATCCAAATCATTTTCAGTGCATTATTCACAAAACTCCATTTTTGGAGCAGAAAACAGATTTAGCTTTAACAGTGCATCTATTCACCCATACTTCTAGTAATACAAGACTGGAGCAGTCATTTTCTGGACACCCAACATTCTGAGGCGTCTTTCCCCAACTCATACAGAGCTTGCCATTTAAGTACTCTCCCTTTTCCATTAATGGAACACACATACAGGTACCTTGGGAGAATATTCAGGAGGAGTTCAACAAGAACTAAACTGACAGTGCAAAAGGGGGGGGGGGGGCGAGGACTGGATTACCCAGACTGCCACTTCCCAAATAATGCAATATCCCACCCACTGGCCAAGTGGGTTTATGATCTGGCATTTTTAATACCCCCAACACTTCAGAGTTAACTCGGCATCAACATCTGCACTTTTCTTAATGCCAGATGGCAAGCTTGCCTGGTGGAGACTGGGGCACATAATGGAGTACAGGTTTACACCTCAAGCTGGACACAAAGTAGCTAGATACCATAACATGGCACAAGCCAAAATTATGACAGGATGGCACTGGCTAACACCAGATGCCATCGCTGACACAGCAACTCAACTGAAATTATGGTGTTATGAACTATTCCCTGAACAAAAGTAGACTAACTTTCCAAACTTGCAATGTTTAGAACACTGAAACAATTATAAATCAAAAATAAAATCCTTAAATCATTTCTAAAGAAAAGCATCCTAAATTACTAAACATTAACAGCAATATGAATAATCATTCAATACTTAAAAACTCGTTATACAAACTAAACACTGAAACAATGACTACCCTAAGACCATGCAAATGATACCTGTGAAGAACTGAACAATTTCTTCTTTGCTACAGCCAAATGGAAGTCCACGTAGACGTACTGTTCCATCGCTAGAATTGCCTGTCTCGTTTGGACCACTGTGATTTACAACCCAGTCCCTCTCACTACTATTTGACTTAAAAACTGAGAATAAAAGAAAAAATTCAACTTTATACATTTTGAAATAAACTGGTTCAGTGTGTTTAAAAATTGCTGGGCAAATTGCCATCTGCAGATTACAACCACACAATTTCCAAGTGCACATACATTTTGCTGCAATATCCACAGCCTGCTAGGAAACAGACTAGAGCAAACAGTTAAACATATGCAGTACTTTCAACTTTCAATCACAAAGCAAACTATGGAACCAACCTGTGTGTAAATTACACCTCCTCAGACAAAACTAGGGAGTGGGGCAGAATTGTGAACCTTCTGAGTGCACATTCACAGGAGTCACATTTAGTCTTAAATAATGGGTTCTCTCTATTTATACTAGCATCACTGGAGAGCTGCAGAGGAAAAAAGTAGAATAAAGCTTTTGAGTGCCAAAACACAAAAAATTACCACCCCCCAAAAAAGCAGGAAAATTTATTGACTACAGCCAAAAAGTAAATACTGCAATTCAGCGTTTGCGCTCCCAGTTGCAACAAAGACAAAATACAAAACCAGAGGGGACGACCACCACGATGCAATGAACAGGCATGATGCCTTAGTCATGCAAAGGCAAGTAATGAGACTTTACAAAGTTTACATTAACAGGGCCAGTTACACTTCCTAGCACAGAACAAGGTGACCCCATTCACCTATTTTTAAACACAACATGGGAACAAACACCTGCAAAACAAAAATTATACCCTCTATATATCGATGGCCCATATATTTGCGATCTTTTGCCAATGCTTTCTTGAAGTCTTCCGCACTATCCAACTCTATGAAAGCTTCACCACTTGGGCGTCCCTCTTTTGAGAGTGTAAAGTGTACTCCATCTTCTCCATTTACAACGTCACAATCTGAAAAATCCAAAAAAGTCTACCAATAACCATTTACTAGCAAACGCAAGACATGCAATAAGCCTCACAAAAAATGTCATTACTTTGACACAGTGTACCAAAACAGTTAACAGAAAAATTCACAACATGCACAAAGTTGCATCACAAGCACGACCCATCATTCACCGCTTCCAACAGGTTTGCAGAGACAAAACAAAGGACGACTCCAAGCTTCATACATTACACAGAGCACATGCTCTCCTTCAAAACGCCGACTGGAATATACAAATTGTAGTTATGCAAAATGAAAGTGATGAAAAGTACATGTAAAATTATCCTTGCTGCAGTAGCCTTCATTATATGGGTTATATCCTGACAAGTCTGCCAGCTTCCAAAACTTCAGGGAACCTTCCATGCACACAGTTAGCTTGAGTCAAGTTTACTAAAAGACCAGCTTTGGTGCCAAAGACCCTTAATTTTGGAGGGGGGGGGGGGGATGAACCTTGAGAAGGAAAATGCTAGGAGGGAAAAAAAAAGGGTCCTAGTGAAGCTTAATCTGGACCAAAAGACTCAAGCTTAGTGCTTTGGAAAAAGTACAGTTTTGTACCTACCATAAATGTAGATGTTCGAGGATTCCATTGCTGCAGTCCTGACTATTGGGTATAGTCCGCGTCCCAGTCGGCCCGAATACCAGAGTATAAGGCTGACGTCTGTCAGGGCGCATTAGACTGACGTCAGTACGTCAGGGTACTAATGCGCATGACCGACGTCATATCCTCAGTCTTTTCTTGCCCCAGATGTCAGAAGACCCTAAAAAGACAAGTCCCAAAAAACCTGCACCAAAAACATGTACAATATATACAACCATATATACAAAAAATATAAGCATGTAAACTCACCTACACAACCACCCCTAAATACAGAGGGGAAGGAGGGAGGGTAAATTGGACTGCAGCAATGGAATCCTCGAACATCTACATTTATGGTAGGTACAAAACTGTACTATGTTCTTCGTCTTCCATTGCTGCAGTCCTGACTATTGGGTAGAATCCCAAAGCAGAGGTAAGGGAGGCTGGCAAATTACAAAGTAGTAGGAGCTGACAACATGCCTTGTAACACAGCTGTGGCAAAACCAGCCCTAGACTTAGAGTAGATAGGAAGGTGATAATGCCTAGAAAAAGTATGCACTGAACTCCAAGTAGCTGCTTCCAGAATATCCTTAGTTGCCACCCCCCTTAGAAATGAAGTTGAAGTGGCAGTAGCCCTAGTGGAATGAGGCCTAATCCCAGCTGGAATCTCCTTGCCATGATGGGAATAACAAAATGCAATGCAAAAGCCAATCCACCTAGAAATAGTTTGTTTTGACACAGGCTTGCCCTGAGAGCTCAAAGCAAAAGAAACAAACAACTGCTGAGACTGCCTAAAATCCTTAGTCCTGCTTAAATAATAACGCAATTGCCTGTGTACATCTAAAGTGTGCAAAATCTTTTCCCCTTTATTCTGAGGATCTGCAAAAAACGTAGGCAAATGAATAGTTTGGTTTAAAGCCACACTAGAAACCACCTTAGGCATAAAAGAAGGATTAGTACGTAATGATACCCTATCCTTATGGAAAATCAAAAAGGGCTCTACTGCCATAAGGGCCTGCAACTCAGACACCCTTCTTGCAGAAGTAATAGCCAACAGAAAAGCAGTCTTCCATGACAAATATTTCAATTCAGCAGTAGCTGCAGGCTCAAAAGGTTGTAGAGTAAGTTTTTCCAACACAAAATTGAGATCCCAAGCAGGAGTAGGAGCTCTACGTGGGGGTCTTATATTCTTTGCCCCTCTAAGGAACTGCTTGAACAAAGGATGCGAAAACAAAGGTGGGTCACAATCATAGTGAGCTGAAATTGCTGCAGCATGAATCTTTATGGAAGAGAAGGACAAACCTTTGTCCAATAATTCAGTAAGATATTGAAGAGCCACACTCAAATTAGGCTCAGAAATCTCCAAATTCTTTGCTGTACTCCAAAATGAAAATCTCTTCCATTTGTCCGCATACACTTTCCTTGTACTAGGTCTTCTAGCTTCCCTGATCACATTTAAAACTGGTTGAGGAAGTTGAGACCTGCTGTGCTTCAACACAGAATATGCCAAGCTGTTAGATGAAGAGAGTGTAGCTTGACATTGAGCAGATGACCGTCCTTCTGAGACAACAGATGAGGAATCAGAGGTAAAGGCCATGGAGGCTTCTTTACCAGACTCCGTAGTAGTGGGTACCAGTGTTGCCGAGGCCAATCTGGAGCTATCAAAATCATCCTTGGCCTGTCTTGTCTGACCTTTAACAGTACCTTTGGAAGAAGAGGCAGAGGTGGAAAGGCATAAACATGAAGATTTCTCCAACTGAAAGACAGAGCATCCACTTTCCAAGCTGTGTGATGAAACCCCTTCGTGCAATACTGTGGCAGCTGGTGGTTTAGTGGAGAAGCGAACAGATCTATGTCTGGAGTTCCCCATGACACTGTCAGTTTCTGAAATACATGAAGATCCAGTTTCCACTCGTGGGGATCCATGATTTGTCTGCTTAACACATCTGCTAAAGAGTTCTGTGCTCCTGGCAGAAACCTTGCCTGAAGAGTTAGTTGCAGGCTTAGTGCTGTCTCCCATAAAATCATTGCTTGCCTGCATAAAGGATAAGAATGTGTTCCCCCTTGCTTGTTGATGTACCACATGACAGTTGTGTTGTCTGTTAGAATCAACACCTGCCCTGGAAGAAGTAACTCCTTGAAAGCCATTAATGCAAACTGGACTGCCAACATCTCTTTCATGTTGATATGTAGATGCTGTAGTTTGGCAGGCCACTTGTCTTGTATCCACTTTCCATCTAGATGAGCTCCCCAAGCTATGTCTGAGGCATCTGTCGTTAAGATCTGACTTGCCTCTGGCCGGGTCACAGAGAGTCCCTTGTTTAGGTGACATTCCTGAGCCCACCACAAAAATTCTTTTTGAAGGCAAGGTATTATTTGAATGACAGTGTCCAAATCCTGGCAGTGCTGTGTCCAGACATTTTTGAGATACCATTGTAGCTTCCTCATATGCAGTTTGGCATTGGGAAGTACCAGAATACAAGATGCCATGAACCCTAATGCTTGAAGGACTGTCCTTGCAGTCAGCACGGACTGATGAGATAGTTGATGGAAGTAAAGTGACAGACTCTTTTGTTTGTCCGGGGTTAAAAAGGCCATCTGGGCTGCTGTATTCAGTCTCACACCCAGAAAGCACATGTCTTGAGAGGGTACTAGACTGGACTTTATTTCGTTCACAGAATACCCTAGGCATCTTAGCACTGCTATGACATATTCCAGATGCTGTAGAAGATCTTCCTTTTCTTGAGCCAGAATCAGGCAGTCGTCCAAGTAAGGATAGATTTGAATTCCTTGTAGCCTGAAGTAAGCTATCACTGGAGCCAGAACCTTTGTGAATACTCTGGGCGCAGTAGATAAGCCAAAGGGCAATGCAGAGAACTGATAATGAGAATTTCCAGCTCGAAACCGCAGATACTTCCTGCAACTTAACCTTATAGGCACATGAAGGTAAGCTTCCTTGAGATCTAAAGTTACCATCCAGTGATCTTTGCCCAGCAGAGGTAGAAGCTGTTGTAGCGTCAACATCTTGAACTTGGGAATGTCCAGATAAGTGTTGAGGATAGATAAATCCAAAATTGGTCTCCACGTGTTCCCCTTCTTTGGTACTAGGAACAGGCGAGAATAAAATCCTAGGCCCCTTTCTGATACAGGAACTGGCTGAATGGCCCCTATGTGAAGCAACTGAGAAACTTGCTTGTGAGCCTCTTTTCTTTGTGGAGGAGGAACATCTGGCATGCCTTTGAAAGGGGGCATTGTATGGAAATAAAATCTGTAACCGTGGTGAATGATGTCCAACACCCATTTGTCTTGAGTAATTAAATCCCAATTTTCTTTGAAAAGAGAGTCTTCCTCCCAAAGGAGCTGCCATACGTGAATCTGCTGGCAGCGGAAAAGACAGGTCATTGGGTCTGTTTACGAAAGGACTGACCCCTGCTCTCACCAGAAGTCTGAGCAGGTGAACTCCCTGTTCTAGGCCTAAAAGAACCTTGAGCCCTGCCCCTACCACGTCTAGACCTACCCCTAGACTGGGAATCATAAGCAGGATATGTCCACCCCTTAGCAGGCCAATTTCTACTAAACTTTGGAGGCTGCACCTGCAAGAAATCCTTAACAGTTTGCATAGACTTAGCTTTGTCCTCCATTTTCTTTAAAACTGCTTCCACAGGCGATCCAAACAACACATCAGACTGTAAAGGAGCATCCAAAATCCTTGTCTCAACATGCTCAGCTAAATTCTGGTCCTTCAACCAGGCATGCCTGCGAAGAACAGAACTGGTAGCAGCCACCCTCGAGGAGGCCTGTACAGCATCAAAACCACATTGCAAAGAATGCTTACCCACTTGTTCAGACACATGAACCAAATCCAGCAATTCTTTACACTCAATACCTTCCGCCAAAGCATCCACCTTAGATTTCAATTGTGAAAGGAGATAATTCTGATATTTTAGCATGTGAAACTGGCAATTCAAAGCTCTCATGGCTAGAGTGGAAGAAGTATACACTTTCTTTCCCCACCTATCCAAAGCCCTTGCCTCCTTATCAGTGGGAACAGGATTTTTAACCACAGAAGCCTTTACACCCTTAGGCCCTTGAGAAATAGTTTCTGGGTCCGCCCTAGGACTCTTAAACAAATATTTATGAGCTTCGGGCACCCTATAATACCTATCAGGCTTAACAGGAGCAGGAGGCAAAGAGTCAGGGTTCAGGGAAGCCTCTGCAAAAACATCTTCCACCACATTCAACACAGGAGGAATAGCTAAAGGCCTATGCTGGGGTAAAAACAAAAACTCCCTGAGCCTTTTCCTGGAATCAGAGTAATCCTGGCCTTCCCATTTAAAGTGCTCCCTCATGGAATGCAGAGTCTCTGAAAATGAGAAATCCTCAGGCGGAGAAGCTGTAGGAGTGGAATCATCCACATCAGAATCAGAATAAGTAGGAAACTCCTGTATATCTTCCACAGAAGATTCTGAGGCTTCTGAACACTGTTCAAAACTATCAAACTCCAGTTCCACCCTAGGCCTCTTATCAGGCGGTGGCATAGAACCCCTAATCATAGTAATTAAATCTTCTGCCATTTTAAGCATATGTTTCTTAGGTACAGAACCCGAAATGCTAGGAGAAGCCCCTACTGAAGCTGAAGTAGGCCTACCTCGCAAAGAAGGTTTAACAACAGAAGGAGAGGCCCTAACTACCTTGGGAAGAACAGTCACCTGAGAAGCCCCCTCAGCCTGGCCTACCTCCTGAGAAGGCACATCCTGTAAAAGTATAGTTTCTGCCTGGGACTCCATGGAAACTCCTGGCAAAACCTCCGGCTCCACTGAGCCTTCTAAAGAACCGACGTCCGGGACTGCCGGTTCCTCAACCCTAGGCTTCACAGTTTTATCCTTGCGCTTCTTGGAGGAAGCGGGCGTCGGAGCATCCGACGGCATTTTATAATTGCAACGCTTCCCAAACACTAACCTGGCACAGTCTAACCTCCTCTTAATAGTGCGTTTATTAAACCTAGCACAAGAGCGGCAACCAACAACGTCGTGCTCAGGCCCTAGACAAGGTATACACAAGGTATGATAATCCCTATGAGGTATCTGTTTCCCACAAGAAATACAGTTATTCACTTTTTCTGACATCCGGTAAAATACTGAGGCAAGAAAAAACTAAAATATTCCCCAACGGGGTACTTAGCCAACTCTGTTTCGGTCTGAAACTCCGGTTTCGGAAATATTTCAGTACGCCAACCTGCACTCGCAAAATTGCTTCTGCATCGGACCATGCGGCAAAAAAGACTGAGGATATGACGGTCATGCGCATTAGTACCCTGACGTACTGACGTCAGTCTAATGCGCCCTGACCGACGTCAGCCTTATACTCTGGTATTCGGGCCGACTGGGACGCGGACTATACCCAATAGTCAGGACTGCAGCAATGGAAGACGAAGAACATCTGTAGGTATACAGGACCAAATGGCAGCTCCTAGAATCTACCAATTTCCAAAACTCATGAAACCAAGACCTTGACCAGTAAGAGTATAAAAGGTGCCAAAATATAGGTTTTCTTAGATCACAAGAAACTGAGCAGGAAATCAAAGATTTAGTTCTGTCGAAATACTTTGTCTGTGGATATCCAAGGTATAGAGCATATCTCAAGCCACCCCCCACTTTTAGGCTCCGGAAAGTGCGTGGAAAAGGATATTTTGGCTCAAAATAAACTCCAGATATTTTAAGCAAAAAGGGTTAATTGCTCTCAAAAACCATGTTCCCAAGTAAAATGAGGCAAGTTGCAATCTCTTGCAGCCAGTCAACTGAAGAACCCTTCCAACAAAGATCAGTATTTGTAAGACAGTCTTCCAGGTTAAGAAACTCGCACTTGACAAGCGACATTGAGAATACACTGGCAGACAAGAGCAACACCATAGGATGGCAACTAACTAAACCAGAGAACTAATCCTGAATGGGTGCTGGTTATGCTGCCGGAAACAAGTAAAGAAATCTTTTCCAAATGGTAATTTTCTAGTAACGCGCTTTGCTTCCACTAACACCCAATGTATGACAGCAATAGTAAACTATTCTTACCCCCCCCCCCCAAAATAAGATATACAATTTTCTGTGGGTGTTTGACTGGAAAAAAAGCTTCAACCCCCCCTCTCCAAGTGTTATTTGGTGCAGCAGCTTCTCCAGGGATGGGCACAGAACTGAATAGGAAAGCCCAGAGTCACTCTCCTTACCCAAGTGGACCTTTGTCTCCGAGCATACTGCTAACCCACAGTCTATAGTGGGTGTAGGTGCTACACCATAGGGATCCAGCCAGTGGTCTGAGTTACAATAAGTGGCCATAGAGGGACCCCACCTGCAGCTGAGGCAAACTGGTAAGACTACTGCAGTGGCAATGACTTTTTGCTCATCCTTTTCTTTGCGGCTGAAGAATGAACAGTGGTACAAGAAATCAGTCTCCTAGTCACAAAAATGGTGACTCTTCTCCAAGGAGACAACTAGCAGTTGCCACTAGAATAAACCACAATGCCAGGCCCACAAAAAAAAAATGTACCTACCATAACGTTCCACGTGTGTCCATATTGCCTTCCTTCTTGCTGGTTCTATATCAGCTCCAACTCGGCTGATATACAATAGCTCAAAAGCTTTTACTGGCTCGAGGCTACTCCTTATCCCAACATGCCTAGTGGCAGCTACCCAGATCTCATTTGCAATAGCCCACACTAGACATATATAGTAAGAAAAACAATTTACCAAGCTCTTACACCAAGATAGAAAGGAAAGAAAGAACAAAGTATGGTTAACCAAACTGTCAGCAGGAAACTCAGCCAGCGTAACCAAAGAACTCTTCTCGAACCTCCAAGGGAGAAGGGGGTGGGGGATGAAGGAAGACTAGATGGACAACATGGAACGTTATGGTAGGTACATAACTTTTGTCCTATCTCACCTTCGTTCTTGCTGGTTGGGACCACGTCCCCAGCACCTGGCTCTCGGGTGGCTCACTGGAACAAACTCTTCAGGACCATGGAACCAAAGGATGCCCTAGTCACGGAGAGCACATCCACTTTGTAATACGAGATAAGATATGAGGATTTGCCCATGTTGCTGCTGCACAGATTGAATCTAAAGGTAATTTAGCTTGGAAGGCAGACGTGGAAAGGGCCCTGGTTGAATGTCCTCTGGGTCTTCCTGGAAGCATCTTTTTACACAAACCATATGAATAAGTGATTGTGTCCGACAGCCATTTTGATAAAATCACTTTAGAAACTGGGCAACCGTACTTATTATTGGCAAAGGATACGAATTGGTCTGATTTTCTGAGGTCTCTGGTCCTGTGTAAATAAAAATGTAAATGTCTGAACATCCAATTGGTGTAATAGATACTCTGCCTTGTTGCCGTAATTGGAGAACACAGGAAGCTAAATGGCCAGATTTAAGTTCTACCCGGAACAAACCTTTGGCAAGAAAGGATTGGCCTTAGAGAGACACAAACATGTGATACGGTGGGCGAACAGACAAAGCATGTAATTTAGAAACCAGTCTAGCTGAGGTTACAGCACCAAGAGGTTTTTCCAAGATAGAAACTTCAAAGGGCAATATGCTGCTGGTTCAAAAAGGGGCAAAACCATTGAAGCTAAAACCAAGTTTAGGTCTGGGGGGCCCATATATATATATATATATATATATATATATATATATATATATATATATATATATATATATATATATATATATATATATATATATATATATATATATTAAAAAAAAAAAAAAAGTGTTGCAACTCGTAAGAATGCTCTGCACAACTTACTGGGCCAATGTTTGAACTCAAGTATAGCAGGGGAAATGTTTGGGAGCCTAGCTAAGACTGAAGTGGAGTAACCAAGCAGTCAGCTTGAGAGTTTGAAGGGATGGGTGAAGCCCGCCTGACACGTCAGGAGGTCCGGAACTGAATCCAGTTGAAGGTGATCTGAAGAGGCCAGTAAGGAACAATAAGGACGAGTTTGCAACTCAACGATTTTGTTTTCTGAAGTTCCTTTGGAATGAAAGGGTGGAAAAGCATGTAGTAGTCCCAGAGACCAATCGTGAAGAAGTGCATCCCTGGGTGACTGTCCAGGAGGGAAGACTAGGACAAAGTAGCTGCTACATTTGGGGCAAAAAGAGATCGCAGCATGGCTGGCCCCATTTGCAGAAAATCAAGTCCACAACTTATTGCATCAGTGACCACTCGTGAGGCATAAGGATGGCCCTGCCGAGTCTGTCCTCTATCATGTTGGATTTTGCAATCATAAAACATTGGAAGACCTCACCCATTGAGATATACGAAGTGCCTCCTGACCCAAGGGGCAAGATCTGGTTCCGCCCTGCTTGTTGATGTATCATACCACTGACATTGTCTGACTGGACTGTAATGGTCCCTGTAGGTAGAGAGTCTTGAAGTGCTTGCACACCAGAAGCACCACTCATCTCGAACACTGCTGTACAAATGGTACTTGTGAGGTTGCCATGTTCCTTGGACAGTCTGTTGTAGATATCACCATCCTCCCATCTGGGAAGCATCCATGCTCATTGCGGCTACCGGACAGGTCTAGAAAGGGTCTGCCAAAAGTCACGGGGACCAGCCACCATAGTAGGCCTTTTTTGCAAGATTCTGTGATCAAGATGTGCGACATTGGCAATTCCTGGAAAGACCGTGAAAAGCCACTGTAAAATCTGCATGTGGAAGCGTGCGAGCCCAGTACTTAAAAGACTCGCCTTGCCTGAACTCTCATTTTATGATGAAAGAAACTTGACGAATGGTTGACTGAGGCAGTTTTGCTATCATGCGTCTTGTATCCAAGTCTGCCCCTACAAAGGTAATAGACTAACCGGGTAGATTTGTTTTATAGTTTGTGATGTCTGACTGGGAACAAGTTTGGATTGTACAGTCAGTCCCATGTCGCTCTGTGGTAGCAGGGAGGAGCCAGTTGTCTCTAGATATGGAAACACCTGGAATCCTAGACACCTCCAGTGAGCCGTGACCACTGCCATACACTTGGTAAACACCCAGGGGGCTGTGCTAAGACCAAATGGCACGGCCCTGAACTAAATGACTAGCTTCCAGCCAAGCTTAAGAATCTCCTGGATTGCCTGTCCATTTTTATATGGTAGTACGCTTCCTGGAGATCTATGGAGCACATCCAATTGCCCTAACCCAAAAAGGGAAGAATGGACTGCGGTGTCACCATCTGGAACTTTGTCTTTACCAACTGGTCTCCAGCCCAGTCTTTTTTGAAACTAACATTTTGAGTAAGTTCTGGATCCGACTTGAGTCTGTGGGGACTTCCTGGATGTCTCCTTTTTCTAGTAATCTTTGAACCTCTAGGATTGCATGACCTTGAAATCTGGGTGGAACATTTGGGATAGAAAGTTGGTCTTGAGAGGGACCGAGAAAAGGAAATTTTGTAACCCCTGGATAACAGACAATACCCATGTTTCTCTAGTGATAGCTTGCCAGGCTGCTGGGTACACCTCCAGAGGTGGTCAGTTGGGCCCCCCTTCAGGAGTGCTGGAAGGGCCTAGCAGAAATATCTGTCGCCCTGCTGTTGTGGACCCCCTCTACCGTGAAGGTGGCATCTTCCATTGTAGTTTCCCCCTCTGCCCCAGGGGGGAAAGTCATGCGTGTCAGGTGAAGATCCCTGGATTTTCAGAACCACGTTTTTCCACTCAACCCTTAGGATAGGGTCTAGATGGAGTGGAAAAACAGACCCCTATGCCAGACAGTCTTGCCATCCTGTTCACACCTAGTGAGAGCTTCTTACCCGAGGCCCAAACAAGGACAAGCCAAAGGGATTGTTGGTAAATGACTTAAAAGGGTTCCGGAAATTGACAAAGGCACACCCAGGAGTCTCTGCGTAAAACTACTTTGGTACTTGCTGCCCTACTCGCTCCATCTGCCGCATAAGAAATTAGCCTCAAGGAGTTTACCATGGAGGTGGAGGTCGCAAGCTTGGAAGATGCACTGTTCGCAACTCCCTCAGCTGTAGGATCTTGCAGGGCATCTGGAGATACCTCTGAAGTGAAATGTGACAAGTAATTCAGATATCCGAGAGTAAAAGTCGCTGAAGAAAATGTACGCTTCCCATATCGGTCCATCGTAAGATACTCTGTTCGGGGGATGGACAGATGAAGCTTCTGCAAACTTCTTGGTGGCTGCTGCCACCACCATGGCATCAACAGGGACTCCCTTGGCGAGCAAAGACTCCACACCTTTCGACTCACTACAGACAAAAGTGGGTCGAAAGGTGGAGACACCCAAGAGGTGGAGGGTCAGGAACCAAATACAACCAGGTATACGGACTTGTCCTCATAAGGGGCTAGGGACTTCAGCCACCCCTATAAGGATTTCCACAAGGTCTGAAAAAGAAACCTCTTCAAGAAGGGGACTCATCCAAGTCCAAATATGAAGCGAGACTCTTCTTCTGAGGGATGACCTCCTAATGTTCGGGGGAAATTTAGGAAGTGGGATCACCCAGTGGGGCGTCCTGGGGCACAGGGTCCCTACACTTGGCAGGAAGAGGAACAAAGGCAGGCACAGGGGGAGGAGCCACCAATGGAGCCGAGGGTGGAACAGTCTCAGGAGCCAGCACCATCACAGAAGGCACCATAGACCAGAGTCGAAGGAGCCTCTGGATCCGAAGAGCTCAGAGATCTCCTTCGAACCAGAGTGTCGGAGGTGGAATCAATGGGAGAAACTGGGGGGCTGAAGGAGCCAAATCCTTATGGGCTGGAGAGTAATTTAGCAAGTACCTGTGACTCAAGGAGCATGTCGACCCCACACTCCACATCGTGATCCAAAAGTCTGGACGACAGTGTGAAGGACCAGTGACTGCCCACTCCAGGTTGCGGCAGAGAAGATTGTGGAGCAGAGCATACCAGCTCATTTTTTCTTTACTGCAGAACTGAAAACACGACAGATCGAGAAAGAAACCTGCAGGTGAACAACCCCTAAACAATAAATGCAATTAGTGTGCCAGTCCAAGGGACATTTTGGCAACACCAAGTTGCATTTTTTTAAACCCAAATAGTTTAGACATAACTAGCACTAAATCAGGAAAGTTTCCTCAGAGAAAAACTATCACTCTCAGCCTATAAGTAGAAGCAAACAGGCCGATAACCACAAAGGGAAAAAAAAAAACATTAAAATTTTTTTCCTGAAAGGAAAGAGCCTCCAACGTAAACAGCAATCCCAGAGAAGGGGTGAAGAAAGGGAAGAGTACATCGTGTACACTTACCAGAAATGTAGCGGCTAGAATACCAAAGGCAAGTAAAATGATGCCTGCTGTTCTCAAGGACACCAGCCGTCACTTCCTCAGTCTTTCTTGCCATAACTGTCAGAAGCCCCCAGAAAACAAGACTTAAACCAAATCTAGCATGTACCTTAGGAAAAGAGAAAAGGGGAAGGCAGGACTGCAACAGTGAATACACTCCAACATCTACATTTATGGTAAGTGTACACAACTGCACTATGTTCATAGTGCTTCACTGTTGCAGTCCTAACCAATGGGTCGATTACCAAAGCCCAGAGAAAAGGGAGGCAGAACCAATAGAATCAAGGATTGGAGACAGTGCCTTGCAGAACAGCAGTGGCAAACCCTGCCCTGGCTCTAGAAAACAAAGTAAAATTATAATGCTTTGTGAAAGTGTTAACAGAAGACCATGTGGCAGCCTCCAAAAACGTCTTTAGTAGGGACACCCCTTAAAAAAAGTGTAGTTGAGTGGGTCCCAACCCTTTGTGGAGGAACCTTGCCATGAAAGGAACAAAAAGGTATAAATACAATGAGCAAATCCATTTAGAAATTGTTTGCTTGAAAATAGCCTTGCCCTGGGCTCCAGGGGCAAAGCTGACCAATAGCTGTGCCAATTTCCGAAGGTCTTTAGTCCCATCCATGCAAAACTGGAGTTGTCTTATGCACATCAAGAGAATGTAGTTCAACTCTTAGAGGATTAATAAAGAAGGTAGGAAGGCATGGGCAGTCTTCCACGAGAGAAACTTTAAATCTGCAGTGGCAGATGGCTCAAAAGGAGGAAGAGCGAGTTTCTCTAGAACAGAATTAAGATCCCAGGCTGGAGTAGGCACCCTTCTGGAGGTTTTAAGTTGCAAGCGCCACAGACATTTTCATCAGGAGAGAAAATGGATTATTCAAAAAGAACAATGGAGCAGAAATGGCTGAAGCATGGATCTTAGAGGAAAAAGACCACCCTGAAGCAAATCAGTCAGGGATTCAGATCAGGGGAAGGGAAGGCCAAGAAGATTCCCTCTAGCCTGCATTCAGACAGAATCAGCCAGGGATTCCAGATCAGAGGAAGGCCAAGAAGATTCCCCTCTAGCCTGCATTCAGAGAGAATCTTTCCCATTTGCCAGCATAAGACTTCCTAGTGCTAGGCCTCCCGGCGACAAGAAAACTTGTGCCCTAGGGGATACAGTTCTGAGTACCCATTTGCAATTCATGATGGTGGCCCAGACATTTGCAAAAAGGGCCAACCTTCCCCCTAAAGGGCTCTCCGAGCAGAAGTTGGACACAGTCATTGAGAATGTTTAGACTGATATGCAGGCTTAGAACTTCCTGCCTTGGAAGAGGACCTGCCCAACGATTAGACCTTTGAGGGGTAGCCACCTGTCCCCTAGAAGATTTGTAACCTCTAGTCCTAGAACGGCTGCCTGCTGGTATCAGGGAACGTCCAACGCTTAGAAGGTTAATTCCTGCTAAAGCAAGGAGGCTGAACTTGCAGAAAGTCTGTCTGCGTAGACTTGGCCTTTTCTTCCATCTTCTTGAGCACTTCCTCTGCTTTGCTGCCAAAAAGCCTGTCCTTATACAAAGGTAGATCTAAAAGCTTGGTCTTAACAGGCTCTAGTAGGGGCTGCTCCCTGAGCAAAGCATGCCTTCTAATAACAGAGCCAGTAGCCATAGCTTTACAGGAGGCTTCCAAAATGTCAAAACCACAACGTAATGAATGTTTACAGACTAGACTGGCAGAAATCAGCAAATCCTTACTCTCCACCAATTGAGGTGCACCTGTTATCCTAGACTCAATAGCGTCCAAGATGTGCTGCTGGTACTTCAGCATATGAAAAAAGAATTATTACACCCAATAGCAAGAGTGGCAAAGGTATAAACCTTTTTACCCCCACCCATCTAGGTTCCTGGATTCCTTGTCAGAAGGAAGAGACTTTAGTAACAGTGGCCTTAACTCCTTTAGGACCTTGAGAAATAACCTCTGGTCAGCCAACTGAATCCTGAAAAAGAAACCATGAGAATCAGGGACTCTAGTACCAGTCAGGTTTCCTGGAAGCAGGAGGAACCGAATTTGGAGTAGAGGAATTTTCCAGAAAAACATCAACCACTTACAACACAGGTGGAACACCCAAAGACTTATGCTGAGGCAAATCCAAAAACTCCCTAATCCTTTTCTCAGAAAGGAGATAATCCTGACTCTCCCATTTAAAATGTTCCCTGAGAATATTTTAAAGTATCACCAAAAGAGAAAACTTCTGGAGTAGAAGCAAAAGGGATGGAATCCCCAGCGTCTGAATCCTCAAAAAGGAGAGAAAGCTGAAGAAACCAAAAGAAATGCTAGAAGTATCATAACCTGAAAAGGATGAAGCCTCATGAGACATATCCCTCCCTATTTTTGAAAGGCTGTGAACACCTAAAAGGTCAGCCATTTTAACCATTTGAGAATGAGGGGCACGAGAGGAAACTGGAGCCAGTTTCTTCACAGGCTTACGACTGGAAGATTTACCTGCAAGTCTAAAAGACTCTGGAGGCCTGGCAACCACCAAAGTTGTCGGTATGAGTTTGCTGTCTGAATGGAGGCGCCCGACACCAGAGTCTGCTTCGTGGCTCCAGATCCAGCTGAAGAGGCAACAGGCGGAAGGTCAGAAGGTAAAATGGACACCAGAGGCCTGGGGGCCATTGAAATGGTTCACAGGCCTGTGGTTGAAATCTGCGGGCTGCAAAGGCGCTTCACCGGTTAAAGCACGACTGACAACCAACCTAACATCACCCAACTTTACCTTAGGATGCCTGTCACGGTCCTTTTCTTTACACTTCTTGGGGATATACAAAGCCTGAAGACCAGCAGACACCATACCGACAAACTTGGGCCAAACCCCAAAATGCTTAGCTAAAAGCTTAGCCAGACGAATAGTACGCAGATTAAAGGAACCACGAAGATCACCATTAGGAATGCCATGGTCAAGGACTAAACAAATACAATAGGAATGAAAATCTGCTTTCCACAGATAAACAATTAACCTTTTTCTGACATTCATTAAGGCAAGAAGAGAGGAACCCCAACGGGGTACTTAGCTGTAGTTTACTTCAACTCTGTAGCCGAAAACAAAAAAAGGTAAATTGCCGACCGGCACTCGTGCAAGAAATGCTTCTGCTTTGGGCTCCGCGGCAAGAAGACTGAGAAGTAACGTTTGCGGCCACCTTTTGTATCGGAGGCCCTGATGTCCTTTACAACAGACAGCAGTCATTTTTACTTACTTTGGTATTCTGGCAGATAGAGGGCTACCGGGAGCCAAATAACCCATTGGTTAGAACTGCAACAGTGAAACACTATGAACATTCCTCTAAAACAGGCTCCAAGGGTAAAGCAGGCCTGAAAGAGAAAATAAGTAAAAATAACTCTAGGGTAAGATTGGGAGCAAACAGAAAAACTGAAGAAAAACAAAATACTCCCAATGTACACAGGACTTTGTTTAAATAGGAATGAATAGAACTAATTTGTTCCAATTAATCAATCAGGTAATAAAATTGGTAGATGCAATTCAAGTAACACACATACTTAATTTTAAAACTTACAAAAATATATATGCAACATGCAGAAATATATATATGTAAATAAATGCTTACATCTAAAACTAATGTTCAAGCCTTTTGAGTTTCAAAAAGGGTTTCACAGAAAAAGCACCATTTAGTCCTGGAAATTTTCAGCATCCAATAAAGTCCATTTCTGTTCCAATGCATAAACTTGTTTCTACATCACCCCCTCGTGGGCTAGCATTCAATGACTGAAAAAAATTAAAAATGTGTTTTGTCAGTAGCCATAGCATGGTTTGATTAGGCATCACTCAACTTTTGATTGCAAAATGTCTCTATTACGTTCTAAGATTCGATCTTTTAATAGTAGATTTGTTTTACCTACCTATTGTTGGATGCTGAAAAATTTCCAGGACTAAATGGTGCTTTTTCTGTGAAACCCTTTTTGAAACTCAAAAGGCTTAAACATTAGTTTTAGAAAGAAACATCTATTTACATGTGTTTATGTACATATTTCTGCAAGCTGCATATATAACTTTTTGTAAGTTCTAAAATTAAAGTATGTGTTTTACTTGAATTGCACCTACCGATTTTATTACCCAATAGGAACTATTTAAACATTTGATGCATTTTAAAGTTTTAGTCTGATGAAGCAACAGTGTATGTCTGCGAAAGCACTTTTCTTTTTTATTAAAGCAAAGTCCTGTATACATTGGGAGTATTTAGTTTGTTTCTGAAAGAGAAAATGATTGCCAAAAACACTACAAGGAGCAGAGAAATGGGTCGTTAGACTAATTAAGAAACACACTAATGAGTCATTATAACCAGAAATTTACCAAAATTTAGCAAGTAACAAAGTACTTAGCCTGAGCCAGTATGTAGCAATATAGACACTGCAAGTGGCAAACGATATCTGGGTAGCTGCCAGTAGGCAAGTTGAGCTAAGGGGTAACCTCGAGCCAGTAAAAGCTCTCTAGCTATTGTATATCAGCCGAGTCGGAGCAGAGGATCGGCTCTGAACCCAACTAGCAAGAACAAAGGCGAGATGGGATAACCTGCTTTCTCCAGAAAAAGACATTTTTAGTTACCTTGCACTAATGTCAGCACTCCATTTTAAGAGTATATGTTGAGTCAAAACAAAAACATTAAAATGAATTACTCAACTTTAAAATAACATTATTGAAAAGGAAAAGTGGGAGGTGCCCCCAAAGGGAACTTCTCTTGCTCAGCAAAGGAAGGTACACAAGCAAGACTTTCAAAAACCTCTGGAGCATACTCTCTGGGGGCAGTAAAATCTGAAGACCTTCAAGACACAAGTGACACAGTGCCAAAACAGGTTAATAATCCAAAAAGAACAGCAAGATGGTGTGAACAGTAAAGAGTCTACTATGACAGGCATTACAACACTCGCCACCTTACCAAGACTACTCCCCCTCAACATCATGGACCTTAGGAGAAGAGTAAGCCTAGGCAAAACAGGAGGAACACAGTACAGTGTACCAAGCAATCATTGCTGACTAGTTCATCTGAAAAGCTCTTCCGCATCATTTAGCCAGCTAACAGGTCAAAGACTTCTCCACTGGAGACCCTCCCCACAGAGAGTGAAGTGCAGTTCCTGAACTGGGACCAACCAACATAACAGTCAAAAGACTTGTCTGACAAGATCCCCATCTCCCCAGACAAGGGGACTCTCTTGATTCCAGCCTTTTAGGAGACTTGCTTGCAGAGTCTATACCTCATCTATCCAATTATGCCCACAACATAGTTATGCCAAAGGCTAAACACTGCAATGTAATGTACCAAAGCAGAGGCCTTTACCACAGGCCCAGAGTTGAACTACCATGTACCTCAAACGGATGTGGCAAACTTGACTGCTGACATTTCCTTTCCTCCACAGCAGTAAGGACGCTGTCTTTAACAGGACCCAATTAGCTTTACCTTGCTGTGACCAAAACTCTGAATAACCAGTCCTTCAGCCCAGTGCACAGAATATAAACTGCAGCTTAAGCATCTGTGTTTAGACACCACCAAGAACCATTTCCTTAGCTAATAAATCAAACTGTGTGGGGTCTGCATAGGTGGTATTAGGCTACCAGACAAGAACCCATCCCCTCCAGCATGTCCCGTTTATTGTGGTGACTAGGTTTAGGTCCCTAGAGCATGTAGCTCAGAGGGATTGAGATTTCTTTAGGTGTAGCATGTCCAACAGCTCTGGGTTTGACATAGCTTTATATGTTAGGCAGAGATCACCTTGGAGTAGGCGATATGCTAGAGTAAAGTTTGAGTTTAAGGCAGCCAGTGTATTGAGGCCAGTAATCCTCAAGAGGTACTTTTGCGGCCTTTCCAGCTGCTGCAGATGTCTTGCCAAGTACATTCCAAAAGGGGCACTGTACTAATGGGTCTAATGAGTGTAGAGTAAAGGGGAACAATCACCTCTTTTTTTCTAGATGAGAACCTTTTTGTGATGGTATGCCATGTAGGATTTCCTTACTACTGTGGTAATGTGATCGAGAGACTACTGTCCACCTGGGTCCCAAGGTATCTTAGACCGTCGCCCATGTGGTAGTTCATGGGTACAGTTTTTACCAAATGGGATGACAATGCACTTTTTGCCATCAAGCTTGAGGCCATGGCTCTTGACACCAGGCATCTGTTTCATTGAGGCCCTTCTATAGGATGTCCACATCATTTGGGGACTCTGACTCCTAGTTTGCAGTCATCTGCGTTAGCCAAGAGAAGTAGATCCCAAACACGGCTGTGGTACTCACACTTGTCACTGGTTTGAAGTCAGATTTGGAGTCTGCAACTTTTACAGTGTGGGTTCTGTCAGTGAGCCAATTGGCAACCCATCTTGTGACGTAGGGATTTATACCTAGTTTAGTGAGTTTAGCTATAATTCCAGAATGGAGGATGGTGTTGAAAGCCTCGGTAAGGTCAAGATAGGCTGTGAGAACCACCTTACCCTCGTCTACAGCTTTGGTGGCTGCCTCAAAGAACTATCAGGTTCAGGAGGTATGATCTGCCCTTGGGTGGGGTCCAGCGTCTGGAGGTTACCGATGTCTTTGTTTAGGAGTTCCATGGCGATAAGTTCCATGGCCTTACAGACCAGGCTAGTCAGGCTATCAGGGCAATAGTTCCTGGGATCAGCGGTGGCAGCCCTTTTGTGAGTGGGATAAATGTTGCTGTGCACCATTCAGTGGGCACAAAGCCTGATGCAAGACTGACTGAACATGGTGTTTAGGTGGGGAGACAGTTCATTCTGACCTTCGTGTAAAGTGTAACCTGGAATGTTGTCCAGTCCCCATGGATGCTGTGCGTTTGGCTTCAGAGTTCAGCTTTTACCTGCATAGTTGTGATTACAGGGACTCTGCATTCTTCCTACATAGATATGGGCCCTTTAGGGGGGTGAGAGGGGGGGTAAGTTAGCACGGAACTTTAGGACATTGCAGATGACCACATTACAGGTAGTAGCTAGTCACTAAACTACCAAAAATATTTAGACTACTCCATGTTGCAAGTGCACCATGGCTTAACTTCATTATGGATGGGTCACTGCTACACACCCGATCTTAAGGAGTGATGGAACATGCCAAGGCAAAAACCACAACTACCCGCATAAGCTTGCGATGCAACGAAATTCCCTGCATCCTCTGAGCATCACTACAAAAGCTGCATGTAGTACAGCAGTATTCGATTGACTCAATTATGCAAGTTCCTCTTGCGGCCAGGAGACCAGCTATTCCACCGTCCATTTACTCTTGCGTGAGCAAAAAATATTGCAAAAGTCAGCGATGCAGAAGGTTGGAAAGGCGTACTCCATGGCTCTGTCTGTCTTGCCTTAAATGCTGAAGTGCCCTTCAGCAGCAATTACATATTTAGGTTATTCCTAGCTCATTGTCTAGAACCCAGAAAAGCAGCGAATTTCTGACAGCAGGCCAAAGGAACTATACAAATATGCTCCAAAAGTATGAGTCAATAACCCTTTTAACTGAAGACTACAGTGAAGCTCAAAAACAAGAATTCCAAAGAAAACACAGCAGAAATGCAAGTAACATACAGTAGTGTGCAAAGCTCTAAGGAACCAACAATAATGGTCTAATCCATAGAATTCCAGTGCTACTCTGCTCATCAAATATTTAGGAAAAAAGGCAGCATGCAGGCGGGGAAGAGAAGAAATTGTGAATTTAGACAAATAGTTGTGCAAACTGCGTGTGATCTGCGCTAAAAGATAAATGTGTAGTGTAGTGAAATAACATGCAATTTCACAGAAAGTTCCATTTCAGGTGTTGTGAGGCAACAGATGTTTTGGTTTTATCTTCCTTCTGAATTTATACAACTGCATGCATGCTAAACATGCATGTCCACATTCAAAGGTGTACTCTACTGCTGCAGATGTCCAATTCTTTTTAAACGTAAAGGGGAACTGTATCAAACCTGCATCCCAACCTCACACCACAGTAATAGGAGTAATGAAATATCAGAGCAGACATGCGACTAGTGATTGTAGATTATCCTTTTCAAGGTAAAGGCCCACTAAGAAAATGTTTGTACCCCAAGCATACTTCAACATTTACCTATCTACCCGAGGAAAAATTTGCATTTAAAGGAAAAGGAACTGAACATATGCTTTGGGAAATGATTAGGGAAATTCCCTACAGTATACCCAAACAATGGTTAAGCAAACGGCCATAAAGAAAGTTGAGCTGTAATTAATTCTGTTGGCTGCCAGCAAAAGCAGTTACTAATAAATAGGAAAGTCGACAAATCTGAGATATTTAATATACAAAATGGAAGGAATTACATGGAAATGGGAAAATCGTGAGAATACAGACACAATGTTCAGCAGTAAAAAGTTTTAAACAGGCAGGAATTTAACAATTACTGTAATGTTGGACTGATGACAGTAACAAAAATGTTAACATTGCTGTACTTGTGGAAAATGGTCATTTTCCACTAAATTCACTAAAAATAGAAAAATATACATTAATAGGGTTTTAACATTTAACACCCCACAACCCACTGTGGTTGCACAAGGGCACACAATTTCCAATACTGGTACCTCAAATGCAGAACATTCAAACACTTGACCACAAACCTGAAAAAAACTTCAAAACTTCTTCTGTTGTGCATGACCAGGGCAGACCCCGTACTCTAACAATATACGAATCTTCCTTCCCAGACATCACTGCAGCTTTTTCTGTGAAGAAAAAAAAAAGACTTTGCAATTTCAGAGACTACAGACAAGATTGCTAAACCTGACAAAGTTACATAACTACATCTTGTTAACCCCTCCCCCTTCCAGGGCTCTAGTGTACCAGCCTTCCAGACAGTTCTCCCCAAATACCAAATAATGGGCAATTTGAAAATGCACCCTTTCACAACGTGGTGCATCTGCAGGCAAGTATTCCAAAATGACAGGCTCTTTTCCAATGAAGGAAAATTAGCAAGAAACATTTAACAAAAAAATAACCTTAACCCCTTTAAATTCAATCCTTTAAACAATTTACCTGTGTGCCCCAAAGATGCAGTCCCTACCATTGACCAAATCACTAAAGTTTTATTAAAATTTTGAACGCCCTGAAGACAAATGTATATACTCCCAAATTAAGGGGAGGAAAGACAAGTGTACAGTGGCAATTATCTTTAGGGAATACATATGCTCAATTGCAAGGGGGCTCTGGAGTTATGCTCAACAAGTCACCTTCCAACTCGGCAGCAAGCTCACACCCATACTGGGAAGGCACAGTGATCTAATGCAGTAATGTGGGACTCGCTCTACCAAAAGGGCAGGCTTAGGCAATCACAAAACATCAACTGCACCAGCATGGTTGCCTGAATACAGGTCATTTCCTTTATCAGCTGAAATAGAGCATTAAGGTGGCGAACTGAAGTTCCTTTGGTACCACGGTAATTCCCTCAGCTCTAGTTTGCCTACTGTGTGATCACTTTTGCTCACAAGTTCCCCAATGTGCCCAAAAGACATAACTAGTCAACAAATGGGTATTAAATTGTTAACAGAACAAAGGGCAGTTTTCGACTAATGGTACTTATGACTGAATTCCACCCACCCCAATCAAAAATAGGCATTATGACAATTTTACAGAAATGAAGACCAAACTAACCCTATGGTAGTAATGCAGGTGACACTATACACTAGAAGCTTAAAAAACAGCTCTGTCATTGTCCCTGCTAAAACCCAAATTACACAAGTACTCTAGTATACCTCAAGTATAAATTTCAACACAAAATAAACCACTACTCCAGCACAAACCTCAGTTACTGCCCTCATGCAATGTCTCAAACATACCAAGAGAAAACACTACCAGTGTGTTGATTCAATTGCCAGGCTTTAAGGAACAAGTACCAGTGCACGTCCAGCTATCCATCACAACTTGAGGTACTTCAATGTGTGTGCTTCAGTGTGTGTAAAATACTAAACACCCTCATTTAATTTGCCCAAGTCTTGGTGGAGAGGAGCAAAAGCAGAGCCATGACAGCAAAACTGACCTCCATCCTTTACATCACCTTTAAATTTAGAATGGAAGTCAACTAAAACACCAAAGACCTTTCCTCACAGTACTGTAGTCCTTGTAAATAACCATAAAATATAAACTATTGACTGCATCTGCAGTGGTGGTGCTGCGGTAGCGTTGTCGCCTCACAGTAACACTGTACGGTTCGATTCTTAGCTAGAGTGTCTTCTGCATGGAGACATGCGTGAAAGGGCGTACCTTCGTTGAAGGTTGTGCATCGGGGCTGGTAACTCTGAACGTAAAAAACGACCTATCGTTAGCGGACCAGAGTTCAGCTGTGGCGACCCCTAACTGGGAAAAGCCAAAAGACAACAATATAAACATCTATGCTCCTGTCCCTCACCCTTTACCTTGCGACCCATTTCTACCAAATATCAAACCCCTGCTTCTTAAACTAAAACCACTCCAACACCCCCTAAATTTCTGAAAATTACTACTGACCATTGCATATCCTGTATCTTAATCTACTGTACCAGAAATGTGGAAATCCTTCTATACTACTACTCTGCACAAAGATGGAAACTCTGTTGAACCCTCTAACAATAGACCAACTGCTATTCTCTCACCGCTCTCAAAGATCCTTGGAAAATGTATATACTCATTACGGTCCTCTTTCACAAAAACCTCCTGACATGGTTTCCCCCTAAACACAGTACCTCGACTGCCTTACTATCCTTTAGGTTGCAGAAGCTAGGGACAACCTCCTTGTCTACTCTGACCACTCTAAAGCCTTAGGCAGAATCTCATCACAACCTTCTTAAACTGCCCTAAACCTCTCATCTACTCTTGGCTGGTTCCAATCCTACTTACTGGCAGAAAACAAGCCATTAAGATGGCAGCAGGCTTCCTTGCAACAGGAATATCCCAAGGCCCCATACTTGGTAACAATTTTGAAGAGGAGTGCACCAACAACCTACATTCATCTTGCAGTCTCATCTGCAGATGACTATTCTCTTCAATCCTCTCTCGGAACTACACACACCACAGAATTCCTTTATCTCCGTTGAAAAATGGCTCGGAAACTGTCCTTAACACCAAGAAAACTCCTCTTCCTACCTCAGACACACTCCTCTTCCTACCTCAGACACACCACAAATCCAATTTCCCCAGATAGCACCAGTATCTCTCCTGCTTTACACACAAAACTCCTTAGGGTAATTGAGACAAACTTGACTTGCATATAGAACAGGCCATCCAAAAACTTGGAACAACTTTATAGGAACAAAAAATTGCTCAATACTGCCACTGAACACTCTTGCGCTGGGATTTCTCTTACCTAGTCTTCTATACGCTTCCCCCATCCTTACCAATATCCCAACTACCTCAATACAGAAACTGGAACGCACATACAAAATTGCCAGACTAAACCAGCCACTCTTCACATCACTGCCTCTCACTAAACAAACGTCATTGGCTGGAATTTCAACATCTTCCCTTACAAATCACAACTCCACACTACCCTTTCTATACTAGACAACCCCTTAGCATGGTCTGCTCTTGCTTCTCACGTTACCCCCCCCCCGTGCAGATGAGCATCTTCAGTTTATAAACCCAAAAGAAATAGAGGTACTTGCGTATTATCGCAACCACATTCAAACTGCTGGATAATACGCAATGAATCAGACTTGAAAAGTATTAAACCATCTCAGGGTGATGCTGCAACCTAAATACGCATTGTTTGGAACCATCAGCAGAGACTGCTATTGTACAAAAGAAGGAAACAGCAACCATTGAAAATTAAGGTTCTAGACATGTGAAGGAGTGTCCCTTACGCCAACAGTTGCAGAAGTTGTCAAAAGGACATCTACAGACCATCATGTAGGTTTGGCCGCCATTTCTTTATTTCTGAATAGACCAAACGCTGTAGAGTGACAACATTCTGCATAATGCATTGACCTTTTGTTTGTGCTTGCCTAATGATGTAGACATAGCTCGTAACGAATTAAAATGCTTAATTCAGACATTTCACAGAATTTAGATATGACCGATACATTCAACCGTAACCTTAATTCCACGGCTATGTGATATGGTTAATTAATTCCACTGCTATGTCATAAACCACTTCTGTCTGAACAGTTTTCTGGCATTTCCAGTCATTTTCTGCCTTTGTTTCTGCCAAGATGGCTTTGGAATACAGTTGTGATAAGTACCGAAATAGACAAACTACACTGTCACTAAATTGGAACAAACTCCCTCTCCATATTAGATCTAACCTTTCCCCATCTTAAAAAGGAACTTGAATCCCACCTGCAAAACTTAAAATTTTGCTGTTGCCTTGACCACACGCAGCCTTAGTCTGTCCTGCTGTATAACCTGTTGCAGCTCTCTCAGTAACTTCTGCTTAAACTAACCTCCTAAACCCTCAGCTCTACTACTGCAGCCCCCTCCCATTCTCCACACTATCCCTTCCCACACTTCCCCATCAATGTCTATACACTGTCCTCCTCCTTTTGAACCATCTTTTTGTTTTACTCGCATATGTAGTAAATTTTAGACCACTGCCTTGACCACACGCAGCCTTAGTCTGTCCTGCTGTATAACCTGTTGCAGCTCTCAGTAACTTCTGCGTAAACTAACCTACTAAACCCTCAGCTCTACTACTACAGCCCCCTCCCATTCTCCACACTATCCCTTCCCACACTTCCCCATCAATGTCTATACACTGTCCTACTCCTTTTGAACCATCTTTTTGTTTTACTCGCATATGTAGTAAATTTTAGACCACTGCTGTCAGTGCAACCATTAATGTTCATAATTTGTCCAATGTCGTATTTGCATTGTAATTTAATAGCTTTTGTCCTTATGTTTCTTTGCCGTGGCTCTTTCCCCTTGGGTCTCCACTGAAAATGGGTCGCTTACCATCAATACAATGCAAACAGTCAATAACTTTTTCATAATTTTGTATTGAGATTGTCACGTTATCTTATGTTGTTACCTTATCTTTACCTATGTTTGATGGGGCTTTTCCCCTCAGGTCTCAACTGAAAACGGGTTTGCAAACTCAGTTGAACTAACCTGGTTAACAAATGTGAAATAAAATACCAAATATTGTGTGTACAGCCCTCAATCACATGCCAACCTTTGAAACAAAAGACATCCCAACATCAGTAAAACAGGTTCTATGCACATTTATACCCAGGCCATAGATAACATTAAGAAAATATGGAAGATAATACACCTAGTCAGTATGTTCCCTCAGGCTGCACTCCTTCACAGATGACTGAACCAATGGACGAGATGGACCTGAACCAATGGACGAGATGGACCCCCAGACCGAGCACACTTCCCAGCAACGTACTAAGTAGCTCTTTGTTAGGAAAAATATAATTTCACTACCGCAATTAAACAGGATTTAAACACATTTAGACTAAAGGTGACCATCTACAAATGTAGTTAAAGGCACAGTACCAGAGTTTTTGTTTTTGTTCCGTTCTTTGTTTAGATTTTCAGTCTGGCTTTGAGTCTATCCCAGCTTCGGCTTCAGAGGTTTGGTGAGGGGTGCTTACAGGAAATTAGGTCTTGGTCAAATTCCATCTCCAATTGCAGTTTGACACAGAACTGTTGTCGGGTACTGCATTAGTTTCACCTGTGCTCTTTACACGCTGGAGTAATCTTTCAGGAATTTAATTACTCCACTTGCTACTACAACCTGAGATGGTTACATATACCAATTCTGAGACTGCTAGAGGCTATACAAATTCACCAAGCTTTACGGGACTATTTCCCATGCATAACTGCGAGCAAAAAAAGAGCTGCACACCACCACAAACACGTGATAACCTTAGTTTCCCAGTGATTGAGGACAAAAAGCAATGGCAGGAGCTGAACATTTCCCTCAGGTGAACACAATTGGCAATGAAAAAAGGGCTAAGTAAACAAGTCAGTAGTGGTGTTGCTGATGGTGGTGACAATCACAAGTTTGTCAAAATGTCCCTTTAAGCTTACAGACTTCCAGGCAAGTACTAGGCTAGCTTCCCCACACATGCCATTTTAAACATAGACAATTTCTCTTTCAAAAGGAGAAAACTCTGTGCATTTCAGTTATAACACCTTAGAATACTTGGGTATTACCGCAACCAGATTTTCACGGTAGCAAAATTCCCATACTTGAATAATAACGACTGCATGAAGCAGTGTAAAGGGTAAATCAAAGTCCGCTTTACATTTCAGAAAATATGGATTAACCGCAGCAGCTGAAAAAATGCAATAAATCATGTTTGCTTTGCCTGTATTACAGGCTCACACTCATGGATGCTGCCTTGCTGATGAATGCAGTGTTTGCAGCGGGATAAAGGAATCCTTCACAGAAGGGAAAAACAGACAGGAAACATTTTGGTACAGTAAAACTTTAGTATGCGTTTTGGGAATTTTCAGCAATTGCTATATACCGTCATGTAGTGGTCCCAGGACAGAAGTGACACAGCTGTGATTCCCAAAACCATGTAGGACCGTTATTTGACAGCACTGGCTGACAAAAAAAACGGAGTGTTCACTGGGCAGCCTTGCAAGAAGCGACATGCTGCCAGTAAAGAGCACGAACAAACAATATGTTCTGTAGTCTGTTTTGCTAGCACTGTGGAAAATGATCTCTTCTGCTAAAGAAAACACACTGTTTTGCATTTCAACAACTTTCACGACCATATTTCCTGAATGGCAATACGAAAGTACCCACCTTAGAATTGTACAAACTGCCTTAACCCACAAAAGCGATTTTTGCTAATTTGCTAAAAACATGAAATTACAGCACACTATAAACATGATCAGTTCTGCAAGGATTGAGGTATATATTTACTTGGCCTCCCTCCACCATGATTACACAACCCTAATTAAGGAAAGTTTCTAGCAGAAGAGACCTGAATCTGTGTTCCAATAACTGTACATTACTCACCAAAGTTACCTAAAGATTATACCCCCCAATTTGATATCTGACCCAGATAACACCAACACTCAAAATATTACCAAAACCTAGTCTTCCCTGGAAATCGCAGCGAACATTCTCCCTTGAGGGTCAGAACTGCTCTGACACTGGAAAGGGGGAAACGTTTTGGCTGACACACGACTCCCAAGTCCAGATGTGCAGCTCTGTTGAATGGGGGCACTCAACATGAGGATACATAACTTCCCCTACAGAAAGAGAGGAAGTGAAGGTCTGGACGTCACAAGTTAAGAAATAGGCGAGGCTGGCACAAGAAACGCCTACAGTATTTTCAGACAATGAATAAAACACAAGTCATCCATGTTTGAGAGAGAATGAACCTAATAAAAATGCTTCATTAAATTTAGACATACATGAAATTTGAGGATTTAAATTTAAAAAAATATGGGACAGCCTTTAAAATTTAAATTACGAAAATGGTCTTTCCTAAACAACCAATTCCTGAAACAAAATGTCATCTCATTTGAAGATGAAGTCATTTTCATTTTACTAAAAACACTATATAGTGACA
This sequence comes from Protopterus annectens, assembly GCF_019279795.1. Classification (NCBI taxonomy): domain Eukaryota; kingdom Metazoa; phylum Chordata; order Ceratodontiformes; family Protopteridae; genus Protopterus; species Protopterus annectens. Next base: position 1,159,561,464 of record NC_056748.1, read on the forward strand.
ATCTTGTTATATTGCCTAAAACTAAATACAACACCAACAAATTGGAAAATTGTACACACACATATATATATATATATCCCGCAATAGTTTAAGATTTTTTATGTTCACAATTTAATTTTGAAAAAAGACTTGGTTCATAGTCTGAAAAACTGGCTAAAATTATACTCATAGCAATGGATTTTAGTAATACAAATGCTTCACCACACACCAGGAAGCTTTATCTGATCACCAAGACCACATCCTAGACTCAAATACTGGAGATTTACTTGGAAATTCAGTTTTATACTTCATTTAGACATGGTAAGATAAAGTCTGAATGCTGGCGTGTTACTACTTTACATTCAAAAAAAAAAAAAAAATTACACTATACAAAACTGATGCATCTGATCTAAAGCACCTTAACAAGTAACTAAGCCACCCAACTGCTAACAGATGCATCAAGTAGGCCATTACCTAACACATGACATGCGCAAGCAATAACAGTCAACGCCGGCACGACCCCATAAGTTCAGCCAGTCAACCCCATCCACTTTCACCATGGGCACACCCAAACCTGCGCGAACTTTGTTGGAAGTATTACGTCCCACAATAACCCATAATCCAATACCAACAGTGATAAACACATTCCGGATACTATAGCAACTATTGTTACAAACACAAAATGACCCACCTCACAGAAAGCTTATAACGTAATCACGTGGAAAGGGCGCGCCGCGCACGCGTAATAACGCGCAAGCAAAAGCATTTCAGAAATTTCCAGTCCTCCAGAAAAGAAAATCGAAAGGAATCCATCACTTAAGATTACGCGCCGGCAGCCATTGAACACGTGCTACAGTGAGACGCTTAAATAGGGGCAGCAAGCCAATACTACTAGCTCATCAGATAGAAACAAATCCAAATAAAGCAAACACTGTACAAATAGCAAGTATCACGGATACTCCAGTGAAAACAGACCCAGACCACAGAAACTAAATTTCGGTCGATCTATTGTACTAGCAAGGCCACCAGGTTAAAGAAAGTTCCTCTAACTCTCCGAGGTATGTTCCCATATCCATTCAAACACTAAGTTCTGTAAAAGTAAGTCACCGAATATTGAACTCGGCTATACAAATTCGAGAGATTTTAACGCTACCCCCATACGTTTCCCCAAATAAAATTACACTACTGCGCAACAAACCAACCAAAATGGCGACAAGGAAATTAAAGACTACTAGACGTTACCATCTAGTTCTATATACATTTACACTAAAATAAGTTCGCGCGTGTACATAGACAACCAGTTAATAAAACAAAACTATGCATCTTGGATATTAACGCAATCACACCATAACTATTTGACAGGGAGTTCGATAACACCCCGTCAAATCCAATTAACTTAATACTAAACACGGTATAAAATAAAAAAAAAAATCTGACCTGTAACAGTATGTGTATTAAGATATTAAATTCATAAAACACTGCATACCAGTAGAGGTTTACTTTTTCGAAGCGTAATTTAAAAAAAAAAGTAACTCACCTCTACAAAAAGCACAACGAAGTCGGTTCGCCTAACCTCGGGGACGAACTAAAAACGTCCAAATCCAATATCGCGAGAGCACCAGAATGTCGTTCCCGCCCAACCAGATAGACACAATTGGCTGCGTTACTACCGGGATGCAAGTCCGTGGGCGCCCAACCAGATAGACCCAATTGGCTGCGTTACTACCGGGATGCAAGTTCGTGGGCGTGTTGTCGTTATAGTTATCTTGCTTAGAATCTTAGTACACTTGTTTGGAAAAATGTTGTCATTACGTGGTTGTGTGTATGTAACTATATTTGATATGATAATGAAATGTATACTCTTAATTGAAATACCCACTAGAGACGTTTTAACCACCTTTATTTGCTTTTTTATAGGAAGTACTAAGTGCTAAATATGCATTTTGTGAGTTGTAGTAACATCACGCGTTTTAAACCACGTATTCTAGTCCTACAGTACACGGCATATCTCACCGAAGACAGATATTCACCGACTCATGTACATGTGAAAGTTTACTTCGAAGTGGTTCTCTTTTTCTAGTAGTACGGTTGATTGATGTTTATTGTTTTGGTTTTAGATTAATTTACTTGTGTATGAAAAGATTAGGCTTTGTTAAACAAGGCTTATGCAGTGTTTTACCGGTATGTACTGAAAAGTAAGACAAAACATTAATCTTGTTAGTGAAGTTTGTAGGGAACGGAGACTAATTACGATGCGGGTTGCAGTATTTCTGTAAAACACTGCTTCGGCGCTCTCAGCTGTCTAGATTTTCGTAGAATGGCAAGATTTTTGCCTCAAATGTTTTTGGTCTCTTTTCATAAAATGTGTCTTTTCTGCCAAATCATCGGGATGATCTAAGGATTAAAGTCATTAAATAAGGACTTAAAATGAGTTTCAGAATTCGTTTCCTTCAGAAAAGGCGTGTTTAACACAAACCTTGTTGTTTCTAGCAACTTTCTAAGTTGTAAGAGCAATATTTAAAATTTGTACCTAATTTTTGGGCCTTTGTCCCCCATTTTTTTGGGCTTTAAGATTATTTCCACTAAGATGTTGAGAGGTATCCTGCTTCTTCATATGTTTGGTAAACTCTACGAAAGTAAAGATAAACCACAAGCTCTGTAGAGGAAATTAAAACATGTTCGGTAGAAGTAAGGAAACCTTTTGACATCTGTATGACCATTTTCACGCGGTAGCGTTGACAGAATTCAAACAAAAAATTGGGTTTGACATTTCGAAACCGAAGCCTGTGCCCACGCGGCGAAAGTAGGAGCGTACCTAATAGGACGTTCTCTGCTGTGGAGATGCTGCTGTTTTATGGAATTAATTTGGTGAGGTGTGATAACTTACGTGTTCTTAAAACCATCAATCTTAGTCCTATAGTACGTAGTACATCTCACAAACCAGCTGGCCACCTATTTATTTTACGAGTTTATTAATTTACTAGATACGGAAGTTGCATGAATTATTTACTAAAAAGGTTTTTGTAAGCTTTTAAGAATAAGTTTTTCATTTCTGAGGTAGCTGCGTTTCCAATTATGTGCGCCAATTAACCTATCCCGTTTAGGTGGAGATTAGCCTCGCTCATCCAATGGTCGATAATTCTAGATTATTCTTTAATGAGAGAAACTCCAATGGTCGATAATTCTAGATTATTCTTTAATGAGAGAAACTGGGATAGTAGTATGGATAACTTGAGCGGCACACCTCTCAAGTGTACCTTATTACGAGTCTTAAAAGTTCATGTTCCACACTGAAAGAGTCTGTCACACATTCAGTGTTAGAAATTTTTTTAAGTGAAATTCATGGTAAATAGAAATGAATCATATTAATTCATTAAAGGATGATCTTTATAAGTAACACTAGCATATTTTAACCATCCTATGATCTTCCTAGTTGAAGTTGTTAGTAAGACATTAGTATGTGTTCCACATTTTGCCCATTTGTTCCACATTATAAAGGTGAGTGTTCCTCATTTTGGAGATGAAGGTTGGGAGCTATGGCACCAGGCATAGGATAAAGTATTTATTATTAATAGTATATGGGGGCAGACCTGGGGTAACGTCTGTTTGTCATCCATGGATCGAAGTTGTTTGAATATGGGCAGGGATTGACTTTTTATGTGGGTGGGGGGAGTTTTCTTGAGCTGTGGTGTTTTTCTGTGAGAGATGCCTGCTTCCCCAAACCTTCTGTTAATGGTGCAGAACAGGTTTGGATCCCTAGACCTGTGTAAATGCATTGTTTAACCAACACAAGGCATGTTTTAGCAGTCCGTAGTACTATGAGACGTCTTTTGAGTCGGTCCTTGTAGGACATGTTGTTTAGGCCTTGCACCCTTCTGCCAGACAGGTCAACCCTCGGTGGTCTGTAGTATACTAACTATACTGATAGCTTTGAGTCAGTCCATATAGGATGTGTTGTTTTGAGCCTTGTATCTTTGTAGCTGATAAATTGTCTACAATAACCTGATGGCTACTTTTATTTTTTATTGTATTTTACATTTGTTTACCGGGAAAGTCCAACTAGAGCAAGGTCCATTTACAGCGGAGGCCTGGGGAGAAGAGTTCCATAACATAACAGTACAAATGCAACAAATGACAAAAAAAAATTCTGTACAGAGGCATATAGGTTCATAGATTAGTACTAGGCTAACTGCCCTTCCTAGCCAATTATCCCTTGTGAGACTCAAACCCAGCACCTTGTGTTTGTAAGGCAAACATTTTAACAATTAGGCCACCCTCCCAACAATATGGTGCAGGGGTTTGAAGCCCCCCATGTTCATATATCAATGCTAGGCTAGCTGCCCTTGTGGATAATTCTAAGCCTAGCCAATTACCCCATATGAGAATCAAACCCTGCGCTTTGGGTCTCTAAAGACCTTAACCATCATACCAACCTCCCATATATACAATCAGAGCTCCATGTCTTTATATGACAACACATAATGTACGAATGACAGAAAATTTCTATACAGTGGCATATGTACAATCCAGGAAGGAATGGAATCTGGAAAATGCTATTTGGGAGATATGTCCATAGTGTGAGTAATAGTTTGTAGGATAGTAGTTCCTGATAGGGAGTATTTGAGTAGTACAGAATAGCTGAGTTGAGCAGTAAGGAGATGGAGTGGCAAGTTAGGAGGAGAGCAGAAAAGATTTTATGCGATACAGGGGCATAGCCATGATTGCAAGAGGTGTGACTTTAGTGATGTCTTGAAAAGTGAGATGGATGGTGCAGAGGAGATACTTTGGGTTACCTAGCAATGGTGTGGGAGAACTTAATGGTTTAGTCCCCCTCCTTGACATTCCTGGCATAGGCATTAAACAAATCGATCACTAGTGAAGCTTGCACACAACAGCATGCAAGAAATGCATGTTGTTGCCTTGTGCTATGGACCTACTATTCACCCACAAGAATTGGATGGGGCACAGTGGTGTAGGGGTAGTGTTGTCACCTCACAACAAGAGGTTTTCTGGTTCGATTCTTCGCTTGAGTGCCTTCGGTGCGGAGTCTGCTTGTCCTCCTTGCATTTGTGTGGGTTTCATGTGGGTGCTCTGGTTTCTTCCCATGTTACAAAGATGTGTGGCTGGAGCGTTCCTCCCTGGGCCTCCACTGAAAATTGGCTTCTTTCCAATTCGGACTTTCCCGGTTAACAAATGTTAGATAAAATAATAAAGAATAGGCTTCATTCAGTCAAGAGATTTTGGCCTAGCTCCTCATCAGACCTCAACCTGTGAGTGCAAGAAATGTGGACAAAGAATTAAGGGGGAGACAACGGCATAAAAGTAGGAACAGATTTTAAAAATTGTTCCTATAATCTTGGAAAGTTGCTAGAATTACAGATTTTGCATGGTTATATATTTTCTGAAGAATATGAAGTCTGAAACTCTACTATCATTTCTATTTGGACTTGCTTCAGTTCTTCTTTTGGCTGCTCCTGTTAGGGGTTGCCACAGCGGCTTAACTGTTTCCATTTGCTCCTGTCCTCAGCATCTTGCTCTGTCACACCAACCACCTGCATGTCCTTTCTCACCACATCCATAAACCTTATGTTAGGCCTTCCTCTTTTCCTGTTACCTGGCAGCTTGTACTGTTGTCCTCATGTATGGTTTAGCAAAACTTTATGCCGGATGCCCTTCCTGACGCAACCCTCCCCATTTATCCGGGCTTGGTACAGGCACAAAGAAATGCACTGGCTTGTGCGTCCCCAGTGTCTGGGTTTACTTCAGTTCTCAGTGATTTGCCAGAAAGCCTCAAATTTTATGAATAGCAAACTAGAAATAAAATAAGTGTGGATAGTTGAGAGGTATGTTCCTTAGGCCCATTTCCTTCTGGACTCTGTGCCCTCTAGTGCTCCTTCCCCATGACTATCTGTATTTTGACTATTCCATTCACTCATACACCGATAGCTTTCAGTTCATTAGGTAGTTTAATACCCCCTATGAAGTTTGTTCAATTTTGGGTGTTTCCTTGGTGATTGATAGGTGACAAGGGTGTTGCTTCATTGACTGACAGATTGTCAATGAATGTGACCTTTTTTGTCCTCCCAGTGCACTGTTAATTTACATGGACAGACAGGATTTGATACGAATTAGTCTGTGTTCTTCCTGTCCTATATATGTACCCCCATCTGTGTACACACGTGCACACACAAGGTTTCACTGGTGCATGCTTACCTCTGTGCAAAATCCTCTACAGCCACACACGTGCACACACAGGGTTTTACTGGTGCATGCTTACCTCTGTGCAAAATCCTCTACAGCAGGTTGTGTGGCCTGATGATTCCATTTTGGCAATCTGTTACTGCTGCCCCTGACCCACCTGATATTAATAAATGTAAATGATGCCTCCACAATCACTTAATGTATGTGTCATTTTCTTCTGCTGCGTTTATACCTACTAAAGATACTGTTTTGGATTAGCAATCCTCTGTAAGCAAGGCATTAATTTAGACAGGCACAGACATTTATCCTGAAAGAAGCCATTTTCTAAATGATGCTCAAAAAAGTGTCCTCTTTAGAGTACACAGAGTATGCCTGTCTACACTCTTGCTGTAGGCATAAATTTAAACAGTAATACAATTATTTTGTTGCAGGTATGGGTAACTGGTCTGTGGCTAGGGTTTTCTACTCCACAAATGATTGCATCACAAGCTTTTAAAGGTGAATGGCTAAAATACTTAAAATCTGCTAGTACAGTTAGATGTGAAACATGCAAAGAAATATACAAATGCATGAAGAAAACAAAAAAATAACCAATTTGAGAAGAGGGGATGCTTGGAAGAAGCAAGTCTCGCAAGATAAATCTTTCCAAGTTGTATCTACCTGAAACTGTTACTGGGCTCTAGCTGGACTAACTTGAGTCTTCTGCATTTACATCTTTGTTATGTGCTGAAGTAAACTCGATGGTAGAGTAGCAAGCTGGGACATGCTCAACAAAATTAGGCAACACTCCTGCAAATAGTAAAATGGTACTTGCCATTTCAACATTCTCTGAAGAGACAGCGGCATTTTGTTTATATAGATACCTTACATTCCCTTTGGAGGGGGGTGCAGGGGTGTAAGCCCTGCAGTGGACATTACACTGTTTTTTTTTTTTTTACATTTAATTTTCTTAAGAATAATTGAAAAACGGATCTGACAGGATGAAGCTGGCCCATGTCAAACTGGGGGTGGTGCTTGCTAATGTGCATCCTAAAATAAACAATTATCAGGATAGTCGTTCAGTCTAATCTGGAGAAAGATGTTTTGGAAGGGGTCCAAAAGGGGAGGCATGCCATTACTATCATTCTTTCAACCCCTTCTTCCCTCACTGAACCACAGTTTGTGACACATTCTGGAAACATTCCGTGAGGTAATGTCTTTGGGGGGGGGGCTATGTCTAATTAACAATATGGGAACGAAAATTGTGCTTAATTTTAGTTTCACATCAGTTAACTGGTACAGCTTAAGTACTCTTTCCCCAGAAAGAAACTCACAAAATATTTTAATCACTTTTTACAGCTTTTAACTCCAGCTTGTAAATGAACAGTGAGAGATTCTGTAGTCACACAGCAAGAAAGTTATATTTTCAGTTTAATGTATCTGATCACATTTTGTATTTACTTGCTGTGCTTTCCTGGGAAAAACACCATTATAAGTTTCATGTACATTTTATGCATTGCACAGAAAAATCCTGAGTTTCACCCCCACCTTTTTTTTGTTTGTTATTGGAGGAAAAATATGCAAGTTTACGTCGCTGTTGCAGTCTCCCTAGCAGAACAGTGGCGTGTTTATACAGATCCCCTTCAGACTGACGAGCGGCCAGAACATCTGAGACGTGTTTTTTTTTTAGAACATTGGACCGGTTACATGGAGTTTGCTGTAGAAAGCTATTCACTTCAATGTAAGTGCAATCTCGGAGTTGGTATATTTAAGTAGCAGGGGGTGTGGATGGTGCAGGGGGGTGTACCCCCAGCTGCAGCAAAAAAACAAAAAAATATCTGAAGTTGTGTTTTCATTTGCTCTTCAACCTGTGGGACATGGATTCGGGATGGATCTGACTTCGCCGCATTTTCCAGCATCGGATCCGAGCTCCAAGCTTCTCCCCTCAAATCTCGTTTGCTGTGCATATCACTAGCATTGTAGGCGGTTGCTCCAGACTTTTGATGAGTGGATTTTGATTTAATTCTGTCCTTTTGATCTTTCCTATCTTCCTTTCCACTTTTTCACATACCTCTACCCTTGCTCTCAGGCGTCGGTCCTTTGTTGCTTAAAAAACAAAAACGTATTTCCATTTCCTACGTCTCTCTTTCTCTGTCTTTAGGTGTGTGAGGGGGTTTGTGGGTCCTCTTTTTCCGTCTACCATGGTAGAGACACCAAAGCCAGGGTTCTGGAAGTGCACATAGTGTGGCCATAAGCTCCCCCCCCTGTTGTCCACATTCTGTGCATGTTCTGTTTAGGGGTCCCACACCTGGATTCCTCCTATTCGATCTGCGCGGGGTTCCATCCCCGCATGTTGATTGACTGGAGGAATAAACTGATACTTAAGGACCTCCTCCTACCACAGATGCCCTAGCTTCTTTATCCGCCCTGGTCTATGGGACTCAACCTCCCACCAAGAGGAGCAGGGACGGAGAGAAGCATAAACACTGAGACTGGGATAGGCCTAGGAATTGGTCCCCTGACCCCACTTCCTCGGCTTAGGCCCGGTCCGTTGAAATCTCGCTGGCTCCCCTCGACTCTATTCACCCTGCTTTTCCCCAGAGCCGGAGGTTTCTTGGGGCTGTTCCCCTGTGTCAGCCTCTCTAGGCAGGTGTCTGTGGCCTCCTCCGCCAGGTCCACTGGCTGCCTTTCTCCATACAGACAACACAGCAGACTTGCCAGTATAAAAATCTAGCGCTCTAATGTCAAGTAGTAAAATAAAATATTAACTATAACTAAAAAGTTTATAAAAAAAATACACTAAGAAGAAACAACAGTTATAAAAACTATAAAGAATATATTTTAGTATTTTTATATCTAGCCAGAGTATTCCTTTAAGTTGATATTTAGTTTAATTAGAGGATGTGATGCAATTAGTAGGTGTCTGTGGATTTACAAGTGACTAGGATGTAAAACACATTGTCTGAAGAAGCAATATTTTATTGCGAAAGCGCTCACATTTTACTACTTGACATTAAAGTGCTGGATTTTTATACTGGCAAGTCTGCTGTGTTGTCTGTACAGATTTCATTGCTTCTGCTACTCTTTGTCTTTTGATTAATCTCAAGTCGCTGTTGGTCCCAGTTGAGGTTCTGGATTTTATTGGAGCACGGTTAGACACCATTCAGACCAAGGTTTTTCTAACTTTGGACAGGCTTCTATCACTCTCGCATCACGTCCTCTGCATTATTCAAGCCCAAATCCACCAGTGGAATATGTCCTATGGGCGTTTCCGGCCACAATCACTCTCATTCCTACAGCGTGGTTGCAAATGAGGGTGCAGCAATGAACACTGGCGGTCCAGTGGTCATTATAAATCTTCCATTGTCCCACCCTATTCATCTGTCTTGAGCCTGCAGGGATTCCCTTCTGTGGTGGATTCATTCCCTGGACCTGTATTGGGGTTGTCCGTTCATTCTTCCTACCCCGATGACCATGGGTGTCTCCCTACTCGTGTGGGGGGTGGCACTGTTTGGGAAGGACCGTCCAAGGCACGTGGTCTTCCCTGGAGACCCATCTGCATAGCAACGTCCTGGAGATGAGAGCGGTGCTAGTGGCACTGCATGCTCTTCATGCCCATCTTCCCCTAGGGGTGATTGCTTTCCAGACAGGCAACATGTCTGTAGTCTGGTACATCAACAAGTAGGGTGGAACCAGGTCTTATCCCCTTTGTTGCAAATTCATAAGATTGTGGCAGTGGGTGATCTCCACTGGCCATTTTCTGGTTGCAACACACATTCCGAGGAGGTCCAGCATTCTGGAGGACAGGCTTAGCATAATTTGTTCTTTCTTATGGTGCTCTCTGGGTATTTTTTGCCAAGGGGTAAGGCCTTGAGTCAGGTTGTGATGCTATGTTTGGCAGCAAACTCAGTCTGAGAGGAGGAGTGAGACAGGGGCATTGTGGGTAGGGGAGGAGCTTGAAGCTCTGCTCCGATGCTGGAAAATGTGTCAGTCAGATCTGTCCTGGATCTGTGTCCCACAAGTTGAAGACAAATGAAAAGCAACAACTTGGAATGTTATGGTGAGTACATAACCTTTTTTTTTTTTTTTATATTAAGGTTTCAGTGTTCTGAGATTTCATGCATATGGTCTTGGCCATATGTGGTTTGATATTCCAGGGCAGTTCAATCTGAAGGAGACCTGTTTTTATATACATCTCACAGAAGTTATAAGTGAAATTTACATGTAAGAACATAGCGTGCAGGAAATTTAATACTGGGATATAAAAGTTCTCAGAAAATAGTAAATATTTACAGTGGTAACAAGGATTTATAAGGATTTGTATTCTAGAATTCAGAAAAGGAACACCATTCGCAGTAATTGACTGGGACGGGTAGGTCAGTTACTACAATGGAGAGAAACTTTGTTTCACAGACAGCTATAGATGCAGTGAAAAGACCTAATTATCAGCACAGTATGTCTCTGCATCACACTAGCTAACGATAGAACTGTCACACCTTATGTCGATAGTGTTCTTTCTATCAACCCATGAATCATGGTGGCAGAGAGACCTCCTTAAATTCTTTTGTCAGTTTGTGGAGTTGGGATTGGGTGACAGCATTCCAAGAGATAACATTACAACTCTGTATATATCTGTGTGTATTTGTGACCCTATGTGTATAAGAACATGTATACATACCGCATATATACTTTATTGCTGTTGCCTGAATATGATGGATTGCTTTTGTTTGACTGTAAGTGGTATATGCATAATACCTAAATAAAAAACAAATTGTGTTTTTCAAGAAGTAACATTTTTTCCTTCCTGCCAGAACTCTTGGGGATGGCATTGCATGGTTATTCTTAGGCAGATTTTCAACCTATGCATTTATTGTCTGATGGTAGCCCTCATTACAAAATCATGCATTTATATGGCTGCCAGAATGATGACTTCTCCGGATGTCACCTCAGTGGTTCTGGGAGTTCCTCATCATGGAGCATAAGTTTGGCGAGGCTTGATGCTCATCAGTCACTGTAGCAAAAGAAGATTGGGGAAAGTGAATGTTATTTATTCTGTAAATGTTCCAGATAGCAAGAGTTGTATACAGAGTGCAAGAGAGGGGGCAGAGGCAGGAATTAGGGCTGTATTTTAAAATCCCAAACTGGAAAGATGACACGTAAAGGACAGTAACGAAATGGTAAGAGGCAAAGGACAAAGATTGTCTATCAAGATGAATTGAGAAGATATAAAAACCAAACGAACCAAAAATAGCTCCAACTGACTGCGAATCCAAGCAGAACGCTGCTCAAGATGTTAATAGTTCAACAATTTAATAACTCAAATCCACACGAAGCACCTAAAATCACCACATGAATCCACAGACAGTAATGGTTAAGTGCTTTCATCTGCTGGCACAGATTTAAACAGAACCATGAATAATTCTAAAAAATTCCTTATATAGGAGTTTAGGTGCCAAAATTAATTGATTAATTAATTGGCCAAGATACAAGGCTTGACAACACACTCATTAAAATATGTATAAACTGTACAATCATATAGAACAACATTTAAATAACTAAAGGGTGCAAAATGCATCATAAAATACATTCATAAAATGCATGTGGGCTATGATGAGGGGTCTCCCAAGAGGCCGTCCAAGAAGGCCTTACCCCTGAATGTCCTGTCTTCTGATCCTTCCTCTTCGGAGGTTTTCAACTTAACTGATAGGTCTTTCTCCCAAGAAGTCATTCAAGTTTTGAACAAAGGCTTCTCTTTTATTCCTTCTCAAAGGGCAGAACTGTCTTCTTTGTTACTAGATTTAAGACTCTTCCTTAGAAAACTCAATCTGAAGTTAATTTGTGAAAAAGATTCAGAGTTAGACTCTGACCTAGTGGGGGTGAATTTAAAAATTCCTTACAAAAGGAGCCTTTTTAACCCTCCTCTTATTAATACTTTGCAGATCTTTCTGAAGCTTTGCGAAAAAGATTTTCGCACTCTCCTGTCCACTAAGTCTTCACGTAAATGGTTTAACCTTTCCAAAAGCCATTCCCTAGCTCTCAAACAGTTGCAAAATGACAAAACTCTTAGAATTATGACAGCCGATAAGGGCACTGGTATTGTCCTTATGGAACAGGAACGTTATTTACACACTTTGCAGAATGATCTTAATGACAATAACTATTATAAATTGGTTTCCTTGTCCCTAGTGCACCGAGCCTTCAAAACTATTGATAGAACTCTAAATACTCTCCTTAAGCAGCAAGCCATTTCTGAAGAAGAAGCTGAATTCATGTCAGTACCCAATCCCCAACTAGGTAAATTTTTCGGCATTCCCAAAATTCATAAAGACCCTCTCAACCCCCCCTTTAGACATATAGTTTCCAACCATAGAACTAAAACTGAAAAAATATCCGAATTCTTGGATTGGACCTTAAACCCTATAGTACAAAAGTCAAAATTTTACCTCAGAGATTCATGGGATTTCCTTCATACCTTATTTTTACATCCACCCTCCTCTAAGGATATATTACTTGTCACTCTTGATATTGAGGCTCTTTACACCAATATTCCCCACACAGAAGGTATAGATTTTCTACGGTCTTATTTAACACAATCTACCTCTTTTAGTCCTTACAGAATTGAGACTATTTGTTCTCTTACCAATCTAGTTCTTCAAGGGAACTTCTTTCATTTTAATTCTTCCATTTATCAACAAACTAAAGGGGTTGCTATGGGTTCTAAGGTGGCGCCGGCCTTCGCTAACTTGGTTTTAGCCTCCTGGGAAATCAATTCCCTCGTTTCTCTACCTGACTTTAAGTTTGTTAAACTTTACACCAGATATATAGATGATATATTTTTTGTGTGGGAGGGTGGAGAACACAGACTACATTCCTTTTTGGACTCACTTTCTACATCTTTGCCATTTCTTACCTTTAAATTGTCCTCGTGTGGGACCCAGGCCACATTTTTGGACACTTGCATTTCTTTTGATCCCAACAATTTATCTTGGTCCTCTTCACTACATAGGAAAAGCACTTTTAGGAACAATTATTTAGAATACACCAGCATGCACCCACTTTTTATGAAACATAACATGGCCAGAGGACAGTTCATACGTATCTCTAGGTTAGTCAGTGATGATAATGATTTTATAAATGAATGTAGTACACTCAGGTCTTTTTTGATTAATAGAAACTATCCTGTTAACGTTTTAGATACCATTATTTCAGAGGTTACCCTTTCTAGACCTTCAAAGTTTCCACCTATTATTACATCTGGCTTTGTGCCCAACAAAACCAGAAATAGATCTACTGTGACCCCTACCTGCACTCCCTCTTCCATGACTAGCACCCCTGTGCCAGACTCTGCTGTCTCCTCCACCACACCCACTGTTCCAAAGGATTGGACACTAGCCTTTCCCGTTCCCATTTGCAGAGATTCTTTTCACATTAAAAGTATTATCTCTAATAACTGGGATATTCTTACTAATAGCCAGGAAGTCTCCAATAGATTAGGTCTCTCCCCCTCATTTTTATACAAAAAGACTAAGCCTCTCAGAATTTCTTTTGAGAACAGGGATAGCAAATTCCTACTGGAAGATTTCCCACCTAAGACCCCTGATACTGGTAT